>NC_064924.1:529541118-529911118 GCF_023897955.1 Schistocerca gregaria
TGCAATTATAACGCACAAAGGAGGAACTACATAGGCTGCGGCGGCTGAAAGGTCGTGGGGAATGGGAACTTGAAACGTCCCCTTAGAAAAACTTATGAATTACTGTGCTGATAAATCTCTTACATTATTTGCTTTTCAAGCAGCTCAGCAAAACTGAACTTACTCAAACATTCACTAAAGTGACACACAATATTTTTAGAGCAACTCAATCTGATTTTCAGTAATCGCTACAAAGAATGGCCCTGACTAACATTAACCTAACCTTTCACAAATCACTTACCTCATAAAAATCTTCGTTACTCGAACTACTGCATTTCAGCGAGCGCCAGTACTGCCAGCTAAATAAAAGATTCAAACTACTGAAGGCACTAACGACTGATAGGCATAGTTAGCAAATGAAAGATTTTAATAGAGAACAAACAATGTATTTACCATATTAGTCATAATATATATAGCAGTTCATGACATCCAGTCTTACAAAATTCAAAACTCCGCCATCTCTCTCCCCACATCCACCATTGCTGGCGGCTCACCTCCAACTGCGCAACGCTACGCGCTGTTAACATCCAGCTGCCCAACACTGCAATGGCAGACAACAATGTAAACTAGCCACAGACTGCACACAGCACAGCCAGTGATTTTCATACAGAGCTCTACGTGGCGTTACCAATAAAAAAACCTAAACAGCCTACTTACAAACTAGCAGTTGGCAAGAAGGTAGCTAGGAGGAGGTGGTATTCAGACAGTTACACTTTGCATATATGCAATAGATTTGACCAGCTGTCAGAGTGGACTGGGGAGGAGCCTCTTGTAGCTGTAGATGTAGGTAACATGCAGCACTCCTCAGCAGTTAGGAGGCCTAGGTCAGTTGTCAAGTCTAGCCGCGCGGGATTAGCCGAGCGGTCTGAGGCGCTGCAGTCATGGACTGTGCGGCTGGTCCCGGCGGAGGTTCGAGTCGTCCCTCGGGCATGGGTGTGTGTGTTTATCCTTAGGATAATTTAGGTTAAGTAGTGTGTAAGCTTAGGGACTGATGACCTTAGCAGTTAAGTCCCATAAGATTTCACACACATTTGAACCTTTTTGTAAAGTCTAACAGAAGGTTCTGCTAGGCAGCTCGCATGGTAGGGGTGTGGGCAGCAGTTGAAGGAAGTGTTGGGGAGTGAGTACCAGGTCACCAGCATTGTGAAGTCTAGTGCAGGGTTGGCTCAGGTGACTGTAAAATTCCTACATAACTCCCGTATGATGTCAAAGGAGGATAAGGTAGTGATAGTGGGTTGAGCAGGGAACAGTCTTGATAGGGACTGGCAATATGATGTAGGCCATGACCTGGTAAAGATAGCTTCTCAAACTGGTGGCACTAATATGCATTTCATGCAACTGTTGCAGCGTCATGGTTGACCTCATCTTAATGCGGCTGTTAGGCGCGGTAACATGGGGCTGGAGAGGGGTGCTGATGGCAAAGGACATGGGTCACATTTCAGTGGTGCCAGTAGATTGGGTTTCACTAGGCATGGCCTGCACCACAATAGGTATGGAAAGGGGAGGCTGGAAAAGCTTATAGGTGTCAGTGTAGTGGAGGGTGGTGGGAACACTCATGGAAAAATCTCTGTAGTAGTTTGTGTTAGAGCTGCGCCTTTTTTAGACTGAAGTCAGCACATAGGTATACCTGCTTAAAGGAAGTCCCTCTAACTAAGGGCTCATCTTCAGAGGACTTCATGTTTCCAAGTACAGAAGGGATAAGCATATTTCATCAAATATAAGAGGTATTAGAGATAAAGTTAGTTAACTGTCATAGATGTTGAGTCTGAAATTATTGGTATAGCGGAGCACAACTTAAATTATTTGACATCTCAGAGGTTTCCTTTACCAGGATACAGATTAGCTGGCTCTTTTTCAAGGAGTTCCTTGCGGGGGGGGGGGAGTGGCTAAGTACGTAAAAAAATTTAAAAAATACCGAATTCCATTTCAGTCCATAGATGTATCACAGCCTGCACTGAACAAATATTCGAATGTTGTGCACGGGCAGTTGAATTTAGTGAAACTAAACTTGTAATTGTTGTTGTTTATAGGTCCCCTGACTCTGACTTCAGAGCATTTCTGCTCAAGCTAGAGAGGATTCTTGATTCACTTGTTGGAAGTACTAGAAATTATGTGGTGACTTCAGTATACAAAAGGCTTTCGTACTGAAACAAATGTCACATATAATTACAAACTGTGTAAGAAAGTTAATCCAAAAACAATAGTTTTTTAAACCTTGTCAAGGAACAAGAGTAACAGGATGTTTATAGCGCCGATAACATAGACGATAAATATGCTTTTTTAACACATTTTCATGCTCTTCGAGAGCTGCTTTCCATTAGAACGTTCTATACGGGGTACAAGCAGTAATAGGCACTATCCTGACTAGTGGGATGAGGATATCTTGTAGAAAAAAGCAGGAATTGTATCAAGATGTTAGAAGAAGTCACGATCGAGCTACAGTAGCCCATTACTAACAGTATTGTAAGGTGCTTAAAATGTTACTAGGAAGGCAAAGAGTATGTGGTATACAAATAGAATAGCTAACTCACAGAATAAAATGAAAACCATATGGTCTGTTGTGAACGAAGTGTCTGGTCAGCAGGACAAGGTCGATGATATAAAGTCAGTTCGTGGTAAAAATATTTGTTACTAATAAATCAGATACATGTACAGTATTTAACAATCATTTTCTGACCATTGCTGATGAATTAAATAAAAATTTAGTTTGTACAGGAAATAACATAACTTTTTCAGCAAATGCCTTTCCGAGATTGATGTCTGAAATACTCCTCTGTGATACAGACAAAGGAGAGATTGAGTCAATAATTACTGAAGACTAAGGACTCTCATGGATATGATGGAGTGTCTAGCAGAATATTAAAGTACTGTGCTGCGCATGTTAGCCCTGTATTTAGCCACATTTGTAATTTTTTCCTTTAGGAACAGTCAGTTCCCTGAACGATTAAAGTTCTCAGTAGTGAAGCTTATAAAAAGGGAGAAAAGGGTAATGTAGAGAATTTTAGACCAATTTTTTAGCCATCAGTGTTTGCTTAAGTTATTGAAAGGCAGTGTATATAAGGATAATTGATTATTTTACATCACGTAATTTGCTGTCAAATGTAGTTCGGCTTTAGGAGTCGTTTAACAACTGAAAATGCTAAATTCTCTTTCCTCTGTGAGGTACTGGAAGGGTTAAACAAAAGCTTTCGAACGTTAGGCTATTTTTATTTAACTAAGCCGTTTGGTTATGTTGATCACAAAATATTGCTCCAGAAGTTGGACTATTACGGAATACGGGGAGTAGCTCACAATAGGTTCATCTCTTACTTTAGCAACAGACAGCAAAAGGTCATTATTCACAATGTTGAGAATGGCTGTGATGCGAGGTCTGAGAGGGATACAGTTAAGTGGGGGATACCCGAGGGATAGGTGTTGGGGCCACTCTTGTTCCTTCCCCCCTGTGGGTTCGGGGGTTAGAATAGGCCCACGGTATTCCTGCCTGTCGTAAGAGGCGACTAAAAGGAGTCTCAAACGTTTTGGCCTTGTGAGATGGTCCCCTAACGGGTTTGACCTCCATCCTTCTAAATTTTCCGAAGAGCGAGCCGATTGGGGAAGGGCGCCTTACAAGGAGCGATGTGTCCATCATGCATTACCATCTCTAGCCAGGTTTGTCGTCATCGCTTAGCAGTCCCGCTCACCTACCATCTCTTGGGCGTGGATTTGTTCTTGGGTGCAGTTTATTGCAGTCTGCTATGCTGTGTCGCTTTATGCGCCAATGACGATATTGGACTACATCACCTGAAATCCAGCACGGTAGCCAGTCCGTTGTGGTGGGGCCGCCATGTACCCTGTTGGTTGTAGCCCCCTGACTACACAGGGATCGCTCTGCTGATGCCAGCGCCGTTAACTCCCCACGTATGCCAAGGAGTAGATGCCTATCTCCTTGGGGCATTGGGACTCCAGGCAATGGCCATCCTGCCAGGTGGTCGTTGCTGAGGCTGGGTGGCGCCCGTGAGGAGGGCCCTTGGTCGGAGTAGGTGGCATCAGGGCGGATGACCCGCAATGAAGCGTGGTACATCATCTCTTGCTGGCGGCCAGCCGCCAGCAGTCTCTAAGCGTTCCAGGGCTCAATACAACGCAACTACATATGACCCCAAATCGTTCCCCTCCCTGGCTACACCATGGGAGGAACGAAAGACTAAGGATGCCAGCGAACCATACTCGCCCCGCTACCTGGTGTGTACGAGAGCTGATGGTGAATCCTTTACATCCATGAAGCCTCAGTTCTTCGTCGAGCACTTAGAGGACAAGTTTGGGGAGGTGGAGGGCTTGTCCAAAATGCGCTCGGGCTCGGTTTTGATCAAATCGGCGTCCTCCGCCCAGTCCCGCCGGTTACTCGATTGTAACAAGCTGGGGGATGTTCCGGTTACAATCACGCCCCATAAGAGTCTTAATATGGTCCAGGGCATAATATTCCATCGGGACCTTCTATTGCAGTCCGATGACGAGCTTCGCGCCAATTTAGAGCGGCGAGGTGTTCACTTCGTCCGGCGCGTACATCGTGGTCCAAGGGATAAGCAGGTTGCCACCGGTGCCTTCATCTTGGCCTTCGAGGGTGATACTTTACCTGAGAAGGTCAAGGTGATGGTCTATCGTTGTGACGTCAAGCCATATATCCCTCCCCCGATGCGGTGCTGTAAGTGCTGGAAGTTCGGGCATATGTCTTCCCGCTGTACTTCCAGCTTCACATGTCGAGATTGTGGACGCCCATCACATCCCAATACTCCATGTGCTCCGCCTCCCATCTGTGTAAACTGCGGAGAGCACCACTCGCCTTGCTCACCGGACTGCAGGATCTTTCAGAAAGAGCGCAAAATCATGGAGTATAAGACCCTGGACCGCCTGACATACACTGAGGCCAGGCAGAAGTTCGAACGCCTCCATCCTGTTCGAATGACTGCCTCTTACGCCGCGGCTACTACTGTTATGGCCCCATTAGCTCTCCCTCAGACTGCCACCTCTCAGAGCCGGAATGCTACACCTGCTCCCTTGATGGTGGGGGGCACTTCACTCCCCGCTTCTCCTGCACTACCTGCCTCAGGAGCAGCAACCCCCCAACCATCGGGGACATCAGTCCCCACTTCTAAGCTGGGGAAGCCTCAAACTTCCCTGGCTCGAATAGCACGGAAAGGGTCCCTTGGGTCCCTTCCTTCCCAGGTTTCCGCCTCTGGGAAGGGTGACGTCAGCCAATGGAAGAAAAGCAGACCAGCGGCTGGTCGCAGGGCTTCCCGCTCCTCCTCCGTCCCGGAGACTGACTCGCTGGAGCCCTCCCAGCCAATGAAACCCAAGGACCAGAGAGACAAGACGAAGAAGAAGACCTCTAAGGCCAAGGAACACGCGGTGGCATCCACCCCACTGCTCCCTACAGGCTCTGTGTCCGAGGATAAGGTGGAGATCCGGGCGTCCGCTGAGGACCTGGATCTCGCCGGAGCCTCAGACACCATGGAAGCAGATTGTACTGGTCCTCCATCGGTGGCAGCAGGTGACCCAGTGGCGTGATCTGCCTCCTCGGCCCCTTCACGCCTTTTTCGGACATGGACCAAGCGATACTCCAGTGGAACTGCAGCGCTTTTTTCCACCACCTTGCTGAGCTTCGCCAACTCATCAGCAGTCACCCTTTCCTCTGCATTGCCCTACAGGAAACTTGGTTTCCGGCAATGCGGACCCCTGCCCTACGTGGGTATCGGGGTTATTACAAGAACCGGGCAGCTTATGAGAGGGTATCTGGTGGCGTCTGCGTCTACATCCTTAACTCTGTCTACAGCGAATGTGTACCTCTTCACACACCTTTAGAGGCTGTCGCTGTAAGGATGTGGACGCCTCAGCCTATTACTGTCTGCAGTTTGTACCTTCCACCAGATGGTGATGTCTCGCGTCATGTGTTGGCTGCATTGATAGCACAACTGCCTCCTCCTTTTGTGTTACTGGGCGACTTTAACGCCCATAACCCCCTGTGGGGTAGCGCCGCGATTACTGGCCGGGGTAGAGATGTCGAGACTCTTCTCTCGCAGCTTGACCTCTGCCTCTTAAACACGGGAGAGCCGACACATTTCAGCGTAGTCCATGGCACATTTTCGGCCATCGACCTTTCTATCTGCAGCCCCGGACTTTCACCATCCATCCACTGGAGTGTCCATGACGACTTATGTTGTAGTGACCTTTTCCCCATCTTTCTGTCACTACCACAGCGTCACTCTTCTGAACGCCCCTCCAGATGGGCTCTGAATAAGGCTGATTGGGGCTTGTTCTCCTCTCTCGCCACTATCGCACCTCCTTCCCATGACACCATTGATGCGGTGGTTCAGTCGGTCACCACCGGCATCGTTTCTGCGGCGGCATCTGCGATTCCCTGTTCATCCGGGTCCCCTCGGCGGAGGACTGTGCCTTGGTGGGCGCCCGAGATCGCAGAGGCGAGTAGAGATCGCCGGCGGGCTCTTCAACGCCATAAGCGGCACCCGTCCTTGGAGAACCTCATCGTTTTTAAACAGCTCCGTGCCCGTGCCCGACGCCTTATTCGCCAACGGAAGCAGGAGTGCTGGGAACGGTATGTTTCCACCATTGGCGTCCATACCTCTGCATCGCAGGTTTGGGCTAAGATTAGGCGACTCCATGGCTATCGGCCGCCTGTCTCTGTCCCTGGGCTTTCGCTGAATGGTGTGTCCTGCCTCCGACACGATTGCGGACCGGTTAGCAGCGCATTTTGCTCAGTGTTCCGCATCTACGAATTACCCACTGGCCTTCCGCTCCCGGAAAGAGCGGTTGGAAAGTTGGGGGCTTTCCTTTCACACGCGCCACGCGGAGTCGTACAATGCTCCTTTCAGCGACTGGGAATTCCAGAGTGCACTATCTGCTTGCCCTGATACGGCTCCTGGGCCAGACCGCATCCACAGCCAGATGCTGAAACACCTCTCTGTGAATTGCCAGCGACGCCTCCTAGATGTTTTCAACCGCATCTGGGTTGAGGGTGTGTTCCCGTCTCAATGGCGAGAAAGCATCGTCCTCCCCGTGTTGAAACCTGGCAAGAACCCGCTGGAGGTGGACAGCTACCGCCCCATAAGCCTCACCAACGTTCTTTGCAAGTTGCTAGAACGTATGGTGAGCCGGAGGTTGAGTTGGCTCCTCGAGTCTCGAGGCCTTCTGGCTCCGTCTCAGGGTGGGTTCCGTAAAGGCCGCTCTGCCGTTGATAATCTGGTCTCCCTAGAGTCTGCCGTCCGTACAGCCTTTGCACGCTGCCAACATCTGGTTGCCATCTTCTTCGACATGCGGAAGGCGTACGATACGACTTGGCGATATCACATCCTGGCCACACTTCATGGGTGGGGTCTTAGGGGCCCGCTCCCGATTTTTATTCAGAATTTTCTGTCGTCTCGTTCCTTCCGCGTGCAAGTTGCTGCGTCCCATAGTTCCTCCCGGGTCCAGGAGAACGGGGTCCCACAGGGGTCTGTCCTCAGTGTCTCCCTGTTTTTAATTGCGATCAATGGGCTCGCTGAGGCTGTGGGATCGTCCGTCGCAGCTTCGTTGTATGCAGACGACTTCTGCCTCTACTACAGCTCCGCTGGCATTGCAGTTGCTGAGCGCCAGCTGCAGGGCGCTATCCGCAAGGCGCAGTCGTGGGCTGTAGCGCACGGCTTCCAGTTTTCGGCCGCTAAGACCTGCGTTATGCATTTCTGCCGGCGTCGCACGGTTCACCCTGAGCCACGCCTTTACCTTGACGGTGAACCTCTTGCTGTGGTAGAGACGCATCGGTTCTTGGGACTGGTATTTGATGCCCGGTTGACTTGGCTGCCTCATATTAGGCAGCTTAAACAAACATGCTGGCGGCATTTAAACGCTCTCCGTAGCCTTAGCCACACCGGATGGGGTGCCGATCGGTCCAACCTTCTCCGGCTGTATCAAGCGCTGATCCAGTCCTGCCTTGATTATGGGTGTGTGGCTTATGGTTCGGCATCGCCATCAGCATTGCAATTGCTGGATCCCATCCATCACTGCGGGATCCGACTCGCCACAAGAGCATTTCGGACAAGCCCTGTTGACAGCTTATTTGTGGAGGCTGGTGTTCCTCCACTGCGGATCCGGCGCGACCGACTTCTGGCCGCTTATGCTGCCCACGTTTGTAGCTTGCCAGGGCATCCCAACTACCGTCTCCTGTTCCCGCACTCGATCGTCCATCTTCCAGACAGGCGGCCCCGGTCAGGGTGTACGATCGCGGTTCGCATCCGGGCTCTACTGTGTGGGATTGAGTTTTTTTCTCTCCCGCCTGTTTTCCGGGCCAATCTCCGTCTGCCCCTTGGTGTGTGCGCCGACCATGCATTCGGCTGGATTTGGCACAGGGTCCGAAAGACTCGGTCCCTCCTCCGGCCCTCCACCGCCGCTTTGTTTCTCTCCTTGCCGAGTTTCCCGGATCTGCCGTGGCCTATACCGACGGTTCGATGGTCTCTGGTCGCACTGGTTACGCTCTTACTCTAGAGGATCATTGTGAGCAACGGTCGCTGGCACCCGGGAACAGTGTATACACTGCCGAGTTGGTTGCCAGCTATCGCGCCCTAGAGTATATCCGCTTCCGCTCAGGTGAGTCCTTTGTCATCTGTAGTGACTCCCTGAGTGGTTTACGAGCTCTTCACCAGTGCTTTCCTCGTTCCCGTCTGGTGATGGCCATCCACGAGTCGCTCCATGCTCTTGCCCGTTGCGGCCGCTCCGTGGTCTTTGTTTGGACCCCAGGTCATGTCGGCATCCCGGGCAATGAGCGGGTTGACACGCTGGCTAAACAGGCAGTGAGTTCACCGGCTCTGGAACTCGGCCTTATGGAGTGTGATCTCATGTCGCTTTTGCACCAGAAAGTGCTTGGTGACGAGTGGCGCACCCTGCCCACGCCCAACAAACTTCGGGCGGTGAAGGAGACGACCGGTGTGTGGCGCTCCTCCATGCGGGCCTCTCGGAAGGACTCTGTCGTCCTCTGCCGGCTGCGCGTTGGCCACACGTGGCTGACGCACGGCCATTTGTTGCGCCGGGAGGACCCACCGCTATGTCGCTGCGGGGCAGCTCTGACGGTGGTCCACATTTTGGTGGACTGCCCGCTTTTAACAGGACTCAGGCAGACGTTTGCGCTGCCTGATACCCTCCCTGCCCTTTTATGTGATGACGTTGCTATGGCGGACCTCGTGTTGAGTTTTATTCGGGCAGGGGGTTTTTATCGTATGATTTGAGTGTTTGTCCTTTTATTTCCTGTATTGACTTGGGCCTTTGGCCTGTGGTTTTAAACTGTGGGTTTTAATGTCATTTGGTGGTTGGCTTTTCCTTATTTTCATGGTCAGCCAACCACCTTCACACTCGGTGTGATTTTAGTTCCGTTTGTCTGGTCTTTGTCTGTCTTTCTTGTATTGTGTCGTCCCTTGTCTCAGTTCTCCGTTTTTAACGAATGACAGTTTTTATTTCGTGTGATTTTATCGTGGAACAAGGGACCGATGACCTTAGCAGTCTGGTCCCTTCAATCCCACACCCAACCCAACTCTTGTTCCTTATTTATATAAATTTTTTCCCCGTTAGTATTATGGGTAACTCTAAAATATTTCCGTTTGCTGACGACACTAGCTTGGTAGTAAAGGATGTTGTGTGCAACATTGGTCCGCCTTGAAATAGTGCAGTTCATGACCTAAGTTCATAGCTTGTAGAAAATAAACTAACGATAAATAACAGTTAGTCTCCGTTTTTTCACTTTGTAACACACATTTCAACAAAACTTGACGTTTTAATTTCACAGAACGGGCATATGATTACTGAAACTGAACAGTTCAAATTTGTAGGCGTTCAGACAGTAAACTGTCGTGGAACGCCCACGTTTAGGATCTTATTCAGACTTAATGCTGCCCTTTTTACTATTCGAATGGTATCTGAAGTGAGTGATCGTTCGACACGAAAATTAGTCTACTTTGCATATTTTCATTCGCTTATGTCGTACGGTATTATATTTTGGGGTAACTCTTCCTAATTCTAAAACGATATTTTTGGCTCAGAAACAGGCGGTTCGGGCAATAAGTGGCGTAAGTTCACGAACCTCTTGCCTACCCCTGTTCACGAGTCTGGATATTTTGACACTGATATATATTAATTACTGTCATTTGTTGTTAATAATATTATCTTATTCCCAAGAATAAGCAACTTTCACTCATTTAATACTTGGCAGAAATCAAACCTGCATTTGGGTCGAACTTACTTAACTCTTGTGCAATAATGTGTGCAGTATACTACTGCGTCCATTTTCAATAAGCTACCACTCGAATTTAAAAATCTTAGCAGTAATCCACGCGCTTTCAAATCGAAACTGTTGAGTTTCCTCATCGCTCACTCCTATTCTGTCGAGGATTTCTTTGAAAAATCAAGCTGATTCTTGTTGTATTGTTGATTACGTTTCCTTAAACTTATGATTGACTTTATTGGTGTTAATAAACATTTTATTTTTATCTGATTTTACTTTTGTGTTGTAATTTTATGTACTGGCCTGTTCGATGAACTTGGGGATTTGGTCCTCAGTTTGGTCCTACGGAACTTGACGTGTAAATAAATATATAAATAAATAAACTAAGCTGTTTAACTACGCTCCATAGCCTCACGCTGTGCTCGCCATTGGATACCTCCATTCCCCCCCCCCCCCCCCCCTTTTGCCGTTAACAGCCAATTTTGTGTATTGTGATGGTAGACAGTGTGTGGACTGTACAGTACGTAATCATTGGCCTTTGGCGGCTCCGCATTCTCTGTGAGTTATAGTGCGGAAGGGGCGACAGGGTGTAGTACGAGTGAAATCTTGCGACGTAGTTGGTCTTGTGCTGTGGAAGGCTCCATAGTGTGACAGGTAGGGATCCAGCGGCGCGCGAGTGGGGACCCAGCTACCTGCTGCACAGGAACTGTTTATGTAGCCAATCGGGTGGTGCGTTGGTCATCCTGCTGACAGATTTTCGTGAGCTCGCGCATTCCGATTTAATGGGAATAGTGAGGAGTGGTTAACTACACCACTTCTGGTTGTTCTAATGTCGAGTTCGGGAAAAGTGGTGCGAATGTCATATTTGATATCAGAGCTTTGTTTACTGACATAGGCTTGTGAATTAAAGAACTGTTGAGACACGTTCGTCAGTTATATTTTGAAAGTTGTGAAACCTATTGGTGCAACGGGAATATGAGACCCCTGTGCAACGGTGCGCGCTGCTAAGCGATTTGTTAAATTGTACTGCGTGTGTTACTGCCATGTGCTTTTGATCCTGTTGTGGAACACTGTCATCTGTCATTTAAGTCTGGTGTGTCCAGGTATTCCTAGGCATCCCCATTTTTTAGTACGTAGGAGTGAGTACTGTCAGCTCTGACGAACCAAAATAGACGCCCGGGTCGGATACGTAAACTATTATTCTGTTATTAACGTTTTACTGTTCACATTCACTGACTGTGGTGCTCACCAGTGTAAACTGTAAACTGCAGGTTGCTTTGAAGGCGTGTAGTCATCATTTATGTCACGTTGTGAATAATTCAAATTAACTGTCTTTCGATGTTTGAGATTCAGTGCACTTCTCTTTAATTTGAAATGGCAGACAGCTGGCTCTGCTCTGTCTTGAAGATTTTAAAGTAAAAATTTGTCAAGTGGTGTTATGTGCCATGTAAAAAAATATGTTAAATGTTTCATTCATGTTGTTATTTTTTCTTTGTGTCAACAAAGCCGAGCGGTCTAAAGTCGCTGCTGTCATGGGTGTGTGTGTTTGTCCTTAGGATAATTTAGGTTAAGTAGTGTGTAAGCTTAGGGACTGATGACCTTAGCAGTTAAGTCCCATAGGATTTCACACACAATTGAACATTGAACAACTGACTTCGCGTAAATTGGCTTCTTCTAATTGTAGCTCAATTGAACTAACGAACTGCGCCTGTTTTAACACATTTGCTGTTTAATCAAGTGCAATAATATGCTCCTTTTTAAATTCTTTTAACTAAAATGTTTTTTGCATAATTCTAAATGTAAACAGCTCTGCTTATTTCTCGCTGTTTAAAAAATAATTTTTAATTTTTTTTTTTAACTGCTCGAGTGAGGAGCGCCAATTACGAATAGCCGAAGGATATTTGTTGAAGTTGTAGTAAAATTGTTCGCTCCTATCAGTGGATTCCAGACTGGAATAATTCTGTATTCGGGGCCTGTGCCCGCGGATTCTTTATGGTCTGCTTAGATAGAACAAATAATTATTTGTTTAACTGTGGTTAACCTCGTATCTTGTAGTGTATCATGTGTCAGCTTTTCTTTAAATATTGTATAAGTACCAATGTTGAAATCGTCGTTGTTGTTATTAATGTGTTAAATTGTCTAATACGTGCTCAGTTTCTTACCACTCGAGCATTAGTCACCCAAGTCCAACCTTCTCCAGAGTTTTCCCATCCTCGATCCTCAAATCTAATATCAATCCACATTCCATATGGTATCAATCAGCAGCGAATTTCTTATTCAGAAATCCCATTTGAATGTCGTTTGTTAGTGAAGAGATCGTGTTATGTTTCGTATAAGGAATCTGATAGCGGCAGGATGTTGGCCTATTGACACAGCAATTTGCCCTCCCGCGATATTCTTGCTCTATTCGGTCGGGATCCCAGGACTGTTAGGCGAATATGGAGCCGATGAACTCAGGCCATAACAATGTAGGACTGGACGGCCCCACGCGAATACTGCCCGAGAGGGTGGATCCCTCTGACCTGCTGGGTCGTACGTCCACGTTCGTGTGTTGAGTCAGAGCACGGGCTACGTTGGCGTAAGAGAAGTCTCCATACAGGCAATGCGACAACGTCTGTTGCACCATTTCGATCACGGTGGCGTTTTCCCTTGACACTCCAGCGAAGAGAGGCTCGCAGTTAGAGCTGTGCTCAATGGCAACACAGTAACGTATGGGACTTCACACAACGCTTTGCCTTGTTCTCTGTTATCTGCTGTATTAGCAGTGGTCGTTTAATGAACAGAGTGCTTGAGCGACAGTGTGTTGTGCGTGTCTCATTGGCAGACCTGGCGATTATTGCTGACGAGTTCTGTGAAGACCAACAACTTTCGTTACAATCCACAACTGGTCAACTAGAAATGCATTGACGTTGTTGGTGTAACACCGCCATCTCTGTGACGGTTTGGAAAACTCCAATCTTGGTCTACTTAATGACATGGGGTCGAAATTTTTTGATGACCGTAGTCATGAGGTGGTGGTTTCGACAGCTCTTCCAAACAGTTTTTGATATGCACTGTGTCTCCTTTCTTGTCATTTAAGTATTCGATAAGATCATCACTTTCTGGTTCATCTTGTCCCATATGCAAAAACACTACGTCAGTGCTGAGAGGCACTTGCAGCTTTCTATCGCACTTCGTAGCCATTTTGCACGCGGACTTTGCCTGGCTTACAGCGACTGCTTCATTAGAGCGCAGCAAACAACGCATTACACTCGTCCAGAATCAGTTGGCCTCTAAAGCCTGACGTAAAGCGATGGCGCATTACGCATTGCACTCTGTCGGAAAACGCTTTAATTATCCTGACGCACTACACCGGACACATTACCTACGCAACACTAAATTACTCCTGCTGGGAACAGACGGAAACTGTATAATTTCGCAAACTACTTGCGCATCCGCACGCCACACATTCGCAGTGGCTGGCAGTACGGTTTCGGAACTTGCTTTCAGAACCTAGTGTCATGCAGACAAGCCTTTAAACTAAAAAAAATGGATCTGTCGGAAAGTTTAGTGCACGCTATGAAATACGAGAACGTTATGAGTGAGCAGCTTAAAAGCTTCCTTAAAAACATGCTCGAGATGTTACAAAACATAACGCTAGCTACAGAGCGAACTGCGAGAGCCAAGACTCACGCAAAGAGAACTCTGTTAATATTCGTTTGAACACCATTTTGAGCCACTGATCATGTTGCAATTGGATATTCGAGCTAATTTACCCAGACAATTGTAGGGCGACCTAAAGTTCAACGTAAATTTAGAACCACGGTGCAAGTCACCATTTTTCACGTGAATTAAAGTCTCCAGTGGTGAAAGAAAGAAGTGGCAGACAGCAGTCCTAAGAACTACTTACAAGGGATCGAACGCCAGATCGTTGAATTGGTAGTGTGGCACTAAGCCACTGGGCGAAAGCAGTGAGCTAATAAACGCAGAATTTGCACCAAATAGCTAACACGAAATTTACTTGAACAACTGAAAGGAAAATCAAATTACACATCACTTTCTCAACGTGAATATTAGCTTCAAAGTCGGTTTCGATGCACGAGTTCAACATCTTGTACAGAACAACCATTACAGCTGAGGTATTGGACAGGTGACATTACTAAACAATGCGGCGACTACAGAAGTTAGACACAACTCAGCATGAACATATTTCATTTACAACCTTGGCAAATACGGTTCAATCCCGCGCCCGGCCATCCTGATTTAGGTTTTCCGTGATTTCCCTAAATCGCTCCAGTCAAATGCCGGGATGGTTCCTTTCAAAGGGCACGGCCGACTTCCTTCCCCGTCCTTCCCTACTCCGATGAGACCGGTGACCTCGATGTCTGGTCTCCTTCCCCAAAACAACCAACCAATCTTGGCAACTCAAGTTCTGTATCAGTTTTTCCATAATTAGGAAACGCTATATTGCCACTGCAGCAGTGCAAGTAATTTTTAATTTGCAGGACTGTCTTAACTGCGTCCACCAAACACCGCGCAAAAACCATATTTTATGGGAATTACAAACGTTTTCAAACCGAAGAAGATCAGATGATCGAAGTAGTACACAATTCAAAAACAGAAGATATATCTAAAGAGCCATGATCTAAGTCTACATCTACGTGATTACTCTGCTATTCACAATAAAGTGCGTGGCAGAGGATTCAATGAACTACCTTCAAGCTGTCTCTCTACCGTTCCACTCTCGAACGCCATGGGGGAAAAACGAGGGTCCTGATTTCTCTTATTTTATCGTGATGATCATTTCTCCACATGTAGGTGGATGCCAACAGAATGCTTTCACAATCTGAGGAGAAAACTGGTGATTGAAACTTCATGAGAAGATCCCGTCGCAACGAAAAACGCTTTTGTTTTAATGATTGCTACTCCAATTCACGTATCATGTCTGTGACACTATCTCTCCTATTTCGCGATAATACAAAACGAGGTGCCCTTCTTTGTACTTTTTCGATGTCATCCGTCAGTCCCACCTGATGCAGATCCCACACCGCGCAGCAATACTCCAGAATAGGGCGGACAACCGTCGTGTAAGCAGTATCTTTAGCAGACATGTTGTACCTTCTAAGTGTTCTGCCAATGAATCGCAGTCTTTTGTTTGCTCTACCCACAATATTATCTATGTGATCGTTCCAATTTAGGTGATTTGTAATTGTAATCACTAAGTATTGAGTTGAATTTACAGCCTTCAGATTTGTGTGACTTATCGCGTAATCGAAATTTAGCTGATTTATTTTAGTACTCATGTGAATAACTTCACACTTTTCCTTATTCATCGTCAATTGCCACTTTTCGCACCATAGAGATATCTTATCTAAATCATTTTGCAAGTCGTTTTGATCATCTGATGACTTTACAACCCTGCTGCCCACTCCAAGAGCTGAAGTTCTCCACCCAGCATATGAAGCTAGGAAACGCTTAAATGTGACGAATCACAATGGGAACTGTGAATTCTCTCTTTCGTTCTGTCTCTCTTTCTTTTTCTTCTCTTCAGCCGACCAGAAACACTCTAGATTAAGCAACTGTTTAAGTTGAGCAAAACGGAAATAGGCATCCTGTTGAAAGGACCATATTGATTTTCTTGAAGTGATTTAGAGAAGCCACTAGAATACCTGATCAAGAGTGACCTAATTTTGATTTAAATCTTACTCCTCCCGAATGTTAACTAACATCGTACTGATGTGAATATGAGAGATACATATTGAAAAGAATTTTTTGAATTTCGAGAAGCACCTGCATAAACACATCTGTTACGGACAGGAACGTTTGTGATCATATGATGTGAACGTTCGGAAACACAATTTATGTGGCGTTATCTCGAACTAACGACTTTCAATATTCTACCTTACTTAGGAGTAGAAGACATACAAATGATGAAGAATCACCGTGAAATAGCTTTTCTAAAATTTGTAATAAGCAGCAGTGATTTGAACGAAGAACTAACAGCAGACTAACGTATTCAAATACCGAATTCAGTAATAAAAGATAAATATGTTTTAAATAGGGAAGCCGTTCAAATGAGACGTTATTCGTAAGATTTGGTTTGGTGCCGCCCGCTGCGTCTTCCTCTCCTGTGCCATCTTCATCTCAGCATAGCACTTACATCCAAAGCCTTCGATTATTCGTTGCATGTTCTATTCTTTCCCTACAGTTTTTGCTTTCTATGGTCTCCTCTAGTACAACTGAAGTTAGTCCCTGATTTATTAACAAATATTCCACCATCCTCTCTCCTTTTCTGTTTTCCATACTTCCTCGCCGATTCAGTGAAGAGCCACCTCAATTATCAGTTCATTTCATTTTTTTTGCATCATTCTGTGATACCACGTCTGAAATGCTTCGATTCTCTTTTCAGAGTTTCTCATAGTTCACAATTCACTCTGATAGATGCTGTCCTCCAGACGTCCAGATTTATGTCTTCCTCTCTTAGCCTGTGCCAGCCGGTGTGCACTAGGCTTCACAGTCTGGAACTGCGCGACCGCTACGGTCGCAGAATCTAATCCTGCCTCGGGCATGGATGTGTGTGATGTCCTTAAGTTATTTAGGTTTAAGTAGTTCTAAGTTCTATGGCACTGATGACCTCAGATGTTAATCCCCTTAGTGCTCAGAGCTATCTTAGCCTGTTCTGGTATGCTGCTTAGATTTTCCTTTCTTCGTCCACCGTGCGTTGCTTTACTTCAGAGTTAGTAGAATCTCTTCACCTCGTTTGCTGTGTGGTCCACAGTTTTGAAAACTTTATCATTAATAGCATTTCTGCTACTAGTCATTATTTTTGTCATAGGTTTTCAGTTGATGTGGTCTTCAGTCGGAAGATTGGTTTGATGCAGCTCTCCATGCTACTCTATCCTGTACAAGCTTCTTCATCTCCCAGAACCTACTGCAACCAACATCTTTCTGAATCTGCTTAGTGTATTCATCTCTTGGTCTCCCTCCAGTACTAAAGTGGTGATCCCTTGATGCCTCACACCGTGTCCTTTCAATCGATACCTTCTTTTGGTCAAGTTGCGCCATAAATTACCTGTTTCCCCAATTCTATTGAGTACTTCCTCATTAGTTATGTGATCTACCCATCTAATCTTCAAAATTAATCTGTGCACCACATTTCTAAAGCTTCTGTTCTCTTTTTATCTAAACTGTTTACCATCCATGTTTCACTTCCATATGTGGCTACACTCCAGATACCATCAGTAAAGACTCCCTAACACTTAAATTTATATTCGATGTTAACAAATTTCTCTTCTTCAGAAATGCTTTTCTTCTAATTGCCATTCTACATTTTATAACCTCTCTACTTCAGCCATCATTCTGCTGCCCAAATAGCAGGACTCATATACTAGTTTAAGTGTCTCGTTTCCTAATCTCATTCCCTTAGCATCGCCTGATATAATTCGACTACATTCCATTATCATTGTTGTGCTTTTGTTGATGTTCATCTTATATCCTCCTTCCAAGGAAATGTCCATCCCGTCCAACTCCTCTTCCAAGTCCTTTGCTGTCTCTGACGGAATTATAATGTCATCGGAAAACCTCAGAATTTGTATTTCTTGTCCCTGAACCTTAATTCCAACTCCAGATTTTTCTTTGGTTTCCATTGCTGCTTATTCAGTATAGGTACTGAATAACATCGGCGACAGACTACAATCCTGTCTCGCTCCCTTTTCAACTACTGCCTCTCTTTCAAGCCCCTCGACTTTCACAACTGCCGTCTGCTTACTGTAAAGGTTGTAAATAGCATTTCGCTTCCTGTATTTAATCACTACTACTAACCATATAGAAGAGCTGCATGTCCTTGGGAAAAGTAACGCCTGTAGTTTCCACTTGCTTACAACCGTTCGCAGTAACAGGACTGCAAGGCTGTTTTGGTTGATGTTACAAGGTCAGATCAGTCAGTCATCCAGACTGTTGCCCCCGCAACTACTGAAAAGTCTGCTGCCCCTCTTCAGGAACAACACATTTGTCTGGCCTCTCATCGCATGGCCCTCTGTCGTCGTTTTACCTACGATACAGCTATCTATATAGCTGAATGACGCGAGCCATACCGCCGACGGCAAGGTCCATGGCTCATGGAGGATAGGTTTTCTACCAATAAATATTCTGTTGCCATTAGGACATCTCTTTGCAATGAAACACTATTTTGATAATTTAAACTAATTCCAGATATGAAGTTACTGACTTTAAACAAACGGAATGTTCTTCGCGTCTCTCCATCCACTTTACAACCTCTGGCTTGTGTTCCTCCCACCCATGTTGCTTTGTGGGTCGAGTAAGAAAGATCCAGATATGTGCACCCACAAGGATCAGGAGTAACAAAGTTTTGGAGAGTATGGATATCAATTGTGCCTTCATTGCGTTTCCCAAAGATTGAAGGCTTACATAAAATGTTAATCACGGTATTAGTTACATTAAATTTGAAAGGGGATGATCAGCTGCTGTAATATATTTCAGAGATTGCAAGGTTTCTAGTTTATTTTTAGTATTCAAGGAACGTGATATCAGCTCTAGATTTTCATTCGATTTGTCATACTTCATATTTGTACTCTTGATATTTTTCAAACAGTGGTATTCGATAGGCCAACGGCTGTGCCGCAGTAATAACACCGGTTCACATCACTGAAGTTAGCCACTGTTGGGCTAGAAACACTTGGGTGGGTGACGACCGATCCGTCGAGTGCTGTTGTGAGGTAAATTGAGGAGCTACATGATTAACAAGTAGCGTTTCCGGTCACGAAAACACATGGCTGGGAGAACAGTGTTTTGTCCTCACACCCATCTGTATCCGCATACAGCGACGTCTAAAGGCTGAGGGTGACACGGTGGTTAGTTAGTGCCGTTAGGGTCTCCCGTGACCTGTTCGGGCGGAGTTTCGTTTACTCTTCAATAGTCGGTATATTACGCCACAGTGTTTCTGAGTACAGACTATATGATCGTTGGTTTCCACTAGAATTGTCTTTGTAGCGTTCTGAGAAAAGTAAGTGGGTGAGCCGGGCTTTGGTCCCACTACTGAATGGTCTGGAAGTAGCTTCCAGAGTATAGGTATAAAGATGCGGAAGATGCCGAGCTTTGGGAATATGATTTGCTAAAGATTTATTTGAGAAGCGTGAAGATTTACAGGTAATGTTACTGCATTGCGTGCCTCCGCTTAATTTATCATGAGTTTGGAAAACGAAAAGTTTTAGCAGGACATTTTTTTATTGGTCCGGGCTACTTAGTTCGATTATTGAAACGTGATTAAGTAATGGTATCCATCACATGGACTGCAGTCAGGAATTTTAGATTAACACTCCTTTACCATTCTGTTAAGTCATTTGGTGGAGAAGTCATATATTACAAAAATTGTGATTTTCTTAAAGTTGGTTGCTATTGTGAAACAGTTTCAGTATAGTTTTTTGGATGCAAGTCTCTTTTAAATCATTTAGTAAATGCAATTTTCTTCCACAGTCTCCTCACAAAAACTTGGATTTTCAATGTGTCGCCATATTGCACTAAGCCGAACACAATTATCCAAAAGTAAAAATAAAGCTTAATATACTTAGGATAGCTGCATGTCCATGCAGTGGACTGCACAAGGTTTTCTATCTCTGTAGCTGGTTTTGTGTTGTACTGTATTTTGATCTTCAACAGTCTTGAGCAATACCAAGTTTCCCTTGCCACATGTAAGTCATAAAATTTTGTTGTTGTTGTTGTTGTTGTTGTTGTACCCTCCACGCTGCCCTCCAGTACTAAATTGGCGATCCCTTGATGCCTTAGAACATGTCATACCAACCGATCCCTTCACCTAGTCAAGTTGTGCCACAAACTCCTCTTCTACCCAATTCTGTTCAGTACCCCCCTCATTAGTTGCGTGATCTACCCATCTAATCTTCAGCAATCTTCTGTAGCACCACATTTCAAGAGCTTGTATTCTCTTTTTGTCTGAACTATTTATCGTCCATGTTTCAATTCCATACATGGCTACACTCCATACAAATACTTTCAGAAACGATTTCCTGACACTTAAATCTATGCTCAATATTAACAAACTTCTATTCTTCAAAAACGCTTTCTTTGCCATTGCCAGTCTACATTTTATATCCTCTCTAATTCGACCATCAACTGTTATTTTACTCCCCACATAGCAAAACTCATCTACTACTTTAAGTGTCTCATTTCCTAACCTAATTACCTCAGCATCACCTGATTTAATTCGACTACATTTCTAGGTCCTTTTAATATCACAATCAAGTAATAAGATTATCTGGGTGTTGCAGTGAACAATTAACATCAGGTTCAGTTAGGGTATAGTTCAGATGTCATTTCTTACGCAAACGATCTCATTCCTGTAGTACAGTTTTACATTCACATGGGCATCATACACGTGTCCGGAATTTCACTTAGTCAGTTTGCATACATAAAATAACAGGGAATGCTGGTGAAAGCATTTTGGTTATTTATTCCTTAAAATTAGATTTGCAATGTTATGCAGAGTTTCTATTCTTTTAGTTAAGCGTTGGAACTTCCTGTCACGTATTGTGACATCACGTACTATAGCTCTGTTCACTGCGCTGCACAGTACTGAGTTTCACGGAACAGCTTATTTAACATACTGTTTTACGTTTTCTAGTTAATTTGATGGACGTTAATTCAGAGAAAATTATACAGTTTGACATATTTTTGGCGACTCATTCTTATCTGATTGCGTTTCCGTAATTACGTCACTTGGATTGTTCAGGATTACAACACAAGACACAAGAAGTTAAAGAGTTCAGTCCAATATAGTGATAGTCCACAGTATTCAACTTTTTTTTTCAGAGAAGTTATAATTTCATCTCGAGTAATCAATGAGGTGTGTATTACTTACACAGCTGGAGATTTAGAAACGCAAACGAATGTGTGAATTTGTGATTATGGTCCCTAGGAGGATGTAATTTGTCCAAATTAATTTTTCTAGAATTGTGATGATACTTTAAGACACCAGGCACTTTTTATATAACTTCCTTTGTACAGGGCAGCCAAAGCGTTCAAATGCAGCCAATATAAATTTAATAACATGAGATACAGGTGTATTACGCCAATTGAAGATTGGTGAAAATCCGAAAAGTGTCTTAAAATAGTTATCGAAATAGTTGCTGGATGCTGTATTTCTTAAAGTAATCTGTTCGGTTTGGCAATAGTCTGTGACTCTTAGAAAGGTTTTCTCCTTTCATAGTGTCGTATTGTACAAGTGTTCCGTTGAGAGTCTTTGGTTAATTTCAGTGCGGCGCGTAAGACACAGTGTACCTTCCAATAATAGGGCTACTTTAGAAACACACGGGTCGCAGTAGGATACACAGCAGGTAGCCAGTCCAGAGAGCAATACTGCGACTTGCCGGTGCAGTTGGTTACCTCACCTTCACGCGGGACCCCTCGGCTCTCCACACGGCTTCCGAGAACGGCCTCGGTCGGAGCGAGGACGCCGCCAGCACAGTCTTCTCGTTCAGAGTTTCTCAGAAGGGTACGACGGTCTCATTCACTAGTAGCTCGTTTCCTCTCCTCGTAAGGAAAAAGTTCCAGCTGACATCGCTTACTTCCGACTAGCTTCCCCCGTCACACACACACACACACACACACACACACACAGACACGCAGTTTGTCTCTGTTAGTCACCTTTTACTAATATTAAGCATGGCGCGATTCGGTGCATGCAACCATCATCAACTGCACTACAGTTACATGCACATTAATCTGAAGTGTACGTGCAACTTTTAATGCACCTGATGATGGCAGCAAGTTGCCGAAACGCGTCTTGTTAACAAATATAAGCAAAAAGTTACTGAACAGTAAAAATTATTTCATAAAATTGTTAGCCGCTGACCTCAGACAATTCCAAACAACATGGATAAATTTAATTGTTTTTAATTGTGGTCTGTTCCTGCTTACAGTATACTAGCACAGTATATTTCTCATAACAGTATTCCTAAATTTTTGTTATTCCTTAATTGTAGCGAACATTTGATTCTCCTTCGTATACCTCTTTTTCTTCAGTTCAAGGAATAGGCCCATCGCCTGTTTCGATCCCAGTTGAGCCGTATCTCCTGTGAGCTCGTTTTCCTTTTGGTTTGTTGTTCAATACGTGTTTTTTTGTTCTTCCTGCTAGCGCCATATCGATGGGTTCTAGCCATTTTAGTGTTTCGTTTTATTAATTCAGCCAACGGTTTTTCCGGAGAGGAAACACCGTTTCCTGTCAGAACATCGAAGTTAAGAGCTGTCGGGCTAAGCTACCACTTGGATGGGTGACCGACCGGTTCTGCCGAGCGCTGTCGGCAAGCGGTGTAACGAGCAGGAGAGCAGTCTGCTGACCGTAGTGTGCTCCTCCAGTGACGCCTATAGTCTGAGTATGATATGGCGGTCGGTCGGTACCGCTGTGTCTTCTCAGGCCTGTTCGGATGGAATTTCATTAATTCATTGACTGAATAAACTCTAAAGTCAGCTTTGATGTCTACATTACTTATCTATCCCTCAGACAACAATCTTTCGTGTGTCTGATAAATTTTATTTCTGGTGCTTGTATACACATTTCATTTTGCTTTTTCTTGTCTACATGAGCTATATATGAAAGCAGATATAGGATTTAATGTGTAAAATTTTATCTTGACCCTTTCTGCACTTTGTTGCTTCGTGTTCTTTGTATTGTACCACTCATCATTTGATATTTATAAGGGGAGTTCAAAATGAAAGTAGCCGGAGGCATAATTACGGAAACCATTAACTGTATGTCAGAAGCATTTACCCTGGCTGTTGAGACACTTGTCCCACTGTAGTGTTCACTGTGGCGGTGAATGGCTGTCTCATAAAATTCCCGCTTCTGCGATGTGAACCAGCTCGGCGCACACAGCTGAACGACGTCGTCCGCGGTGAATCGTTTGCCCCTCAGAGCCTTACGGGACCAAAAATGGCGTAATCACAGGGAGAGATGTCCGGACTGTATGGAGGGTGGCCGAGAACCTCCCATCTGAGTCTCTGTATGAGTGCCGCGACTGTGTTGACCGTATGCGGCTTTGCATTGTCGTGGAGCAGAATGACTCCACAGGTGAGATTGCCTGCTCGTTTTGATTTGATAGCTTGACGAAGGGTGGTCAAGGTTTGCGAGTAACACTGGGCAGTGACTGTTGTTCCGTGGTGCAGGAAGTGAATCAGAAGGGGGCCATCTTGGTCAAAGAAGAACATCATAACCTTTCCTGTGGATGGTCTTGGCATCCCGGATGCTTCCACTGGAGACTTTGCCGTTTTGATTCTGGTTCGAAGTGATGACTAATCTCCAGCCACCACTCGTGTCAGGAAAGCATTCCCTTCGCGAGCATAGCGCTGTAGATGAGCAAGTAAGTGGACCACTCGAGATGCTTCCTGGTGTGGCTGAAGACTGTGGGGCACCCTTTGAGCACTTTCCGCATGTGCAGTCGTTCCTTCATGAAAGTGTGAAAACTTCAGAAGCTTTATCCGATCACGGCGGTTATAGCTTTCACCAGTCCCGGGTAATGACTGCATCCACCAGCTGGATGATGTCATCGGTAATGCAGTGTGGTGCTACAGACCGTGCTCATCGGCTAACGACATCCGTCCTTCCCTGAAGAGCTTGTGCCACGCCTTGACCCTTGCAAGGGACATGCAGTGTTGTGACATTCGTCGATGAATGTCCGTGCCTCCTACTCCTGCCGCTGTCAAAAAACGATCACCACCTCTTAGCTCTTCTTTTGACGCCTCCATGTCATTATTTGCAATGCGACTGGCAGCGTTCAACGATTGATGCATGCTGCTGCTGGCTCTGTATAGTCACGTGACGTGCACGCGTTCCCTCTAGCGACGGGCTGTGAACTTCTACGCTTTGGTCGTAACCACAACTCCTTATAAGCGCCTCGATATTACCCCCCTGTCACCGGTTTGCGCATTCTAGATCCCTGCTCGTTTCGTTTTGAACACCCCTTATATTTAATTTATACTCTATGTCATTTTCTAGCCGGTAGCTTGAAACCATTCCTCAGCAAGAAGGGAAAGCTGAAAGGTGGAAGAGATACGTACAGGGTCTATACAAGGGAGATGAACGTGAAGGCAATATTACACAAAATGAAGTGTACGTAGATGAAAGTGATACGGGAGATATGATATTGCTAGAACTCTGAAAGATCTCAGTCGAAACAAGGCCTTGGGAGTAGACTATATTCCCTTAGAACTACTGATAGCCTTAGGAAAGCCAGCCATGACAAAACTCTTGTATCTGTCATGTATAATGTATGAGACAGAGGAAATACCCTCAGACACTAAGAAGAATGCAATAATTCCAATTGCAAAGAAAGCAGTTGCTGGCTGGTGTGAAAATTACGAAACAGTCGTCATGATGGCAAAATACTAACACGAATTTTTTACAGAAGAGTGGCGTAACTAGTAGAAGCTAATCTCGGGTAAGACCAGCTTGGATTCCGGAGAAATGTCGGGACACTACAGGCAATACTGGTCTTATGATTTATCTTAGAAGATAGATTAAGGAAAGACAACCCTACGTTTATAACATTTGTAAATTTAGAAACAGCTTTTGAAATTGTTCAATAGAATACTCTATTTGACGTTCTGAAGGTAGCAGCGGTAAAATACAGGGATCGAAAAACTATTTACAACTTGTGTAGGAAATTTTTGGAAATTTGTGTTAAGATCTTATGGTCATCGATCCCTAAGTTTACACACTATTTAGCCTAACTTTAACTTACGCTAAGGACAACACACACACCCATGCCCGAGGGAGGGCTCGAACCTCCGACGGAGAGAGCCGCGCGGTCCGTGACAAGGCGCCACAGACCGAGTGGCACTTGTACAGAAACCAGGCGGCAGTTGAGTCGAGGGGCATGAAATGGATGCACTGGTTGAGAAGGGAGTGAGACAGGGTTGTAGCCTATCCCTGATGTTATTCAGTCTGTATACTGAGCAAGCATTAACGAAAAAAAAAAAAAGAAAAATTTGGAGTGGGGATTAAAGTCCAGGGAGAAGAAATAAAAACTTTGAGATTTGCCGATGACATTGTAATTCTGTCAGAGACAGCAAAGGACGTGGAACAGCAGCTGAACGGAATAGATAGTGTCTTGGAAGTAGGATATAAGATGAACATCAACAAAATAAAGACGAGGAAAATGGAATGTAGTCGAATTAAGTCAGGTGATAGTCAGGGAATTAGATTAGGAAACAAGGCACTTAAAATAATAGATGGGTTTGGTTTTGGACAGCAAAACAACTGATGATTGTCAAAGCAGAGAGGATATAAGATGCAGACAGCAATGGCAGGAAAAACGTTCTGTTGTACTAACATTTTAAGTTTGACAGGGCCAATATCTGGGATGCTTTAATTTTAATTTTATATTGTGACATTTCTGAAGAAGGCTACATTATTATAGCCGAAACCTAGGAAAAGTTTCTTTGATTGTGCAACTGGGGGCTGAAATTTAATATAATTATGTAGAAGAGTTTGTTAACATC
The DNA here is from genome assembly GCF_023897955.1 of Schistocerca gregaria. Lineage (NCBI taxonomy): Eukaryota > Metazoa > Arthropoda > Insecta > Orthoptera > Acrididae > Schistocerca > Schistocerca gregaria. The sequence goes on from NC_064924.1 coordinate 529,566,899, forward strand.
GAATATAGATTTGTTAGGAAGCTTTTCCTGGAGGTATTTGTATTGAGTGTAGCCAAGTATGGAAGCGTAACATGTACAATAAACAGTTTAGGCCAAAAGAGAACAGAACCTTTCGAAATGTGGTGCTACAGCACAGTGTTATGTAACTAATGAGGAGGTTCTGAATAGAATTGGGTGAGACAAGAACTTTGTGGCGCAACTTGATCAAAAGAACAGATAGATTAATAGAACACATTCTGAGACATCAATGGCTCGCCAATTTAGTATTAGAGGGAAGTTTGGTTGGTAAAACTCTTGTAGAAACCAAGAGATGATTACAGCAAGCAGGTCATAAAATTGTAGGTTCCAGTAGTTATTCGGAGATGAAAAGGCACGAACAGGATAGAGCACCTTGGAGAGCTGCGTCAAACGAGTTTTCGGACTGAAGACAACAGTTTACTTCACAACCTAAGAAGTCAAAATCGGAAATTTGTTCGAAAACATTACCGCTGCAGATCGATCGTACTCTTCTAAAATTATTTGGTCATCAGCGAAGATCGTAGAGTTCATCTAGTTATCTGGTACCATTTTAACGCTTCAGCTCGGATTGGAAAAGGTGCACACAAAGTGAAGAAAAACAACGCCAATTTTAAAGGAGCCACTTCGAATGCAAGAATACTGCTGCAGTGCAGCAAACCAGAAAACCTGAAACTTGAAATTTGAAATGGAACTACTGGAAATCGATAGCCTTGGCGAATTAGAAATTACAGTTTTTCACATCGGAACCGATCAAAACAGAAAGAAACTCATAGGAGTTGGAATAATTTTAAGAAAAAACACTACTTCTCGTGTCAAGTGATGTGGTATAGCATAGCTCTAGGTTGACACTAGTCAAAACTGAAACTAAATCAAAAGCCATTCTGGTAAATCAAGTGAAAGTGCCAACGTCCATACAAAAGGATACGGGATTTGACGAAATAGATTAAGAAATAAGTAACGTGATAAGATATGTTAAGGGAGATGAAAACCTGATTATTATGGAGTACTGGTGTACGAATGAGGTTAAGGAACTGAAATAGGGGATTGTGTGCAACTATGGACTTGTGAGAAGAAAGATAAAGCAGAACCCAACTAATTCAATGCTGCTAGAGGCACTAATTAGTTATTGCAAACAACATCGCAAGCGAGGAAGGTAACCTTGGAACTTCCCAGGAGATTCAAGAGACAACAGGTCGATTACATTTTACTGAAATCACGTTTTAGAAACCAACTTAAAGATTGCAGTACCTATTCATACGTAGGGAAAGACATTGAGCGCAATGTGGTCCTGGTGAAAATTTCATTCTGATTCAAATAACTTGAGAAAAAAACCGTAAAACTGAAATGGGAAACAGAAGAACTGGAAGCTGAACGATTGGCAAGGCATTATGGACGGGAAATAGACAACATGGAGGAGTAAAAGAATCCTGGGAGCAAATTAAATGTGGTACATACGAAGCAGAGAAAAGATAATTGGGAAAACTAAACCCAAAAACAAGATAAAATGGATTACAGCTCATGTTATTTGGCTTATCGAAAACAGAAGACTATGTAAAAACGTAATTGAACAAGAAAAAGCTGGAGACAGAAGACTCAGGAACTTAGTATAGATGCTAGGGAAGCAGAAGAATGTTTTCTTTGGGAAACATGCAGAGAGGTAGTGGAAAATGTGTGAAATCGATGAACTGATCAAGCCTATTAAACAGCAAACAAATATTTTAACAAACAGAAAACAACAGTATCGGTACAATAGAAGATAAAGAGGGAAAATTTTCTTTGGTGAAGACGTGGTGAAGATCTGGAAAGAATACCTTGAGGAATTGTTTGATGGAATATCTTTATCGGTGAATATAATAGGAAAAAAGAGGAAGGTTTTGAAGATCACCGAGGAGACGACATTCCGCAACAAGAATTTGAGAAAAATCTAAAAGACCTACGGGGAACAAAGCAACTGTTACATAGCAAATCGAGAATGTTGGCAAAGTACGAAAATGATGCCGCTGACACACATTGGATGCATCTGTAACTTAGGAGAGATACCAGCCAGCTTCCAGGAATGCATCATGGTTCCTCTACAAAATGTGAACAGTGCAGGACCTTAAACCTAATATCACATTCCTCAAAAATTTTCGAAGATAATTCTGAGAAAAATTCAAGAGAAGCTGGAGGATATGTTGAATGACGATCGGTTTTCATTTAGGAGGCGATTAAGAATAGGAGAGGCGATTCTGGCCCTGAGGTTGCTTATCGAAAAGCAATTACAGGAAAAAATAAATTTATATTGCCTCTGTAGACGTGGAATAGGCATTCGATACTGTTACTTGGCAAGAAATGTTCATTGCTTTTAAGCAAGCAAATGTAAATTACAAGGATATGCGTATGATAGCTTCTATAAAAACGAAATGACTGATTAGGACTGTTCATTAGGTGCAAGGAGCAAAAAGTAGAAAAAAGGCGTGAGACAAGGACGTACTCTCTGTCCTCTTATATTAAATGCTTATATCCACGAAGCTATAGACAAAGTTAGCGAATCAACTGAGATGGGGTTTCAGAATTATTGGGCAGAAGACAGACATACTACATTATACACATGATATTGCTATGGTCACGGAGACTTAAGAAGGTTTACAGCACAACGCAAATGATTTTCTGTAGAATCAGTATGCTATGAGAATAAACAAAAGAAAGACTAAAGTGATGGTACGCATTGCTGAACAAGGAAACGAACCAACAAGGAATGGAAGTGAGGTGTTAGAAGTGATAGAGGAATTTACCTATTATGGAAGTGAAATAACAAGGAATGGTAGAAGCCAGAGGTAAATTGTGAGCAGTATGTTGCAGCTCAAGCTGAGAAGAACAGTAGTTGTAACTACTGATGTAGTTCATTATTTAATGTGTCTCATAATTTAGCAAAGCTAAATATCTTCACAACTCGCTTTACTGGAATAGTTTCACTCATTTTATTTCTGCATCGGACACTGAAAACTGTTACCTTTGAAAGCCAACTGAGATGCTTTCCAGATGCACCTAGTTTAAAATCTCTGACACCACATCCACACATATTTATTGTTGTATCTGAGAATGACGCCACAGCGAAAAACCTGGTTTCTAAAATAACAAATATTATAGAATATTACACCGGTGCCGTCTGTTTTTTTTTTTTTTTCATTCATAATGTGAAAGTACACTCCTGGAAATTGAAATAAGAACACCGTGAATTCATTGTCCCAGGAAGGGGAAACTTTATTGACACATTCCTGGGGTCAGATACATCACATGATCACACTGACAGAACCACAGGCACATAGACACAGGCAACAGAGCATGCACAATGTCGGCACTAGTACAGTGTATATCCACCTTTCGCGGCAATGCAGGCTGCTATTCTCCCATGGAGACGATCGTAGAGATGCTGGATGTAGTCCTGTGGAACGGCTTGCCATGCCATTTCCACCTGGCGCCTCAGTTGGACCAGCGTTCGTGCTGGACGTGCAAACCGCGTGAGACGACGCTTCATCCAGTCCCAAACATGCTCAATGGGGGACAGATCCGGAGATCTTGCTGGCCAGGGTAGTTGACTTAGACCTTCTAGAGCACGTTGGGTGGCACGGGATACATGCGGACGTGCATTGTCCTGTTGGAACAGCAAGTTCCCTTGCCGGTCTAGGAATGGTACAACGATGGGTTCGATGACGGTTTGGATGTACCGTGCACTATTCAGTGTCCCCTCGACGATCACCAGAGGTGTACGGCCAGTGTAGGAGATCGCTCCCCACACCATGATGCCGGCTGTTGGCCCTGTGTGCCTCGGTCGTATGCAGTCCTGATTGTGGCGCTCACCTGCACGGCGCCAAACACGCATACGACCATCTTTGGCACCAAGGCAGAAGCGACTCTCATCGCTGAAGACGACACGTCTCCATTCGTCCCCCCATTCATGCCTGTCGCGACACCACTGGAGGCGGGCTGCACGATGTTGGGGCGTGAGCGGAAGACGGCCTAACGGTGTGCGGGCCTGTAGCCCAGCTTCATGGAGACGGTTGCGAATGGTCCTCGCCGATACCCCAGGAGCAACAGTGTCCCTAATTTGCTGGGAAGTGGCGGTGCGGTCCCCTACGGCACTGCGTAGGATCCTACGGTCTTGGCGTGCATCCGTGCGTCGCTGCGGTCCGGTCCCAGGTCGACGGGCACGTGCACCTTCCGCCGACCACTGGCGACAACATCGATGTACTGTGGAGACCTCACGCCCCACGTGTTGAGCAATTCGGCGGTACGTCTACCCGGCCTCCCGCATGCCCACTGTACGCCCTCGCTCAAAGTCCGTCAACTGCACATACGGTTCACGTCCACGCTGTCGCGGCATGCTACCAGTGTTAAAGACTGCGATGGAGCTCCGTATGCCACGGCACTGGCTGACACTGACGGCGGCGGTGCACAAATGCTGCGCAGCTAGCGCCATTCGACGGCCAACACCGTGGTTCCTGGTGTGTCCGCTGTGCCGTGCGTGTGATCATTGCTTGTACAGCCCTCTCGCAGTGTCCAGAGCAAGTATGGTGGGTCTGACACACCGGTGTCAATGTGTTCTTTTTTCTATTTCCAGGAGTGTAGTTTTTCTGTAGTATAACAGTTTCTCATAATTTCGCAAGTTTATACCTAAGAATTTTAACACTAGTTTCAATCCAGAAGAATGATCGACATACTGCTTTGATCGGCGCTCTTTGAACAATGAAATCATTTTGTCTAGATGAATCTTATTTCATAGTGATTCATATATTGAGATACAGAGAGATGCAGAGCACGTGAAGTAGCTAAGGAAGATTTCAAACAATCTGTGGGTAAGTAGGATAGCAAGGTAACTGAGATTACGGCGGAATCTAGGATGCGGCGAGTGACGGTCGTAACGTGTTGCAGTTGCATGAACAGCAGTACGACGGCTAATTTCGAATATAGAATTGTCTACAGTAACAGTTAGTGTCAAATATAGATAGGTAATAGTGAACATTATTTCGGGTTTAAGCATAAATATTTGATAAACGTTTTAGACCTGTGTTTAACTGAGGCGTTCTTCAAATATTGAGTGATAGTACAGTCATGCCACTGCAGTAAAAGAGATTTGGGACTATATATCCATCACAAAATCGTACACTTTGGTCATTGAAAGACTTGTACGAAGGAATTCTGGTCCAGCTACTTTAAATTCTAAATAGCTTATGGTCAAAATATCACGCATATACATATGTACAAAAATATAGAAACGCCATAAACACAACACGTTGCCGTGCTTAATAACGTGTGGGGAAAACGCTGGCATTCAAAACACCTTCCAGCCCTCTCGAAATGGATAAATACAGGTCATGTATGTTTTTTCAAAATGGTTCAAATGGCACTGAGCACTATGGGACTTTACATCTGAGGTCATCAGTCCTCTAGAACTTATAACTACTTAAACCTAACTAATCTAAGAACATCACACACATCCATGCCCGAGGCTGGATTCGACCTGCGACCGTAGCGGTCGCTCGGTTCCAGACTTTTGCGCCTAGATTCGCTCGGCAACCCCGGCCGGCTATGCTTTTTAAGGGAACCTAATTACACGATTCTTCCTGAAAAATAGCGGCAAGTTCAGGTACCGATGAATCAGGCAGAGAGCGATCGCGCATTATTCTGTCCAAAGCAACCCATAAAGGTTCAATAACATTGAGACCTGGCTGCTGTAGTGGCCAGAGGGCATGCAAGAATTCATCGTCGTGCTACAGAGTAGGTCCTGCACGATACGAGCTGTGCGAACAGAGATCCTGTCGTCTCGGAACAGAGCATCACTATTGGGAAACATTCTGTCAAGGATTGGACCTTATCAGTGAAAATGGCCACATACTGTTTGGTAGTAATGCGATCTTGCAGAGTAACCATGCGACACTTGGAATATCACGATTTGGATGCCAGAATGATCACTGAACCACCGTCACGTTTGTCTTGGGATGTAAACTCGGCCAGAAGTTCGAAAGTGTGAAACGAGCCTCATCCGATCAAATGACATTCTTCCATTGCTCCTACTCCAGGTTTATGGCTTCCGCACCACGTTTTCCTATTATTGGTGTTCGCATCACGAGTGGTTTTGTGACGCCAGCTCGGAAGTCGCTACTTGTGGAGCTCCCTTCATGTGGTTTTCATTCTGACAGAGTTCACGAGTGCGACATCAGTTCTGCACTGACTTTTGCAGCTAGCATCGTCTTACTTCTAGTCACAGTTCCGTCCGCCTTTTGACTTAGCGCCGCGCGGGATTAGCCGAGCGGTCTTAGGCGCTACAGTTGTGGACTGTGCGGCTCGTCCCGGGGAGGTTCGAGTCCTCCCTTGGACATGAGTGTGTGTGTTTGTCATTATGATAATTTAGGGTAAGTGGTGCGTAAGCTTGGGGACTGATGACCTTAGCAGTTAAGTCCCATAAGATTTCACACACATTGATTTTGAATTATCGGATGATTTTTTCTCCTTTCTCTGTGTGCGCTATAAATCTTCGACATGGTTCCCTTTGCAACACCGAGACTTCGACTCTGTCGATTACGGAAGCACACATCAAGCAAGGGCCAACAATTCGCCCACGTTCGAAGCCACTTAGCTCCAATATTGTGCACTACAACCACTCGTACACAGGACGCTGTTCAGCGCGCGAGCGACTCTTGCAACGTATGGAGGCGTTCCGGTGTAACAACGAGCGCCGACCGAAGATGAAGAATGCAAGAGCAGAAAAGGCTGTGAGATGTCGTCAGCCAATAGCTTGCTGACTAGGACCGCATCAGGGCAAGTGCGGCCTCTACAAGAAGAGAATGTAAGCTCCGCTCCTGCCAGTCTCGGCCCCACAGTAGTAGACCGGTACTAGCAGAACAGTTATGAGTGATCCATATCCATTACTTACGTGGAAGCTGTATGTAGTGAAGGACACTGTCTTATTTCTATGTCGCCCATCGTTTGCGGCAGCCCGTTGTAAATACAAAGTATTGTCAGTCTGCTTATTTCTAATAAAAACTATTAATGTGATTGCTTGAATTTTTGTATAGCTATCCGAGAAAGCAGCGTCCTTTAGGCACCCTGTAAGAGACGAGTGGGCGAGACACCACAAGAGGAGACATTGTATAGGCGTCGTTCGTGATCAAACAGCGCAACCCCTACCAGGTGTATCGGTATGAAATGAGCGTTTTTTTTTGTGAAAATGAAACACTAATTTTGAATTGAAAAGTAAAAACTTTTTATTGAAAGTACTGACCATTGCTTTCCATACCTTTTGACCACCTTTCTGGCAATTTGTGGACACCAAGCCAATAGAAATGTTCGTCTTTTGAGGCAAACCAATCAGACACCCAATTTTCGGCTTCTTCGTAGGAATCGAAGTGTTCCTCAGCCAATACGTGTCCCATTGATGAAAACAAATGGTAGTCAGAAGGGGCCAAGTCTGGTGAACTCGGCGGTATTTTGATTGTATCCTGAACCCGTTTTCTTTGTGTGCAGGTGGATTGTCGTGTAAAAAAATTACTTTGCCATATCTTCTGGACCATTCTGGTCTTTTTTTCGATCCATGCGTAGTTCAAATTGATTATTTGTTGTCTGTAGCGATTAGTATTCACAGCTTCACCGGGTTTTAGAACCTCATGATACACCACACCTTTCTGAGCCCACCAAACACAGAGCATTCTCTTCTTCCCGAATCGATCTGGTTTTACAGTCGATGTTGATGGTTGTCCCGGATTAAACCATGATTTTTCCCATTTAGGATTCTTAAAATAAATCAATTTTTCATCTCCAGTAACAATTCGATGCAAAATTGATTTTCTTTCATGTCTTTGAAGCAAAATTTGCCAAATGGTTTTTTCGGTTTTCCATCTGTCTTTCATTCAATTCATGTGGCAGCCATTTTCCACACTTTTGGATCTTTCCCATAGCTTTCAAACGGTCAGAAATTGTTTTTTGTGCAACATTTAGCATTGCTGCCATTTGCTTCTGACGCAAAGTATCATCTTCATCCAATATTGCTTGCAATTCGGCGTCTTTGAACTTTTTTGGTGGTCTTCCACGTTCTTCATTTCTTACATCAAACTCATTATTTCTGAACCGTTGAAACCATCTTTTACATGTTGCTTCTGATAGAGCATGATCACCATATCCTCAAGAAGCATTCGATGCGACTCTGCAGCACTTTTTTTCAAATGAAAGCAAAAAATTAATGCTTTCCGCAAATCATCACTTTCTGGTACAAAATTTGACATCGTTAACTCGATGAAAACATATGATGTTGTTTGTTCCATGACTTGATGTATACTAAATATGTTTGACAGATGTCATATCAACCAAACGAAAAAAAATTAAGGCTCGTTCACAACAAATGTTCCCTATAGACACATTTGTGTCTTAACGCTCGTTTCATACCGGTACACCTGGTAGACTGCATTCATGTTCAGACATCCATTTTTCGTTGAATTTCCATATTTTTGTGGACCCTTGTAAGGGGTTGACGCTTAAGTCAGAGAACGGGCGAAAGTTTCCTTAGCAAGCCACGCAGTGACCCAACGGTCGTTGCAGAAAAGAGGCGCAAAATAAGGGTGCATGGTGCGGCGCGGATTGAGTAAACTTTATCACCATGCGCGACACCTTTTCATCGCTTGTTTTCCGAACTTACGCACAAAGTCTGATAGACTTTCATCCCTGGGTATAAATTAGGGAAAACTTGGTATTGACGGTAAATGATAACAGCCAAGCAGTTGCAGGATAAAGATTTATTGAAATCCTTGACCATGGTTTCGGTATATCTAAATATACCTTCATAAGAAGCAAAAATACACCTGAACAGGAAGACTCCTTCATTAGCAATAAACTTAGTAACAACTGAGGTAGAAGAAAAAAAAACACTTATAGCTTTAAGTAACCATTAAAATTACCAAAGTATTACAAGCAGAAAAACTATTAGTCCCTTACTAAAATCACATCCTGCAGTGTAGATGTATAAAACAATCGTGCCAAAGGCGTCGTCAGTAGTTAAAACTGAAATATCACCTCCATCTGTATAGCATAATTATGAAGAGATGGTCAATGCGAACACTGCATATTATCAGCACTCAGCTTCACCGAGAGATGGCGTCCGTGGCGTGCGCGAGACACTCGCGCACATCAAAACCCGGGGATACACACACATGCGCGTCAAAATTTTAAAGGTTGTGCTAATCCAAACCCTCTGTCTTAATAAGTAAAACATATCAAACGATTTAAAACACCTACATACAATAGAAAATATGAACAGCAATTTGTCTGTGTCCCAGCGTCAAGCAGGTGAAGCTTGCGCTAAGGAACACATCTAACGAGAGACGGCACTAGTATTAGAGGCTAGTATACATACTAGCGAAAACGAACAAAATGTTGTAAATCGAAACCGTCTGTCGTCATGAATAAAAAACATAAAAGGATCGTTTAAACCACACATACACATCGAAAACCGGGAACAACAGTCATCAAAAATACGTAAAATCGCAACAAGACAGGAAAGGGGCATCTCACCAGCATCAACAGACAAGAAAACTAGCTTCTAGTCAGCCAGACTATATTACGTTAGAGCAAGAAGGGGTTTGAAACTATCCAAAAGATTTTTGTTACTAAGCTGGACATGTTTGTTAAGAATAAATCCATCTTTTTGAGACAGATATTTGAAAATTTCTAATTCCTCGAACAGGTCCAGTTTGTAACCCTTACTCACTTCGTGTAGCAATCCAGTTTACGTGGCGTAAACAGATGTTCAGCAAACGTGGAATTGTACACGTTTTCCTCATTTTTACCTAGCATGTCTTGGTTATATGATACTTCTGATGAAGGTATATTTAGATATACCGAAACCTTCGTCAAGGATTTCAATAAATCTTTATCCACAACTGTTTATCTGTTGTCATTTATCGTGAAGATTAAACTTCCTGGCAAATTAAAACTGTGTGCCGGACCGAGAAGCGAACTCGAGACCTTTGCCTTTCGCGGGCAGGTACTCCACCATCTGAGCCACCCAAGCACGACTCACGCTCCGTCCTCACAGCTTTACTTCTGCTACTACCTCGTCTCCTACCTTCCAAACTTTACAGAAGCTCTCCTGCGAGCCTTGCAGAACTAACACTCCTGAAAGAAAGGATATTGCGGAGACATGGCTTAGCCACAGCCTGGAGGGATGTTTTCAGAATGATATTTTCACTCTGCAGCGGAGTGTGCGCTGATATGAAACCTCCTGGCAGATTAAAACTGTGTGCCGGACCGAGACTCGAACTCGGAACCTTTGCCTTTCGGGGGCCAGTGCTGTACTATCTGAGCTACCCAAACACGACTCACACCCCGTCCTCAGCGCACACTCAGAGTGAAAATGTCGTTTCGGAAAAATCCCCCAGGTTGTGGCTAAGCCATGTCTCCGTAATATCCTTTCTTTCGGGAGTGCTACTTCTGCAAGGTTCGCAAGAGAGCCTTTGGAAAGTTTGGAAGGTAGGAGACGAGATATTGGCAGAAGTAAGTAAAGCTGTGAGGATGGGGCGTGAGTCATGCTTGGGTAGCTCAGATGGTAGAGCACCTGCCCGCGAAAGGCAAAAGTCCCGAGTTCGAGTCTCGGTCCGGCACACAGTTTTAATTTGCCAGGAAGTTTCATATCAGCGCACACTTCGCTGCAGACTGAAAATCTCATACCGTGAAGATTTTCAATAATTGGTGCTTCAGCCATGTTTAAAATTTTGGCAAACTTGTTAGTTTAGTTTGCTGTGAGGCAGTCTCGCCCCGCTGCAGGTGAGCTCGCAAGACGCGCCTCGCCACAGCGGACGCGGGCGGCCGCTCCCCGCCGTCAGAGGGCCACGACCGCCCACGAGGCCCAGCCGGGTCCTTCACCTTGGCGGAGTTTCGCAATGTGGCACAACACTGGCGGCCGTGGCCCAGCGAGGTCGTCTCAAGCGGCCGAGACCGACAGCGCACTCGGCCGCCAGGGAGGCGTTTCGTCGGTGTCGGCGTCATCGGGGACAAAACGCGAGCGCGGTAGGACAAGGAGAGGGAATGAAGTTGCTAGCAGTTGGGGAAAGTGGCTTTTTTTAATTACCAATAAACTAGCAGTCTGTAAATTATGGAAAATGTGCTGTACGATAACTGGGGAATATTTAAATATTACCTTTGCAGGAACTCTTACGATTATTTTCTCATTCTTTAGTACCAGAAAAAAAAAACTTGTAACTTCTGTCTCCGAAAATATAGATCCCCTTTCAGGTTTCCTAATTAAGGGTAGTTAATATACACTAAAATTTAATTTAAATATCTTCAACAATTCGCGGCCCTGTCAGCAACTGTATAAATATTAGTTTTAATAATGAACAGCCTCAGTTGCACCGTTTACCTTGAATTTACCTAGGAGTTCCAGTACAGCACTCGTGGCTGCCGCATCGCGGTCGCGAAGTGGGGCCGAGGCAGTGCCAAATAAGTTTTACAGCCTGACGATAAATTATGGATTTGTGGTTTTAGCTTGACGATGTCCACTACGGACAAATGATGGATACTGTTATTCTGAAGAAGGATGAGTTATCCCGACTGAAACCTAGGTAAATTCTAGGTAAACGGTGCGACTGAGACTGTTCATTATTAAAATTAAAACTAAAATTTAATGCATTACTAACTCAGCCTTTTTCACACGAAATGTTTGTTTCAAAAGTAAAGAGTGCTTCATAACTGTTGGTTGCTGTGCAAATGTTGCGCAGCCATAACAAGAGAAAAAGGCTCAGTCTCTACTGCTTTTTGACACTGAAGTCACATTTAAAAACCAGATATCATCGTCGATACCTGCATAAGGCTCATAACACCAGCCAAAGCAGCCGATGTACTTAGTCCAGATCTATTTCAAGGTATCAGTTGAGAGCAGTTGTTCGCAGTAAATGTGTTCCTAGTCCTCTTCATATTCAGATGAGGATCCTTCATCATGGTTTCATCAACGCTTGAATGAGACTTAGCACGCATCTCGTGGTCGTGCGGTAGCGTTTTCGCTTCCCACGCCCGGGTTCCCGGGTTCGATTCCCGGCGGGGTCAGGGATTTTCTGTGCCTCGTGATGGCTGGGTGTTGTGTGATGTCCTTAGGTTAGTTAGATTTAAGTAGTTCTAAGTTCTAGGGGACTGATGACCTAAGATGTTAAGTCCCATAGTGCTCAGAGCCATTTGAACCATTTTTGAATGAGACTTCTTCACCATGATCCTGCTGCTACGTCACACTCTGGTTCTTTCCTACGAAGAGCTTCCTTTTGGTATCCCCGGATGTTGAAGGTCTATCAGATGCATCGAACGAAGCTCTTGCAACGGGTGTTGATGGACGTGGTGTCTTCCCTGTAGTCTAGGTGTATGCTTTCTTTTTTCCTTTTAGCCGGTGAGTCCTTCACAACCTTCCTGAAAGGAGATAGTGAACAAAAAATTTTTTACCTGCTGCTGATGACGGGTTTAATGGCGAAAGTACACGACGTGGACTAATTTCAAAACTAGAAAACACTGTTTCTTGCATTCTGTTAAGTGCAGTCGACAGTGGCCCTGCTGTGGCTTCTTTGACGTTGTCCACACTTGCTGCAGTTTGCTAAAGAAGAAAATCCATAGATGTAGAAACCAGGGAGTCACAAGGACTGGTCCCACATTTTTAAAACCATCTGCAGTTTCATATCAGCGCACACTTCGCTGCAGAGTGAAAATCTCATCCTGGAAACATTCCCCAGGCTGTGGCTACATCTACATCTACATCTACATGTCTTCGCAGTATCCTTTCTTTCAGGAGTGCTAGTTCTGCTAGGTTCGCAAGAGAGCTTCTGTAAAGTTTGGAAGGTAGGAGACGAGGTACTGCCAGAAGTAAAGCTGTGAGGACGGGGCGTGAGTCATGTTTGGGTGGCTCAGATGGTAGAGCACCAGCCCGCGAAAGGCAAAAGTCCCGAGTTCGAGTCTCGGTCCAGCACACAGTTTTAATCTGCCAGTAAGTTTCATATCAGCGCACACTCCGCTGCAGAGTGAAAATTCTGATTCTAAGCCATTTGCAGCTTGTTCCACTGTTCTCGTTCTACAGTATGCCCAGCCCATCGATGGCCCAACGGCTTTGTCTCTCAAACTCTGGAAACGTGACGCCTAAATAAAATTCAGAAAATCCGTTTGTATGAACTGAAGCCAAACTTTGGGTACTAGAAATCGTGCAACCTGTTACTTCCCCGTTATTAGGAACTAATCCCATACTTCTATTTAGGCAGAACTTAACCGTTAAGTGAACTGTGGATGACATCTTTTCCATTAGATAGGTAAGAGCTTGTTTCAAGTTACCGTCTCATGTGAAATGCTTTCCAAGTACAGCGTACCTTGTTTAACGAAGGACTTCCAACTGAATTCTGTAGAAAATGTTTGTCTTGACGACAGTGCTAAAACAGCTATGGGGAACGGAACGTTAACGGCAGCCGGCCGGGGTGACCGAGCGGTTCTAGGCGCTACAGTCTGGAACCGAGCGACCGCTACGGTCGCTGGTTCGAATCCTACCTCGGGCATGGATGTGTGTGATGTCCTTAGGTTAGTTATGTTTAAGTAGTTCTAAGTTCGAGGGGACTGATGACCTTAGAAGTTAAGTCCCATAGTGCTCAGAGCCATTTGAACCGTTAACGGCACCGACACAAAACTCACAATGGCAAATCAGTGTGACCTTCGATATTGGCTGTCGGAGCGAGCTACTAAGTGCAGCGCCAAGCAAGGGAAATGTTCAGCTACCCGGAATTACGCAAACACCCAAAACAAGGCATTTCTCTATTTTCGAAGGAGCCGTCCTTTCGTTAGCCCGAATAATTTAGGGAACCACGGGAATCATGAATGAAGACGTCCCGACGAGAATCAACACTGTTACACTCGATGAGTCCAGTGTGCTATCTAACTTGCGCGCCATTTGTTCTGTAATTCTCTAAAAAGGACAAGTTATTTAGCAGTTGTATGGATACTTACTGGATCACAAACATTTTGGCGACGTCTGTAATTTATTATGTTTACCTTCAATAAATTTAAATGACAATTATAAGAACTACCATACCACGAGATCTGTTAGAAACTTGCGTAATAGAAACACATCATTTTTTTTTATACGAAACAAGATGATTCAACTAAACTGTTCATTTCAGATATTTCGTTAAACGTTTACATTTACATCTACATGATTATTCTGCATTTCACAATTAAGTGCCTGGCAGGGGATTCGTCGAACTACGTTTGACTACTACTCCTATTCTACTCTCAAGCAGCGCGCGGGAAAAAGCGGAAGCTAAAATCTTTATGTAAGAGCTCTGATTTCCCTTATTTTATAATGATCATTTGTCCCTATGTAGGCGGCGCCAACAAATTATTTTCACACTCTGAGGAGAAAGTCGATGATTGAAATTTCATGAGAAAGTCGAGCCGCAGCGACAAACGCCTTTGACTGATGCGGATCGCACACCGAACAGCAATCAGAAGAAGGCCGACAATCGTAGTATAAGCAGTCTCTTTAGTACGCCTGTTACATTTTCTAAGTGTTCTGCCAACAAATCTGTCTTTGGTCTGCTTTTCCCACAGCATTATCTATCTGATCTTACCAATTTAAGTCATTCGTAATTGTGATCCCTAAGTATCTAGGTGAGTTTACAGCCTTTTAATTTGTGTGGTTTATCCTGTAACCGAAATTTAGCAGTTTCCTTTTAATACTCATGTGGATGACTTCACACTTTCAATTATTTAGAGTCAGTTGCCACCTTCCGCACTATTCAGATATCGTGTCTAAGTCGTCCTGGCTGGCCGGAGTGGCCGTGCGGTTCTAGGCGCTACAGTCTGGAACCGAGCAACCGCTACGGTCGCAGGTTCGAATCCTGCTTCGCTCATGGATGTGTGTGATGTCCTTAGGTTAGTTAGGTTTAATTAGTTCTAAGTTCTAGGCGACTGATGACCTCAGAAGTTAAGTCGCATAGTGCTCAGAGCCATTTGAACCTTTTTTTTTTAAGTCGTCCTGCAATTCGTTTTGATCATCTAAAGATTTTAGAAGGCGGTAAATGACAGCATCATACCTGTACATAAAAAATCTAACAGGGCAGCACGGATTATCTCCTACGCCATTTATGTAGATCAGGAACAGCAGAGGGCCTACAACATTTCCTTAGGGAATGCCACATGTCACTTCTACATCTACATTTATACTCCCAAGCCACCCAACGGTGTGTGGCGGTGGGCACTTTACGTGCCACTGTCATTACCTCCGTTTCCTGTTCCAGTCGCGTATGGTTCGCGAGAAGAACGACTGCCGGAAAGCCTCGATGACTTTCTTCGAATTATTACAAACTGTAACCTTTGTAACGGAAAATTACGAATCCAATCAGACAGCTGAGATAACACTCCATAAGCACGCAGTTTGATTAGAAGTCGCCGGTGAGGAACAGTGTCAAGCCTTCTGGAAACCTAAAAATCTGGAATCTAGCTCACCTCGCCTGTCGATATTACTCATTACTTCGTGAGAATAATGAGCTATTTGTGTTTCAGAAGAATGATATTTTCTGAATCCGTGTTGCTACTTGTCAATAAATCGTTTCCTTCGAGGTAATTCATGATGTTCGCGGATTACCCATATTTCCTTTCTCGGGAAAACCGTACAGGCCGACATCGTCTGTTGACTGAGACCGCCGACAGTTGAACAGGGCCTTAATGCGCAATAGGCAGACATCTATTCAGACCATCACACAGGAATTCCAAACTGCGTCAGGTTCCACTGCAAGTTCTATGAAAGTTAGGCGGGAAATGAGAAAACTTGGATTTCATGGTCGAGCGGCTGCTCATAAGCCACACATCACGCCGGAAAATGCCAAACGACTCCTCGCTTGGTGTAAGAAGCGTAAACATTGGACGATTGAACAGTGGAAAAACGTTTTGTGGATTGACGAAGCACGGTACACAATATTGCGAACCGATGCCAGGTATGGCGAATGCACGGTGAACGTCATCTGCTAGCGTGTGTAGTACGAGCAGTAAAATTCGGAGGTGGTGGTGTTCTGGTGTGGTCGTGTTTTTCATGGAAGGGGCTCGCACCCTTCGTTGTTTTGCGTGGCACTAGCACAGCACAAGCCTACATTGAAGTATTGAGCACCTCCTTGCTTCCCACTGTTGAAGAGCGATTGCATCTTTCAACACGATGGAGCACCTGTTCATAATGCACGGCCTGTGGCGCAGTGGTTACACGACAATAACGTCCCTTCACTGGACTGGCCTGCACAGAGTCCTGACCTGAATCGTACAGAACGCCTTTGGAATGTTTTGGAGTGCCGACTTCGTGCCAGGC
Source organism: Schistocerca gregaria (assembly GCF_023897955.1). NCBI lineage: Eukaryota > Metazoa > Arthropoda > Insecta > Orthoptera > Acrididae > Schistocerca > Schistocerca gregaria. The sequence goes on from NC_064924.1 coordinate 529,583,256, forward strand.
CTCACCGACCGACATGAATACCTCTCCTCAGTGCGGCACTCCGTGAGGGATGGGCTGCCATTCCCCAAGAAACCTTCCACCACCTGACTGAACGTATGCCTGCGACAGTGGAAGCTGTCATCAAGGCCAAGGGTGGGCCAACACCATACTGAATTCCAGCTTTACCGCTGGAGGGGGCCACGAACTTGTAAGTAATCTTCAGCCAGATATCCGCATACTTTTGATCACATAGTGTATATATTCCTTTTCTGAGAACCAGAAAACTGAGGAACTTCCGAGAACACGCCGTTAATTGTATGATCGTTGTATTAAATGACGAGAAACGCGATATTCGTGAAAAAAGGATTATTGTAACTTGCGTATTATGAGAGATGCCATACAAGGCAACGGCACGTTGAGCAACCATTGAAACACATTGTTCTTTGTTATAATTAAATTGCAGTTAGTAGTATAGCTATAACTGAAGCTTTCAGGGCATGGTAACAAGCTAGATATGGTCATCCAACAATTGTGGTTGCTTTCGCGCAATGAATAGCATCACAACTTCTACGAAATTTACGATGCGTTAGTGCATCACGTCGCACTACATCCTAATGTTTTTGTTTCCAACTTTCGCGGGATTCTTAGGTTCCGATACTTTCTTATTAGTTTAATATAAGTATATACTATAATATCCGATGTTACGTAAATATAAGTGCGCTCTTTTTGAGAAGCTAGTTTGTTCGATTACTTAATCTACAGGACACCTAGCGCTATAGCAGTATGATATTTTGCCCTTTTTTCTTTTAAGTTTTGAAATTTACATGTTGTAGAGATTCTGCTACTGAGCACAAACCACCATCATGTAAGGGTTTTAGTAAAAAGTGAGAATGATGAAATAATTTTTATCTTGTGTGGAGAACTGCTGTAAATTTGTACAGTACTGTTTGTAATGGAAATTTTTAAGCCGATGTCCTTATTGACTAGACAAGGTACTTTCTTTTTGCCTTATAATATTTTCACCGATATTGAAATTTTTATTTATGCACACTAGAGACCGAACAACCTGGAAAAGGGAGGAAAGTACGTTTTAATAGAGCTAATAACGGAATTTTTCGCTCGTCCATTTCGTTAACAGTGTGATTTACGTGCCATATACAGCCGACAACTGCACATGGAGCGCGCTGTTTACCACGTTGGGGCACATGTACCGTACGCATAATTCGCATCGTTTCTGAGTTTTCAGCCGTACTTTGAAGTCGGCACGCTCAACATTGACGTTCGACACCACGGTCTGTGTGCCGACGGCTTACGGCAAAGCTAGCCAGCCACCTAGAGCGGAAAAATTTTAGGGGCGGGAAAAAAGGTTTATGATAGTGAATCGCCTTTACAAACATATGGAACAGTTAATAAGTCTACTTACTCCGACGAAAGTAAACACGTTACCTCTGCCTATCTCAAAACTAAAGCAGCCGCTAATGAGTTACAAACGATAAGAAAAATGGCCTTGATTCATCTCTGTGGAGCGTTGTGGCAGGGCACGTGCGCTGGTTTGCGATCATATTGCGACTTGATACCATACGTTCTTCAGACCCTCTTTCTGTTTTTGTCTTTGCAGATCATTTATCAAGCGTCAGTAGCGTTGAGTGGTTCTGTTGATGCTTTCAGTTCTACTATTATTTTCTGTGTATAATTGACCACCTATTGAGAAGCTAGGTTATGTACTTCTCTTTCGACACATCTGAAAGGAGTAAAAGGTAAGAACAGTTCCTCCTACCCATACATAAAAATGAGCTAGTGTCTCTCTCTCTCTAGATAATTTCTAAATTCAAGGCAAAATTCATTCGCACCAGACAATAGCTAAATGGTTCAAATGGCTCTGAGTACTATGGAACTCAACTTCGGAGGTCATCAGTCCCCTAGAACTTAGAACTACTTAAACCTAACTAACCTAAGGACATCACACACATCCATCCCCGAGGCAGGATTCGTCACCTTAGTTTAATGATTAAAAGTGTAATAAGAGATTTGCTTTATTGTGTCGTTGGATACTGGTGCGTTGGAGGGGGCGGGATGTTTAGGGGAGACCGTTGCTGTTAAAAAATATGGGGCGTCATTTTTCATTTCTGGCCAAGGGCGGCAGAACACCTTGCAAGGTTACTGCCGTTCCGTATTCACCTACTGGTAACACTGAATTATTGCCCATTTGTTTACATAATGACAGACGTAAACCCACGTCCGCTCCCTTGGTTAAAATATGAAAGAAAAAAGTGTGCATAATTCCGCGTGCTCCCTGACGCTTGAAATTAACAGTCGTTAGCAGAAAATGAAAGTCGGCTGACAGCGTTGTGAGGTAGCGTCTCCGCTGGCAGCAGAGGGAATGAAGTTCTCCCACGGAAGGTCGGCGGTCACACGGGCTCTTGTCTCGTGAATCGCCGGCCGGCTGTGGCGCAACGTTGCGAAGCGCAGAATTACACTGGCAAACAAGCCAACAGCTGTTCGCGGAAATCCGCCTTGACCTCTGCTTGGCCGTTCGATGCGCGCAGCGGCGAGAAAATGGCGCCTAATGCAACTAGAAGCGTTACGCTGAATGACCGAATCTCCAGGATGAATCCTTCCTTGCATAAGAGTCGAACTGTAACAGACAAGAGGATAATAGCGCGAAGACAAAACTGCAGGATTAAAAGCCCTTTATAATACACATGCAGCCCACGAAATGGACAATTTTTTTAAACTTGCCTTCTTCGAAAGGTTATGTGCTGTGCAGTATAATGTTCTCTTGTTATAGATTTCAGTCTATGACTTTTTTTTTGGGCGTATGTAGTTTATGTGATTTCGTGATCACCCTAGTTGCAAATATCATGTCCAACACTAGTAAGAGACGTAACATAGCTTTTGGTACAGTCACAGAGTTTATTTTGCTTGGCTTGAGTTAACGAGGCAGAAAATGTTCATACCGTTACACCTGAAGTCAACTATTATCAACTGTCAAGTTGCCTGTACAATTACGTTGGACAGACACTTGTGTCGTACGCCTCCAATATGACCCGACTATGGATATGTAGTACTACCCATAAATATTCTAAAATGTTGTAGGCAATAAAATTGAAATACTAACGACCTTGCCCCAGTGGTAAAACCGATTTCCGTCAGGTCACCAATATTAAGCGCTGTAGGGCTTGGCTAGCACTTGGATGCGTGACCGTCCGGGTCTCCCAAGTGCTGATGGCAAGCGTGTTGCACTCAGCCCATTTGAGGCCAATTGAGGAGCTACTTGACTGAGAAGTAGCGGCTCCGGTCACGAAAGCTGACACCGAGCGGGAGAACGGTGTGCCGGCCACATGCCCCTCCATATCCGTATCTAGTGACGCCTGTGAGCTGAGGATACACGGTGGACGGTCGGTATCGTTGGACCTTCGAGGCCTCTTCGGACGGAGTTTAGTTTATAACAAAATTGAAAACCTAACAGTGTTCCGATGTATCTGAGAACATTCTCACGGAACTAACGAGTCAGATCATGTAGCTCCATTTTAGATAAATAGTGAACAAAAATGGCTCTAAGCACTATGGGACTTAACTGCTGAGTTCATCAGTCCCCTAGAACTTAGAACAACTTAAACCTAACTAACCTAAGGACATCACACACATCCATGCCCGAGGCAGGATTCGAACCTGCGACCGTAGCGGTCGCGCGGTTCCAGACTGTAGCGCATAGAACCGCTCGGTCACCACGGGCGGCTATTGTGAACAACACAGTCTGAATAACAAATATCTACGTTACTGTACCAAAATTAACATTAAATACGTTGGGACACTGTATCGGTGAAATCTAATGTGCGATTGCCAATTCTGAACTGCGGCTGTTTGTACCGTCGATTGTTTCCGGATTTCCCCATTCACGTTCATTCACGTGCCGGTGAGTTAGGAAGTATTCACACGCGGAAATATTTCGTCTCTGTCTCTGAAAGACTTAATGCGTTATGCTAAATGGAAATTTCATACTCTGACCAAACAACGTAAAATTTTTGGGTAACATGAAGAAAATGTGCTTACTCGTGTACAAAGAATACCTTTGTTCCGTTCATGTTAGACTTCTATTTAGAAACTTCTGATTGCATAGTAAATAAAACAGTTTGTGCGTCTTTTATATATTTTGTAGCTTCCATGACACGGTTCAAGGATTTGCAACGTCATCTTGAGGTGACAGCAGAGATTTATATTAGTAATATAATAAGCTTCGATTTCGCTAGAACACTAGCAATTCTCTGGCTCATATTTCATACCACCGCAACAATTGCAGAGTTGCATATAATTAACAATCTTAGCGATATAGGACTTAGCTATCGCTGTTGGTCCCAATTTCGATGTTGCACGCTCATTTTATAAGTTTCAACGTCTAAGGCAGCATTTGCTGTACCACAAACTCGCTCTTCTGCTTTCTTAAAATCCCGTTGAATGGAATTGTTATGTTGTTGATAGAAAATTTGCAGATATTCCACTAATTAAGAGCTCGGTTGAAGAGAAAGAACTACGAGCGTCTCTCTTACTGCCCGTAATCTTTATACGTTTGCTTCTTATTTTTAGCTTCCAGAACAGTGTGCCTGTCTTCATTATGAAATTGGACAACAAAGTTAGTTCCAAATCAGAATTTTTCTGTGTTTGAATGCACTTTTTTTCAGTGCTTACATATGTTACTGTTCCACATTTCATCAGTGTGCCGCGCAGGGTAAACAAGCGGTCTATGGCGTCTTGCCACGGTTCGCGCGGCTCCCCTCGTGTGACGGCAACGTCCAGATTCCGGAAGTACTCTTGCACCCTGTAGAAGTATTGAACTACCTACACAACTGGAATTTAATATTTCCGAATTAGCTCCATCTACCTTCCGTCAGATAAACACGTGTTAAATCTGTTTTTTAACAGATCGGTCAGCTGTGTGTTCCATATTCACTATCATAAACCTTAAGAGTCGTTCATACATTAGTAATGCAAATATATGTGTTCCCATGTGCTGAAAGTTACAGTTATGTAGGTAACAATTTATTTATACTCGAGGAGTCACTTGTAGTGCAACGAGTGCCAAGGGGCAATGACTTTAATTTGTATGTAAATAGTCAATATATGTATAAAGAAAGTTGACTAACTACCGTTTTATTTTGCATAAACACCAGTCAACTGTTCCAAATATCTTCAGATGTTGCGTTTTAAATAAAAGGCTTAACAAATCTGGGTTAAAACAATGTTCACATCACAACAAGTAAAAGTCGTATTGTTTGTTGTAAACATACACTATTGTTCCAAAAACTGCAGCACGAGGAAGGAGACGTATTAGTACAATGAAATTTGTTCCACAGATTATGACAATACACAAATGATTACAACTACAGAACTGTACATGCATTTTGACAGAGGATTCAATACGGTATGAAGCCGACACACACTGAAATCGGAGGCTCTAGATGTCGTGGCGTAGAATCAGAGAAGGCCTGGATATACTGTTAAGGAACATAATGCCACGAGGTCTGTCTGTGAGTCCACGAAATATCGACAGTGGTTGCAGGAGAAACGGTAAGAACAAGTTGCCAAGAGACTGTATCCCAGACACGTTCGATGTGTGACACGTCAGAGGAACGTGGAGGCCACAGAAGTAGTGGCACCCGTTCTTCGTAGACGGCTTGCACATTCCTCGCCACATTAGGCAGGGAATTGTCCTTGGTGGTGTGCGGCAGTGGAGTTGCTTGCAGGAGAGGCAATGTCTCACACACTGAAACACCCATGCAGTAGCAGCTGCTGTTCAGATCGCCCTCAACACACAGGAGACGATATCGGGTGTTATAGAGCCAATGGCGCGCCGAAACATACCTGCGGTTTGTCCGCTATGCTGCTCAACAATGCAATGTGCCCGATTATGTCAACAGTTCGCACGTACGAGGAGCGTTCAGTAAGTAATGCAATCTTCAAGATACCAATACACCATATTATTTTCCACTCTTTTGGCTACAAAACCATGTTTTGCAACATAATCTCCATTCAATGCGACGGCTTCACGCTTACCGGGAGGGGATGTACGTAAACCTGGTACCACTAGCGGTCGGCGTCGGAGATAACGTCTTGCTGCATCAATAACCTCCCCATGATCCACGTACTGCTTCCCGCGGAGTGCATCCTTCATTGGCCAAAGAGATGGAAATCTGAAGGTGCGAGATCTGGACTGTAGGGTGGATGAGGAAGAATAGTACAATGAAGCTTTGTGACGTCCTCTCGGATGCACAGACTAGTCTCAGCACTACCATCAGAGACGTCCAGTTTTGCAGCGAGGTGTTCGTGTGTGATCTATCGATCACCTCGAAAGAGAGTATCCACACGCTCCAACACTGCAGGAGCCACAGCTGCGTGCGGTCGGCCGTCACAAACGAGATGGGGGGCAGGTTTGCACTACCTCGTCGCGATGATGACAGACGATTCACCCAAGCCGGCCAGTGTGGCCGAGCGGTTCTAGGCGCTTCAGTCTGGAGCCGCGATACCGCATCGGTAGCAGGTTCGAATCCTGCGTCGGGCATGGTAGTGTGTGATGTCCTTAGGTTAGTTAGGTTTAAGTAGTTCTAAGTTCTAGGGGACTGATGACCTCAAATGTTAAGTGCCATAGTGCTCAGAGCCATTTGAACCATTTTTTTATTCACCCAACGACTCGTCGAGCTTTTGTTCACTGCCAGGTCTCCGTAGACATGCTGCAAGCGCTTCTGAATGTCTGAGATTGTCTGGTTTCCCGCCAAGAGAAAGTCAATGACAGCTCTCTGCCTGGAACTCACCTCAGGTACAGACGCCATTTTGAAGGCCTACGTATAGCTCCGTCACCTATTGGAACTTCATAAAACTGTAGGGTATGAAGCGGAAATGTTACACTACGTCCTGCAACAAATTCAGTAATTTTCAAACTAAACTGGGCGAGAAAGAAAAAAATTGCATTACTTATTGAACGCAGCCATCACTATAGGACAAGTTGAGATGGGACTCAGACGAAAACTCTACATTTAGCCACACAGCACGCCAGTGGCATCATTAATGTTCCCAGTACAGTCTGGGGCGTTGGTGGTTGCGGGTCAGTGGAAACCGACGCAGTGGTATGCCTGCCACCAGTCTAACCCATATCAGACTGCGTCGACCCAGACAGGTCCACAACCGCTGCAGTGCTCCGATGTAGAGCCAACACTGGACGACGCTGTTCTGCTGGTTATGGCCGTGGGGACAAAATAGCGGCATCCCCCGCTATTTTCGCATTTTGTGGCTCAGTACCAGATAGTCGTTGGTTATGACCCTCTTTTATCTATTGGTCCCACACATAGCAGCATGTCACGTAAAAGTCGCCATGTCGCAGTACGGCCAACCCGTTTCCCCCTCATTTGAATCACTCACGTGTTGCCATTGTATCCTTTGACATGGCCTAGGCATACCGGCAATCGCTTGCTCGTTTCCACTTCTTCTGACGACTCTGTAGCATGACGTAACATTGACCTTCCCAGTCACGTATAAGGCAGCTCTGCTGAGTATATATACATGCCACATCTAATTCCAACCGCCTATTATAGTTCCACTGCTCTACATATCCTCCGATTTGGGGATGATTCATATAATCCTTCTGAGTATTGTAATGTTCACAAACAATAGTGGCCTGTGCAACTTAGTAGTGTTCGCTATGTCAGTGCTCGTATAGCAGTATGCACTTTGGTATTTGTGAAAGTGTGCAGTCATATCGCCTTTAGTACTAAAACAGGGCCGTTCAAGGTACCGCTCTGTGGAGCAGCGTGATTTCGCTCTTTGCTCCGGCGCCGACGCAGCTCCCTTGGCTGTTCAGTTGACAGTGACAGCCAAGCGACGCTGCGCAAAGCTGGCCATTCTCCTTTTGTGGGAGACTGTGGTGTCGAAAAAAAGAAGACAGCGTTTGAAGTTCTTTAGTATCGTATTGTATTGTATTGTATGTTAACCGGGGACCTAGAAACGACGGAGAGGCTTCGTCCCCGACGCAGCCGCAGTGGTCCACAACCCCACGACGATTACGGAAGTCCACTTCACCCCTCCGCCGCCCCACACCGAACCCAGGGTTAATGTGCGGTTAGGCCCCCGGTGGAACCCCCCCCCCCCCCCCCCCCAGGGAACGTCTCACCCCAGACGAGTGTAACCCCTATGTTTGCGTGGCAGAATAATGGTGGTGTTCGTGGAGAACTTGTTCGCACAGCAATCGCCGACATAGTGTAACTGAGGCGGAATAAGGGGAACCAGTCCGCATTCTCCGAGGCAGCTGGAAAACCGCCTAAAAACCATCCACAGCCTGGCCGGTTCACCGGACCTCGACACAAATCCGCCGGGTGCATTCGTGCCGGGGACCAGGCGCTCCTTCCCGCCCGGAAAGCCGTGCGTTAGACTGCACGGCCAACAGGGCGGGCTAATTCCTTAGTAACAAGTAAATCAAAGCTCTGGTGAGCAACTGGTAATATATGTACTGAAAGAACAGTAAGAAGGAACCACAGTTCTAATTAAAAATGTTGAAAACTTAATGAAGACGCTTATTACAGTGCCGCGCGGATTGACCGCGCGGTTAGAGGCGCCATGTACTGATTGTGTGGCCCCTTCCGCCGGAGGTTCGAGTCCTCTCTCGGGCATGGCTGTGTGTATGCTGTTCTTAGTTTAAGTAGTGTGTAAGTCTAGGGGCCGGTGACCTCAGCAGATCGGTCCGTTCGAAATTCACACACGCTTATTACAGTAGTCTTAATACCAAACATTTTCGAATCCAAGAAAATATTGCCAGTAAATAAAGCGGGACAAAATGAACGTAAATACTAAATACTAAAGTTAGTGCGTGATGACAAACTGGAAGGCAAAACTAGGAAACTGAATAACAAAGAAAATCCACCTCAATTTTCTATTGCTGCTTTCTATTTGCCTTTCTTTGCGTAAGAGCTTCAGCGTTGGGAATGATTGACTGAGCACAGCTCAGTCTCGAAACAAATCTCAAATCATAATGTGATATGGAGCATCTGATTTGTGTTTTACACAGTTATATTAGGGAAACGAACTGCTCACAATTCTACGTCGACCCGAACAGACTAAGCATCCGTGCTGAGTGTTTACAAAGTTTCGTATAACGCTTCTGTGAGAACTGCTTGTAAAAGTCACTTACAGTCTTTCCGATCTGCTAATTCTCTTTCAATTCTGAGTCGCGCTAAACATCAATGATTTGCATTTGGAGAGGGTGGCTTACGGAATCGATGTACATAGAGTGTGGAGTAGCAAAAGTTACTGAATCTGTTTTCAAGCGCGTACTATCAGCGAATCTTGTTTCAAATTCAGTACACAATTTTCTTAAAAGCTCTGTGTGGTCTCCAAAATCTGCAACAACGGCGACGTTTCTTGATGCTGACAGTTTCCGAAAGTAGGAGACGTGTCTAGCCTCCAGCTGCCTTTCCTAAAGCGACAGTTTCATCGGGAATGCCTTCATTTTGAAACTTCCTGGCAGTTTTAAACTGTGTGCCGGACCGAGACTCGAACTCGGGATCTTTGCCTTTCGCGGACAAGTGCTATACCAACTGAGCTAGCCAAGCACGACTCACGACCCGTCCGCACAGATTCAATTCTGCCAATACCTCGTCTCCTACCTTCCAAACTTCGCAGAAGCTCTTCTGCGAACCTTGCAGAATTGTAGTACTCCTGGAAGAATAACTGCCTTCATTTTGTTGACACACAAGTTGCGAAAATGCCCTGTCACTTCCGTTAAAAATGCTAAATGACAGAACCATCTGTCATCCGACAGTTCAGGAAATCTGTCTCACTTCATTTCCATGAATAACGATATTTCTTGGCACAGGTCCATGAAGCTCTCCGAAACTTTAGCACGACTGAGCCAGTGAACCTCACAGTGATAGGATAAACCTCCATATCCACAACAGGCATCGTCAAACGCTTTGAACAAGCGATGATTGAATATTTTTGATCGAACAGGATTAGCGATTATCACAACCAAGCTCATAACAATATTCTGGTTTACGCTTTTGGAACACAAATGTTGTTGATGGATCAGGCAATATACGGGAATAACCAGGCAATCATGATTTTTCATTTTTCTCTGGACGTACCCTACTAAGCCCACCGATTTCTCCAGTCATAGCTGGAGCACCGTCTGTTTCTACGCTAGTTAGAAATTCCCACGGCAGACCAAACTTCTCCATAATCGCTTCAAGTACGTTGAACATGTCTTGAGCCTGCATCTCGTGGTCGTGCGGTAGCGTTCTCTCTTCCCGCACCTGGGTTCCCGGGTTCGATTCCCGGCGGGCTCAGGGATTTTCTCTGCCTCGTGATGGCTGGGTGTTGTGTGTTGTCCTTAGGTTAGTTAGGTTTAAGTAGTTCTAAGTTCTAGGGGACTGATGACCATAGACGTTAAGTCCCATAGTGCTCAGAGCCATTTGAACCATTTTTTTTTTTTTTTTTTTTTTTGAACATGTCTTGACCTGTTGTTGTGTCGGGGTGACATCTAACGTCTCCTCGAGAACTTTCAGCATTTTGTTTACTGTCCTAATGAAAATTAACGGTTGTGATGTGTCTGACAAGTCAAGAGAGTCTTCCAAAGGCAAAAAAAAAAAAATGCAACACTATTTTTAATATTCATTGCCAGCTCAGCCTTCAAAACTTCTACCAATTCTTCAATTCGGCGCGTTACAGTGGCTCGAGAAAGTGATACAGACTGTAGCTGCGGACCCCTTGTAGGCACAACCCGTCCGACGCTATTACACAGCATTCTTTAATAAATTCATCTTCAGCAAATGACTTCAAGTGCACAGCTACCTCATGGCAAATTCTGTAGGTAATTCTCACAAAAGAATGATCAACGTCATGCAAATGATATGAAATATTTTTATCAAATGGCTGTATAGCAATTACATTCTTTTCAGAATATCCTCAAGCAACAGCTCCATACTTAAGCTTGTAAAATCGCTGGATCGACGAAAGATCCGTACCCAAGGATTACAAGGTTGCACAGGTCACACAATATTCAATAAAGGTAGTAGAAGTAATCCACTAAATTACAAGCCCATATGATAAATATCGATATGCAGTGGGATTTTGGAAGATACATTGTGTGGTGTCACCGCAAAGCACCACACTGGCTAGGTTGTAGGCTTCATATCTCCCGCGGTCCGTCAGTACACATCGGACCCCCGAGTCGCCACTGTCGACGCTAGCAGGCCGAGCGCCGCCGCTCGGCTGATCTTACGAGACAGGCTAGTGCACTGACCAGCTCTACAGCAGACTTTAATAGGAATGGTTCACTTGTTATAGCTTCAGAGATCTCATTTGCAGAGACGCTAGTTAGCATAGCCTTCAGCTAAGTCAGTAGCTACGACCTAGCCAAGCGCCACATACAGTATTCGCAGTTCAGTCTATAACTGCACTTGTAAATATTATTGTACGAAGTCAAGATCGACGTTCATCGATGATGCTGAACTAGAGCTAAGTATTTAATTGTATTCCTGTCTACTGACTTTCTAATCACCTAAGATGTTCCAGATATATCCCGTCAAGTATAGTTCATTGATCCTCACGTAAGCCTACTTGATCAACGCGTTCAATTAACGGCCGCGCCTCGTGATCAGATTAAGAGTCAAATTGCGTGACTCAGCCGCGTCACCCTTTTTCCATGAGGCCCATAGTTTTGTCTTATACACAACACATTGTGTTCGAACATTATGAATTACCTCGAAGAGAACGGTCTATTGACACACAGTCAACACGGATTTACGAAACATCGTTCTTGTTAAACATAACTAGCTATTTACTCACACGAAGTGTTCAGTGCTATTCACAAGGGGTTTAAATTGACTGCGTATTTCTAGATTTCCGGAAACCTTTTTCACACTGTACCACACAACTTGTAGTGAAGTTGTGTGTTCATGGAGCATCGTCTCGGTTAAGTGACTAGATTCGTGAGTTCCTGTCAGGGAGATCACAGTTTATAATATCTGACGGGAAGTCTTAGAGTAAGACAGAAGTGATTTCTGGCGTACCGCAAGGTTGTGTTATAGGCCGTCTGCTGTTCATTATCTATATAAAAGATTTGGGAGACAATCTGAGCAGCCGTCCTATCTTGTTTGCAGATGATGCTGTCGTTTATCGTCTAGTAACGTCATCAGGAGATCAAAACCATTTGCAAAACGATTTAGAAAAGATATCTCGAAGGTGCGAAAATTGGCAGTTGGCCCTAAGCAACTAAGTGTGTGGTCATCCACATGAATGCTAAAACAATCCGTTAGACTTCGGTTGCACGGTAAATCAGTCAGATCTAAAGGCTGTAAATTCAACTTATTACCTAGGAACTATAATTACAAACAACTTAAATTGGAAAGTAGACGTAGAAAATCTTGTGGGGAAAGCAAACCAAAGTGTGCTGTTTATTGCCAGACCACCCAGAAGACACAAAAGCTCTACTAAAGCGACTGCCTACACTACGCTGTCCGTCCTCTTTTGGATTGCTACTGCCCGATCTGGGATCCTTACCAGATAGGATTAACGGAGTACATCGAGAAAGTTCAAACAAGAGCAGCATGTTTCGTATTATCGCGAAACAGGGGAGAGAGTGTCACTGACATGATACAGGATTTGGGGTGGACATCATTAAAAGAAAGACGTTTCTCGATGCGACGGAATCATCTCATGAAATTTCAGTCACCAGTTTTCTCCTCCGAATGCGAAAATGTCTTGTTGACGCTGACCCACATAGCAGAAACAATCACCATAATAAAATAAGGAAAAGCAGGCTTCGCACAGACAGACGTAGGTCTTCGTTTTTTCTGCGCACTGTTCGTGATTGGAATAATAGAGAATTATTGTGAAGATGGTTCAGTGAACCCTCTGCCAGGCACTTAAGTGTGATTTACAGAATATCCATGAAGATGTACATTTCGATGTAGATAAAGTAACGTTAGTTGCACGAGCTCTCAAAACTGACCTGGCAGTTGTTGAAACGAAGCAATTTTGTCTTACTCCTTCCATTCCCATCGTATTACGAACAAAACTAGTTATTAAGTGGTAACTTAGTTCGTTTGATTCTTTGTGTGGTTGATACTTTGTGACACTCTAAACATTTTACAAGTGCACATTGTTGAGTAAAAAGGTATAGGTCCTCCTTCGCAGCTGAGAGCAGGCTGTCAGGAGTTTCCTGCTGCTTCTGCTACGTTAAATGCGCTGACGTCTGCAGACACGGCCAGCGCTCTGCTCTTTCCGCTTCTCTCCCCTGTCGCTCTGTTTACTTCTCGCGGTTCTGCACTCTCTTTCGACTTTTCTGAGCGGCCCTGGCCTAAAAGGCCCCAGAGCTACATTTTAATTTCTTGTTTTTATTCTGTGTGCGTCGTAATTTCAGTAATGTAGCTTCGAGCAGCCTACAAGGCAATAGTCGTGTCGTTTAAACTCTCTTTGTTGCTGCTAGCTTGTAGTTCCTCAGTTCAGTAATGATTACTGTGGTTAGCATGTTCTTTCGTATCATTGCATAATTTTGATTAGTAGGAAAGCGAAAGGGGGTCTGTTTGTTGTCTAGTACCGGTTAGAAGCTGCGTTCGCCGTGGTAGACTGGCTTCAGGTTGTTTCCCCTAGCCGCAGCGTCATTGGTGCACCTCTGACGAACGCTGTGATACGTCTAGTGCAGATCGAATCCCCTGAAAAAACCGATGTCACGGCGCTGTACACTAGCTGCTCAAGAGTATCCAAGACACCCCTATTATAATGTGAAGAGTCCAGGGGAAAAACCTGATAGTCCAAAATTCCAATTTTTTTCACAATTTAATAGACAAGCCGGTGTAGTTTTAGCTGTTTTTACAGAACTGGTCAAAAACCTGATGAGTTAAAAGATATTCTGATATCTCGCAAGCATGTGCATTCGAAAAATATTGTAAGTCCACGCAAAACAGAGGAATATCCTGACAAGTCCATAGAATGCAACGATAAAATTTTATGACTTAATGATTCCCAGCCCACACAGGTCTGTTTTCACTAATGTTATCGTTGTTTTATCATTGTTGCCACAGTCATTGTTCTGTATAAGTTGACCATTGCTGTTAGCTTTGTGGAGTTTGTGAAGGAAGTTGGATCCAGCGTTGTATTCTGTCAGTGTAAAATGACTAAAGAAGACAGTGACTGATCTACTTGCGAAGAAAACTATAGAATGTCAAAGAAGCTGACAAAGAAAAGGGATAAGTATGGTCGCGTTATAAACGCCTCCAAACGTTTAAGATTCACATGAAACAGGAGAACAATGTAAGTGCAAAAACAATTGTTTTGATATTGTCAGTGATGAAAATAAAAGGAATATTATTAATAACATGAACCACTTTCAAAATCATGATGAAATAAACCTCTATTTAAGTGGTTTAATCACAGTGGTCCCTGTACAGCGTAGGTGTCCTATAGGAGATCAGGAAGCAAAGTTTCGTGATACATCATATAAATTCAATGTTCGTATTACCGTTAATGAAAGTGTCCAAGAAGTACACGTGTGCAAACGAGCATTTATATCGTTACATGGAATAAAGAAGGGCAAGATAGATCATTTATTGAAGAAACTTAAATCTGGGGGCCAACCTCTACGAGACGGCCGAGGGAAACGCAGATCCCGCCCACAGGCTTTGAAAGATGAAGCACGTGCAATAATAAGAGGACACATTAAATCATTTAAAGGTCGCAACAGCCACTACAGTTTGACGAAGTCAGAAAACATTTACCTACCAGAGTCTTGGAATATTAAAAAAAAAATGTTCCATGTGTTCAAGGAGAAGTTTCAGGATCAGAACGTGGCGTATGAAACATACCGCACTATATTCAATTCAGATTTCAATATAAGTCTTGGATATCCACAATCTGATACTAGTGCCTCCTGCGATGAGTATCTAGCCAAGAAGAAAAATTTGTAGAAGGAACTGACTTCAACATCATTTCCTCTGTACGACCTGCTTTCATAACGAAAATGCATCATATTACTGTAAATCCTATTCAGATGTGTACCTGTATAATTTCAGCAGTACTCTTTCTCTGAACGATATATTAAGGTCTACAACAAAAATGAAGAATATAACTTGAAAAACTAAAATGTTATGAAATTGAAACTTTAAATTTCGTCTCCTGAAAAAAAAAAGAATTGTGACTTATCAGGTTTTTCCCCTGGACTTTCATGTCGAATTGACCACTAGGTGCCAATACAGACTTGTCACCAGAGAAGCAGTATCAGCAGGGTAGGTCGCTCAGGAGAGCTAAGTGACTTTCGAACATTTTATGTTATCTGAGTAGCAGATCCGTCAGGGAAATTTCAACCCTTCTAAAGCAGCTCAGGCCGACTGTTGGTAATGTGACTGTAAAGTCGAAACGCAAAGCAACCACCACAGCTAAACCTTGAAATCAGCGGAAGGAATCTTTCGTGATTTCCAAAGTGCTTCCAGCAGTACAGCTAGCACAGTCACTGTGCGTAGGGAGTTGAAAAGAATGGGGTAGAGAGGTCGACCAGCTGCTCAGAAGTCACATGTTTCTGTTGTCAATGCTAAGCGACGCTTGATGTGGACTAAAGAGCGACGGCACTGGAGAGTTGACGACTGGAAATGAGTGATTTTGAGTGAGTGACAATCCGATGGAAGGGTTCACGTTTGACAAGCGCCTGGAGAACGTTACCTGACATGTGTGGTGCCAACAGAATTACGGAGAAGGTGTTTTAACGGTATGGGGGTATTTTTCGTTGCTAGGGTGTAATTCCTTTATTCGGCTTAAGAAAACGCTTAATCCGGAAGGATATGGACACATTTTGCAGCGCTGTGCAGTGCGCATACAGTAGTGGAACAGTTCGAAGACCATCTTGTTTGTGTCAGCATGCCGACACATAAAGCAGCCTCTGTGAGGGAATGCTTTGTGGACAGTAACATTCCTGAAATGGACTGGCCTACTCGGAGTCCCATCGTGAACCAAGTGGATGACTTCTGGAATGACAACATCGACTTTGTTCCAGGCTCCAGCGCCCAACGTCACTACCTTTTTCCGGCTTCGGCTCTTGAGCAAGAATGGGCTGCCATTCCTCCACAGATACCGAGACACCTCATTACATGTATCCCCAGCAGAGTTCACAGCGTCGTAAAGGCGAAGAATGTACACGTCCCGGATTCATGTCCACTAACAGGTGCTTGGATACTTTAAATGAGATAGCGTACGATGTGCACGGTCTGAGTGGTCCATCCTCCTCCAATGGTGAGTGGCGAATACTGGTGGATTCACGTACCTCTCGCCGCAAGGCGAATTTGGGAACTGGCCTTGCACCTGTTCCTTTACTCTTAAGAACGAGTGTGAGATGTTACCAGATGTTGATAATACATCTGTACCACCCTTGGGGTGTCCCGTCTGTTTGGCCTGTAGTCGTTCTTCCTGCCAAGTCTGGAAAGGCACAGAGGGTATAACTGAGGCCCCAGGAGAAAAGTAGGCAAGTCGGGGACGAAGGCCAGTGTGCACTTGAAGTTCCGCTTCTAGCAGCGACAAAGTATATCCAGCGATTTGAGAAGAGGTGTAGATTCTTCCCATTTTCACGGAGTGCTGCCAGACAGATGGACATACAGTAACTATATTGCAGACGTGGAATCATGGAGCAAGTTATGTGCTCACCTGTTAAGACATTTTTAGAGAACGAAAATCTTCTCTATAGGAATCAACTTGGATTTGAGGATCTTGTGAAAGTCGGCTAGCTTACCAGATATTTTTCTTTGAGTCCAGCCCAAAGACGATGAATGCATCGCAGACGATCCTGAGCTCACGAAACGACCGTTTCTGTTTTTGATCTAGAGATCTCGCCCACAGCTAGCTTTGCCCAACCATGGAATCCAGAGTACCGCAGACAAAGCCCCCGATGACTCATTTCGTGTTCCTTGACTACCGAAAGATATTCCATAAAGCTCCGCACTGTCTCTTGGTTGCCAGATCGGTGACCGGATTCGGGATTTCCTTGCACATAGCTGTCCTTTGAAGGGGCGTGAAATCGACAGTTGTTGAAGTAGTTTCAGGAGTGCACCAAGGGTGGGTACTGCTTCCAGAATAGGCAAAATACCTGCTGGATACCCGACTCCGTAGCCGAGGTCGTTAATACACGCCTGTCCTGTGGCGCTCGATTCGGAGTTATTCCGGTTCGAATACTGGTAGTGGATGAAATTTTTACTGCCAGTATCTGGACAGCAGGGGGAGAAGAGGTGGTGCAGCAAAGTTGCTGATCGCCAGTTTTAGCACCGCTGTCCAAAAGTCTCCGTAGTGAAGTGAGGTCCTGTGAAAGTGGTGTTGGTACAGCTCACGTCGGATAGGAACGTTAATCCCGGCGGGTCCCCAAATGCTGTTGGAGAGCAATAGGGTACGTACCAGCACCGGATTTCACCGTCCACTATTCTCACCGTTATAAACCACGAACATAACACAACGATGGGAGTGACAAAAACCATGGAATAGCGATATGCACGTATACAAATGGCGGTAATATCGCGTACACAAGATTTAAAACAGCACTTCATTGGTAGAACCGTCATTTTCGCTCAGAGATTTGTGTGCAGAGGATTAAAACGTGGCGGCCGTTGCGGCCGTGCGGTTCTAGGCGCTTCAGCCTGGAACCGTGCGTCCGCTACGCTCGCAGGTTCGAATCCTGTGTCAGGCATGGGTGTGTGTGATGTCCTTAGGTTAGTTAGGTTTAAGTAGTTCTAAGTGACTCATGACCTCAGCTGTTAAGTCCCATAGTGCTCAGAGCAAATTTGATTAAGACGTGATTATGGCCGCACGACGGAAAATAATGGTAGTTCGACCTAGACGCTTCGGGCATTCTGTTTCGGAAATCGTCAGTGAATTCAATATTCCGAGCTTCACAGTGTCAACAGCGAGCCGAGAATACGAAATTTCTGGCATTATCTCTCACCACGGACAACACAGTGGCCGACGGTCTTCATTTAACGACCACGAATAGTGGCGTTTGCGTATAGTTCTCTGTGCTAACAGACAAGCAACGCTGCGTGAAATAACCACAAAAATCAGTGTGGGATGTACGACGAACGTATCCGGTAGGACGGTGTGGCGAAATTTGGCCTTGATGAGCTATGGTAGCAGACGACCGACGCGAGTGTCTCTGCCAACAACGTGACAGCGCCTACAGCGCCTCTCCTGGGTTCGTGGCAATATCTGTTGGACCCTGGACGACTGGAAAACTGTGACCTGGCCAGATGAGTCCCGATTTCAGTTGGTAAGAGCTGATGGTAGGATTCGAGTGTGGTACAGACCCAACGAAGCCATGGACTCGAGTTGTCAACAAGGCACTGTGCAAGCAGGCGGTGGCTCCATAATGGTGAGGGCTGTTTTGACATGAAATAGACTGGGTTCTCTGGTCCACCTGAGCCGATCATTGATGGGAAATGTTTACGTTCAGCTACATGGAGACCATTTTCATCCATTCATGAACTTCATGTTCCCAAACAACGATGTGGTATCACCGGGCCACAATTGTTCGCAGTTGGTTTCAAGAACATCAGGACTTTTGGGTCAAATGATGTGGCCACCAAGATCGCCTAACTGAATCCTATCTAACATTTATAGAGTATAACCGAGAGATCAGTCCGTGCACAAATTCCTGCCCTGGCAACACTACCGCAATTATGGACGGCTGTAGAGGTAGCATGGCTCAGTGTGTCTACAGGGGACTTCCAACGTCATGTTGAGTCCATACTACATCGATCTGCTGCACTATGCCGGACAAAAGGAGGTCCAACACGATGTTAGGACATACCGTATGACTTTTGTCACCTCAGTGTACAACAAACGCAAAATTCTCTCTCTCTCTTTCCAAGCTTTAATCCAAACTTGCGGGGTCTGCGGTTTTGCTACAACTCCTCCATTTCTCCCTGTCGTTGACATCTTCTGGTCTTAAGCCAACAACGTGCATGTCTCCCCAGACGTTGTCAGTCCATCTCTTTGCCGATCTTCCTGGTGGTCTTGTTCCTCCTGGGTTGATGCGGTCAACTGTTTTTTGCAACTGAGTTGTCTTGCTTTCTCATGACGTGGCCATACCAGCATCGACGGGCTTCCCTCACTTTGTCGGTGATCGGTGCGACACCAAGCCTTTGCCAGAGGTCTGTATTTTTTTACGTGGTCACATCGTGTCAGCCCCATGGACCATCGAAGCATCATCATCATCATCCCATAAATTGCTGCTGGGCGCACCATGGTCTTATTTACTTTTGCCTTTAGATACTGTGGCATCTTTTTATCGCAAAGGACTCCAGTGAGCTGTCTCCACTTGAGCAAAGCTGCATTCACCCTCATCCGAGTATCAAGAGTTTTAACAGCCTGCGGTGACGACAGACACTGCGTACTTAAAATGCTTGGTCTTCTGCAGGTCTTCTTCGCCGATACTTATGGTGCCTCTAGTTTAGGAGCCGCATTCTAGGTATTCTTTCTGGACACAAAGGTGCGGTCCATTTGCAGACAGTCTGTCATTACACGTTTGTAAACCTGGTGCTGGAGTTCAGGGCGGGCTTGGTCGGCAAGTACCACATCATCTGCATAAAGAAGGGTCCAGGGATGTGAAGTCTGTATGTCAGCTGTTGCCGTAAACAGCAAAGGATGAACAGCAATGTTGAAAGGGCAGAACCCTGATGAACACCCACAGTGATATCGAAGGGCGGAGAAATTCCAGCAGGACTCGGAACAACACCAGTGGAATTACGGTACAAAAGTTGCACCCAGCTTACATATTCTTCGGGAATGCCATGGCAGCTAAGAGCTCGCCAAATAAGATCGTTTGGGATAAGATCGAAAGCCTTTTCTAGGTCTAGAAATGCCATGTGTACACTCTTCTGTCTCTCACTGTGTTTTTCCATCAAAAGACGGTCGGTATGGGTAGCATCGATGGTGCTGCATCCCTTAACAAATCCACACTAGTTTAGTGTTACAGAGACAATACTTCTGAATCTGCTATCAAGTACCCGCTCAAAGATCTTTAAAGTATGACAGAGGAGTCGAATAGGGTTATAAGTCGAGCAATCGTTCAAGTCTCCTTTTCCCTTCCAGATTGGAACTTTCATGCTAGTTCTCCATGCTTGTGGAAGTTGTTTTTCGGCGCCACAACTTTCACAACTCAGCAAGGAAAGTGTCCAACGTTGCAGCATTACTGCTCGTTTCTGTTTTGGCTTTTCTTTTCTGGCACTGTTAGTTGTACATCAACATTGATGGACAGTGAAGAAGCGTTCATGAATGCGGTGGAAGAGCGGCATAAAGAAGCTACGCTAACCTTTTCTCGCAACTACAGCATTCACGTCACAGTAGGCTATTCTGTGTTTCGTGTAGCATTTTGTGTTAAGTGCACTTTGCAGCACTTTTTTATTGTTGTGAAGACATTTTCATAGAAAAAAGTACCTGGGGTAAGGAAACGAATAAATTAAATTTACTTTATTGCTCTCTAAGGAATAACGAATGAGAAGATCAGGGAATTATTTAAAGAAGAACCATTGCAGGAATTATGGAGAAAAGATTAGATAGTATGGACATGTTGAACGAATGGAGAAGAGGATACCCAGAAAAATACATGAGATGAAAGAGAAGGGAAATAGTCCAAGAGGAAGACTAAGAGACAGATGGCTGAAAGGAACGAATGACTGCATTTGGAAGAAGGGAGACAATGAATCAGGGTAGAAATTGTAACGATTAATGTTGAATGTTAAGTTTCTTCTGCCTGGTCCATTGATGAATTAATGAGAAATTTTCATGCTTCACAAAATTTATTCACATTAATTGACATCCGAACTGCACACTCGTCATGTAAACAAAACACGGATAGACTTCACTCATCTCTTTGACTTCCAATAGCAACTTCACAAGTGACTCCTCGCAGCACAGCTGCATCACTTTATATATAATTTTAACAATAACTTCCAAAATAAAGTATTATTAATTTTGTACAATTTTGATGTTACAATTAAAATTTACAAAACGAAAATAAACTGAAGCTACAGCCGAATGAGGTATAAAATACAATATTCAATGACAATATTTCATGGTAATATCTTTAGTTTTCCATAAGAAAATCATTCTGAAATTTAATTACAACAATGCCTCTCGTATTACATTAGTTACGTAATTAATTACAGCTTGGATTTGGTTACTAATATTCAGTAGTAGTACAGAGCTCGTGGTTTATCCAGTTGCATACATAAAATGCACGAATAAGGCCTGAAATTCTGGAAATTGGAAGACTGTGCGATGTATACACTTGAAGAGAGTTAATTATAAATGTAATTACAAAAAATATTAATTACAGAGGAAGACAAAAAAATAAATAACAAATGAGAATACATCGCGTGGTAATAACTTTTAAGCTGTTTCTCAAGATAGTGAGGTCTTCTCTTACCCGATTTATAGATTACAATTTTGTTAATTAGAAGCATTGGTTTTTCATGCTAACATGTCTGCAGTCTCCAGTTATTTACTTCTAAGGACTTATTACTTCATTTTTTTTACTAGTTACTTTAGTAAATGAACTTGATTTTATCAACGGCAACAATTCACCCATAATTACGACAACGCACGTCCACACGCCTTCGCACTGAATATAAAGTTTTTTTTTATCAAATAGGACAGAATTACATATTTCTTTTAATTTGGTGACCACTAATTCAGAATACTTGTCTTCACTGCATTCTTCTTCATTGTCTTCCTCCTTAACGTCAATTTTTTTCATTTACACTATTCTTGCCTCCATAATTTCTCTTACTTGTCTGAATTTTACTTCGAGCTACATCAGATGATTGCTTGATGTAATGTCCCTCTTTTACACATTGTCAACTTTTCCCGGAACTGATCTCATTGTAAGCCTGTCGATTGGATCTACTTTCCCAGCTGGAATGCAGTTCTTCATAAATAATCTTGATGGCCCGTTTTACTCTGCCGCTGTCACTGTAACACTTGTAGGTATCACATAAAGTTTCTAGCATCATAACTAAATCATAATGTCTGTCCACATGTTTTTTATCTGATAATACCTTCCCAGTTTCCATTGGTACAATCTGGTTCTCATATTCTTCACAAATACTACTGACATCATCTTCCTCACGATTAATTAAATTCTCTTTAACCTCCATATACACCATGCTGTCTAATTCCTCATCCCATTCATCATTACTACTGTCACTTTCACTACCAACATCGTCACACATGCTATCATCTCCAATACTAAGCACTTCTACAACATCTTTACAATGATCATCAGAATTGTTGACAAGTACACCAGTACAAGTATCATCATTAAGTGCTTAACAGTGATAGATTCTTCCTCCATTAATTTACCTAATCCAATTCATATGGCTTATTATCAGAACCAACATTTTCTTCACAGACTTCTTTGCCACTCTGAGTATATATTCTTGAGATAGTTTCCTCTTCTAATGAAACCTCTTCAACATTCTTACAGATGCTATTACTTCCATCTTCAACACTTTCATTCATACTTTTCCAGAATTTTCTGTCAAACTGTAATTTGCTAACCTGATGTGCTCTTCTTACATCAGTTCTGTCATTTCCACTCGAATACCTTCGATTATTCTGTCTTCTGTAATTGTTTTCGATGTCTCTATGCCGGTACTTATTTCTCACCCCAGACTGACAGGCTTCCAACGAGGCGTCCGTCAGCTTAAATTGCCTGGTCTTGATTGGTGGTTATCCAATTGTCTGTTATTACTCTCCCAAGATCTCTCCCTGTTGTCATATCCTCTGTTTCCATTCTCATTTCTATTATCACTTCTATTGTAACCACTAGTACTATTATTCGGATTTACATTGCCACTCCCACCTTGATTCCTGCTCTCATTTCACTCCCCCCCCCCCCTGTCAGATGTTTGATTGTCAAATCTGCCATTACTTAACATCTCATTTCTTTCACAGGCTCTATCCACTAAGTATCTCAAGAACTGAACTACAGAGTCGTCTGGTCCATAAATCAACTCCCACTGTACTCTTTTCGGTAATCTCCTTTTTAAGGCATCGATTTGTATTATTTCATCGAAAGGTTTGTCTGAATGTGCTAATTTCCTCAATTGGTTTTCACAAAACCACTTCAAGCTATCATCACCTTCCCTGTACATTCGACCATTCAAAAACTCACTCTTAATCCTAGCTTTCTCAGATTCTGACCAAAACTTTTTTAAGAACTTTCTTTCAAATTCATCATATGACATGGTACAATTAACATTATGATTGGCCCATGAGATTGCTTCTCCATTTAAAAATCTCTTAACAAATTTAATTTTAACACTGTCTGTCATGTCATTACTAAAATTTTCTTGACAGTGCTGTAAAAAACGAACAGGATGCAATTTACCATCTCCTGGAAAGCATTTTAAAGGTATGCCACCCCCATACGTAATTAATACAGCTAACAAAATTTCTTTGAGCTACACCCACTTGTAGTTCTACAACATTCTTACTTAAATCTACAACATTACTTTTACACAAATCTATTTTTTCATCATACTTTAGTTCTACATTACTTATTTGATTGGAAATGTCTAAGTTTTAGCTCATAGTTCTTTTTGTAAGCTTCTACTTTCTCTTCAAACAGTATCCTAGGCTGTACAACCTCTACTTTAAGTTTAGAATTTTCTGCTTCTACATGTTTATCTAGTTTTTCGAATCTCTCCTCGTTTTTGGACAACTCTTGTGTGAAATTAGTTTCTAATATCTCTAACCTTCCTTCTACTGCTCCTATACGACTATTGAGTTTACCCTGCCCTGTCTCAACAGTATTTTAGTGCTGCCAAACCCTCCTGGATTTCCCTCATCTGATTAGTATTTTCACTTAACTGCTGACTCAATTGTTGGCTTTGCTGATCAGTATCCTGCCTAATCTGTTCCTTCGCTTCTTGCTTAATCTGTCCCATCTGTTCCTTCGCTTCTTTCATATGCTGCATTTATAACATTAACAATTAATCTCCGCCAACTCTTCCCTGTGCAATTGGGCTACTCGTGGCAATATTTGCACTGGAACCCTCTACACCAAAGCTTGGATCTACACTTTCATCTACACTTGATCTACACTTTGATTACTACTGGGCGATAGTTCACTGATACTTGCTCCTAGGTACGAAGTGTTTTCCACTGGTTCACTGCTTAAGAGTTACTCCTCGCTCATTTTTACCTTGTCGTTATCGGTCATGGTAAATAACAAAATATAAAAACTTACACCACAAATGTTTCACTGTCACAAAACTATTTAATTAAAAAGATAAACTGTTACTCATATGATGGTTGACGTCCGAGAATTTGGTCCTTTTTATCCACACCAACTCTTTCCTTGAGGCAACATCCATTCGTATTGTGCTTCCATAACACAAAATTTTTCAAGACAACTTATGATTGGCATTCGTCTTACGTTCACTTGAGACAGTCACTTGTTAAATATATTTCCACATTTCAAATATCGATCGCAGCGCAACTCCACCATTTGTAGCGATTCATGTTGAATGTTACTTAAGTTTCTTCTGCCTGGTCCACTGATGAATGAATGAGAAATTTTTATGCTTCACAAAATTTTTTCACGTTAATTGGTTCATGGTGTGTGTTCCTGTACTCATGTCCTAGTTCATGAACCACGGTCAACGTGTGAGTGGCCAAGTAAGTGGTCCCGACAGTCGGGATACCAGTTACTTTGGAATAAGGCTGGGCATCTCGGACATATTCTGAGTCGTGGTCACCTTTGTGCTCATACGGCAAAGACTACCAAATCCACCGGTTAGTCCCTCAGCCGTTATGGGTAAAAACCCAAAGGGACTCGGGGCAAGTAAGGCTAGCAACCTGCTTCCCTGGTACTTTAAATATGATGCTGGCAATAATCAGAGCAAAATGCCTCGGACCGTTGGAGGTGACGGAGTCCCACCTCTAACTGACAAACCAGGGACTCCTAAGATACGACTTGGCAAGCAAATGGTAATGAGATGGGGAGCTATTAATATCAATGGGGGCTACTCTGGGAAGAAGGTAGAGCTGGTAGAGGCTGCAAGTATGATGAGGCTGGACGTTTTAGCTGTTAGTGGCATTCGGGTAAGGGGTGAGAAAGAAGAGGAAGTGGGAGAACACAAGGTCTACCTGTCAGGAGTGAAAGCAGGAATAGCAAAATGGGGTGTAGGGCTTTACATCAGGAAAGAAATGCATCCCAGCGTAGTTGCAATGAGGTATGTAAACGAACGACTGATGTGGATGGATTTGACAGTGTCTAGCAAGAAAATTAGGATTGTGTCAGTATATTCGCATTGTGTAGGGACAGATCAAGATAAGACGGATAGTTTTTATGAGGCACTCAGTGATGTAGTTGTTAGAGTAAAGGACAAGGACAGTGTTCTGCTCATGGGTGATTTTAACGGCAGGATTGGAAATCGAGCAGAAGGGTATGAAAGGGTTATGGGTAAATTTGGAGAGGATATGGAGGCCAACAGGAACGGGAAACAACTCTTGGATTTCTGTGCCAGTATGGGCTTAGTAATCACAAACTCCTTTTTTAAACATAAGAACATTCACCGGTATACTTGGGAAGGCAGGGGAAACAGATCTGTCATTGATTATATAATAACAGATCAGGAATTCAGGAAGGCTGTGAGGGACACACGTGTATTCAGGTGATTCTTTGATGACACTGATCATTATTTAATCTGCAGCGAAATTGGGATAGTGAGGCCGAAAGTGCAGGAGGTCAGGTCCATATGTAGGAGGATAAGAGTGTAACTTCAGGATAAGGAAATCAAGCACAAGTACATAACAGCGATCTCAGAAAGGTACCAGTTAGTTGAATGTAGTCAATTACAGTCATTGGAAAAGGAATGGACAAGGTACAGGGACACAGTGCTAGAAGTGGCTAAAGAATGTCTTGGAACAGTAGTGTGTAAAAGTAGGATGAAGAAAACAGCTTGGTGGAATGACACAGTCAAGGCAGCCTGTAAAAGGAAAAAGAAGGCGTATCAAAAATGGCTACATACTAGAACTCAGGTAGACAGAGAAAGTTATGTTGAAGAAAGAAACAAAGCCAAACAGATAATTGTAGCATCCAAGAAGAAATCTTGGGAAGACTTTGGAAAGAGGTTGGAGACATTGGGTCAAGCTGTTGGAAAACCATTCTGGAGTGTAATTAGCAGTCTTCGAAAGGAAGGTAAGAAGGAAATGACAAGTATTTTGGACAGGTCAGGAAAACTGCTGGTGAATCCTGTGGATGCCTTGGGCAGATGGAGGGAATATTTTGAAAAGGTGCTCAATGTAGGTGAAAATACGATCAGTAATGTTTCAGATTTTGAGGTAGAATGGGATAGGAATGATGATAGAAATAGGATCACATTTGAGGAAGTGGAGAAAATGGTCAATAGATTGCAGTGCAATAAAGCAGCTGGGATGGATGAAATTAAGTCGGAACTCATCAAATACAGTGGAACGTCAGGTCTTAAATGGCTACACAGGATAATTGAAATGGCCTGGGAGTCGGGAGAGGTTCCATCAGACTGGACAAAAGCAGTAATCACACCAATCTTTATACAGGGAAACAGAAAAGATTGTAACAACTACAGAGGTATCTTTAATCAGCGTTGTGGGTAAAATCTTCTCAGGTATTGTTGAAAGGAAAGTACGAGTATTAATTGAGGGCCAATTGGATGAAAATCAGTGTGGGTTTAGGCCTCTTAGAGGTTGTCAGGACCAGATCTTTAGCTTACGACAAATAATGGAGAAGTGTTATGAGTGGAATAGGGAATTGTATCTATGCTTTATAGATCTAGAAGAGGCATATGACCGGCTTCCTAGGAGGAATTTATTGTCTGTTCTACGAGATTATGGAATAGGAGGCAAACTTTTGTAAGCGATTAGAGGTCTTTACGTGGATAGTCAGGCAGCAGTTAGAGCTGACGGTAAATTGAGTTCATGGTTCAGAGTAGTTTTAGGGGTAAGACAAGGCTGCAACCTGTCTCCACTGTTGTTCATATTATTTATGGATCATATGTTGAAAACAATAGACTGGCTGGGTGAGATTAAGATATGTGAACACACAATAAGCAGTCTTGCATACGCGGATGACTTAGTTGTGATGGCAGATTCAATTGAAAGTTTGCAAAGTAATATGTCGGAGCTAGATCAGAAATTTAAGGACTATGGTATGAAGATTAGCATCTCCAAAACGAAAGTAATGTCAGTGGGAAAGAAAAATAAACGGATTGAGTGCCAAATAGGAGGAACAAAGTTAGAACAAGTGGACGGTTTCAAGTACTTAGGATGCATATTCTCACACGATGGCAACATAGTGAAAGAACTGGAAGCGAGGTGTAGCAAAGCTAATGCAGTGAGCGCTCAGCTACGATCTACTCTCTTCTGCAAGAAGGAAGTCAGTACCAAGACTAAATTATCCGTGCACCGTTCAGTCTTTCTTTGTTCTATGGGAGCGAAAGCTGGGTGGAATCATGTTACCTTATCAACAATGTTGAAGTTACGAATATGAAAGTAGCTAGGATGATTGCAGGTACTAGTAGACGGGAGCAATGGCAGGAGGGTGTCCACAATGAGGAAATCAAAGAAAAACTGGGAATGAACTCTATAGATGTAGCAGTCAGGGCTAACAGGCTTAGATGGTGGGGTCATGTTACGCGCATGGGAGAAGCAAGGTTACCCAAGAGACTCATGGGTTCAGCAGTAGAGGGTAGGAGGAGTCGGGGCAGACCAAGGAGAAGGTACCTGGATTCGGTTAAGAATGATTTTGAAGTAATAGGTTTAACATCAGAAGATGCACCAATGTTAGCACTGAATAGGGGATCATGGACTATGCTCCAGACTGAATGCTGAAAGCCATAATCAGTCTTAAATGATGATGATGATGATTGACATCCGAACTGCACACTCGTCATGTAAACAAAACACGGACAGACTTCACTCATCTTTTTGACTTCCAATAGCAAGTTCACAAGTGACTATTCGCAGCACAGCTGCATCACTTTATATATAATTTTAACAATAACTTCCAAAATAAAGCATTATTAATTTTGTACAATTTTGATGTTACAATTAAAATTTACAAAACGAAAAGAAACGGATGTTACAACCGAATAAGGAGTAAAATACAATATTTTATAGTAGTATCTTTAGTTTTCCATACGAAAATCATTCTGAACTTTAATTACAACAATGTCTCTCGTATTACTTTAGTTACGTAATTAATTACAGTTTGGATTTGGTTACTAATATTCAGTGGCAGTACAGAGGTCGTGGTTCATCCGATTACATAAATAAAATGCACGACTAAGGCCTCAGATTCTGGATATTGGAAAACTGTGAGACGCAAACAATTGGAGAGTTAATTAGAAATGCAATTACAAAGAATATTAATTACAGAGGAAGACATAAAAATAAAAAACAAATGAAAATACATCGCTTGGTAATAACTTTTAAGCTGTTTCTCAAGATAGTTGGGTCTTCTGTTACCGGATTTTTAGATAACCATTTTGTTAATTAGAAAAATTGAATTTTCATGCTAATATCTCTGCAGTCTCTAGTTATTTATCTCTAACGACTTATTACTTCAATTTGTTTATTAGTTACTTAATTTAGTATATGTACATATTTTTTTTCATATGTACATAATTCCCCCACCCCCACCCCCACCCCCACCCAAGAACCATGAACCTTGCCGTTGGTGGAGAGGCTTGCGTGCCTCATCGGTACAGATAGCCGTACCGTAGGTGCAACCACAACGGAGGGGTATCTGTTGAGAGGCCAGACAAACGTGTGGTTCCTGAAAAGGGGCAGCAGCCTTTTCAGTGGTTGCAGGGGCAACATTGTGGATGATTGACTGATCTGCCCTTGTAACAATAACCAAAACGGCCTTGCTGTGCTGGTGCTGCGAACGGCTGAAAGCAAGGGGAAACTACAGCCGTAATTTTCCCCGAGGGCATGCAGATTTACTGTATGATTAAATGATGATGGCGTCCTCTTGGGTAAAATATTCCGGAGGTAAAATAGTCCCCCATTCGGATCTCCGGGCGGGGACTACACAGGAGGACGTCCTTATCAGGAAAAAGAAAACTGGCGTTCTACGGATCGGAGCGTGGAATGTCAGATCCCTTAATCGGGCAGGTAGGTTAGAAAATATAAAGGGAAATGGATAGGTTAAAGTTAGATATAGTGGGAATTAGTGAAGTTCGGTGGCAGGAGAAAAAAGACTTCGGGTCAGATGAATACAGGGTTATAAATACAAAATCAAATAGCGATAATGCAGGAGTAGGTTTAATAATGAATAGGAAAATAGGTATGAGGGTAAGCTACTATAAATAGCATAGTTAACGCATTATTGTGGCCAAGATGGACACGAAGCCCACGCCTACTACATTAGTACAACTTTATATGCCAACTAGCTCTGCAGATGACGAAGAAATTGAAGAAATGTATGATGAAATAAAAGAAATTATTCAGGTAGTGAAGGGAGACGAAAATTTAATAGTCATGGGTGACTGGAATTCGGTGGTAGGAAAAGGGAGAGAAGGAAACGTAGAAGGTGAATATGGATTGGGGCTAAGAAATGCAAGAGGAAACCGCATGATAGAATTTTGCAGAGAGCACAACTTAATCATAGCTAACACTTGGTTCAAGAATCATAAAAGAAGGTTGTATACATGTAAGAAGCCTGGAGATACTGACAGGTTTCAGACAGATAATATAATGGTAAGACAGAGATTTAGGAACCAGGTTTTAAATTGTAAGACATTTCCAGGGGCTGATGTGGACTCTGACCACAATCTATTGGTTATGATCTGTAGATTAAAACTGAAGAAACTGCAAAAAGGTGGGAATTTAAGGAGATGGGACCTGGATAAACTGACTAAACCAGAGGTTGTACAGAGTTTCAGGGAGAGTAAAAGGGAACAATTGACAGGAATGGGGGAAAGATATACAGTAGCAGAAGAATGGGTAACTTTGAGGGATGAAGTAGTGAAGGCAGCAGAGAATCAAGTAGGTAAAAAGACGAGTGCTAGTAGAAATCCTTGGGTAACAGAAGAAATATTGAATTTAATTGATGAAAGGAGAAAATATAAAAATGCAATAAATGAAGCAGGCAAAAAGGAATACAAACGTCTCAAAAATGAGATCGACAGGAAGTGCAAAATGGCTAAGCAGGCATGGCTAGAGGACAAATGTAAGGATGTAGATGCTTATCTCACTAGGGGTAAGATAGATACTGCCTACAGGAAAATTAAAGAGACCTTTGGAGAAAAGAGAACCACTTGTATGAATATCAAGCACTCAGATGGTATCCCAGTTCTAAGCACACAAGGGAAAGCAGAAAGGTGGAAGGAGTATGTAGAGGGTCTATACAAGGGTGATGTACTTGAGGACAATATTATGGAAATGGAAGAGGATGTAGATGAAGATGAAATGGGAGATACGATAGTGCGTGAAGAGTTTGACAGAGCACTGAAAGACCTGAGTCGAAACAAGGCCCCAGGAGTAGACAACATTCCATTAGAACTACCGACAGCCTTGGGAGAGCCAGCCCTGACAAAAATCTACCATCTGGTGAGCAAGATGTATGAGACAGCCGAAATACCCTCAGACTTCAGAAAGAATATAATAATTCCAATCCCAAAGAAAGCAGGAGCTGACAGATGTGAAAACTACCGTACTATCAGTTTAATAAGCCACGACTGCAAAATACTAACGCGAATTCTTCACAGACGAATGGAAAAACTGGTAGAAGCCGACCTCGGGGAAGATCAGTTTGGATTCCGTAGAAATATTAAAACACGTGAGGCAATACTGACCCTACGACTTATCTTAGAAGCTAGATTAAGGAAAGGCAAACTTACGTTTTTAGCATTTGTAGACTTAGAGAAAGCTTTTGACAGTGTTAACTGGAATACTCTCTTTCAAATTCTCAAGGTGGCAGGGGTAAAAAAAAAAGGGAGTGAAAGGCTATTTACAGTTTGTACAGAAACCAGATGGCAGTTATAAGAGTCAAGGGATATGAAAAGGGAAGCAGTGGTTGTTCGGAAGGGAGTGAGACAGGGTTGTAGTCTATCCCCGATGTTATTCCATCTCTATATTGAGCAAGCAGTGAAGGAAACAAAAGAAAAATTCGGAGTAGGCATTAAAATCCATGGAGAAGAAATAAAAACTTTAAGGCTCGCCGATGACATTGTAATTCTGTCAGAGACAGCGAAGGACTTAGAAGAGCTGTTGAACGGAATGGACAGTGTCTTGAAAGAAGGATATAAGATGAACATCAATAAAAGCAAAACGAGGATAATGGAATGTAGTTGAATTAAATAGGGTGATGCTGAGGGAATTAGATTAGGAAATGAGACACTTGAAGTAGTAAAGGAGTTTTGCTATTTGGGGAGCAAAGTAACTGATGATAGTCGAAGTAGAGAGGATATAAAATGTAGACTGGCAATGTCAAGGAAAGCGTTTCTGAAGAAGAGATATTTGTTAACATCGAGTATATATTTGTCAGGAAGTCGTTTCTGAAAGTATTTGTATGGAGTGTAGACATGTATGGAAGTGAAACATGGACGATAAATAGTTTGGACAAGAAGAAATTTAGCTTTTGAAATGTGGTGCTACAGAAGAATGCTGAAGACTAGATGGGTAGATCATATAACCAATGAGGAGGTATTGAATAGGATTGGGGAGAAGAGAAGTTTGCGGCACAACTTGACTATAAGAAGGGATCGGTTGGTAGGACATGTTCTGAGGCATCAAGGGATCACCAATATAGTATTGGAGGGCAGCGTGAAGGGTAAAAATCGTAGAGGGAGACCAAGAGATGAATACACTAAACAGATTCAGAAGGTTGTAGGTTGCAGTAGGTACTGGGATATGAAGAAGCTTGCACAGGATAGAGTAGCATGGAGAGCTGCATCAAACCAGTCTTTGGACTGAAGACCACAACAACAACAACACATAATTTTATCAACGACAATAGTCCACCGATAATTACGACAACGTACATCCTTCTAGAACATCCCACACGCCTTCGCAATATATAATTTTTATCAAATAGGATAGAATGATATATATAAAGACACACATACAAGGCCTTAGGAAGAACTGAATTTTCCGAGAACTATCCGGATGCACATAAGAAAGGTGGTACAAGACATTTCATATGAATTTTGGGGAAGGCTGTATCGTTATAAGATAGAGAGATGATGAGAAGACAGAAGACGATGGAGAGACCTGTATTCCAAACAAACGCGGCCAGCGACTGCAGGCTGTACGAGATGGCGACGACGATAAACGAGCCACAGGAGACCACGCATACCTCGTACCAAAATAATCAGAAAACATTTCTGGGCAATCTTTGAAATTTTGCTGCTGTAATTTGATTTCACAGTGTAATGTTTGTATGACAGTCTCGGAAAGACGGCCGTTTGGACATTCAGACTACAGTGGAGGGAGGTGGCGCAGCAGAGACTTGGACTTTTGACTCTGATTGGGACTGGATGGCGCGGGGGGGGGGGGGGGGGGGGGGGGAGGCGAGGACTAGGGTAGGAGGTGAACTGGAATTAGATTTCTCGTCTAATCAGCTGGTTTGTTTTTCAGTGTTTTAACCAAATCGATCCTTCCAATATGACACAGGCAGTTTTGTTTTCCCAACCCGAGATTGTCCTCGGTCTGTAATGACATCGTCGACAGAACGTTAAACTCTTACGTATTCTTCTCCATCGCTTCCTCAATCAGCTTGCTTCATTGTACGAGAGTTCACCATCGTCTGCCAGCTATAACGAGCTTATATAAAGTCTCGAAATTTCAACACCTTAGCCTATCAGCACTGCAACTACAGAAAGCTAGTGTGTTTATGGACCGCAAACATTCTCGTAGGTTCACCCCTTCTAGACGTGTGGGCATGTTGAGCGAGTGGAGCAGAAGAGGATATCCAGAAAGATACACGAGACGAAAGGAAAACAATGGGCAATCGTGGCCTATTTTGTAAACGAGCTACCAGATAAGTAATGTGAGCTGATGGGAAACAACGCCAATACCATAAGTAATGAAAACATTTTCTGTCAGTCGAGACTGCGTGAGACTGACAACTGGCACCGAGGTTCCCATCTATCAAACGCGAAGCGCAAACGGCTGCAGGTGAAAACAACAGTCGTCTATAGAGCTGTGACAACATGGAGGCGTTGCCATAACGACATTTTCAAAATCGCGTTACGTGAGTGGCTGGGGCAGGCGCGCGAAGCGTTCTCAAATAGCCCACTGCAACTGGCAGGGAGCTTCTTAACGCCGTTTCGACTGTAGTGGCAGGCTGTTCTCGTGTTGGGGTAAAATTACACTACTCCACCAGCGAACCTCAGGCTGTAGAAAGTTCCCATACGGAGCGGAGCACTTCACATAACTTCACTCTTGCCCTTGTCCATTTCGGCGACTACCACAGCAAAAAAAGCACGCTAAATGACTCTCCAGATTGAAAGCGGGATCGAATAATTACTCCTCCACCAACTCATCGCTAATGTAACGGCACGAGAAAATGACGTTACAGTTTTATTGGCATAGCGATGGTTGTACAGTGACGGAAAAAAATCGCATCACCAAGGATGAGTTGAGCGGCATAAACAAAAATTAGTAGGCGTGTTTCCATATCAGAAAGATGTCTAGTCGCGCCACAGTGAGGATACAAATCAGGTTTGCTTTAAATAAACGCTGTGACGGTCTCGAGCGTTAGTTAGCTTTGAGAATGGACATTGTGAGTTTATATGAGTCAAGAATTCCTTTAAGGCGATAAAAACGCCAATATCAACAGCTCACTGAGTTCGAACGCGGTCATGTAACAGGGCTACGAGAAGCTGGATGTCTCTTCTGCGATACTACGGAAAGACGTGGTTGATGTGTAGCCACTGTACATGATTGCTAACAGCATTGGTCACGCAAAAGTATGGCCGTACGATGATAGTGCTCCAGTCAGTCACGTGGCATAACCAAGAAGGAAGAGCGTCGCGTTCGGCGTATGGCTCTGGCGCGTCGTACTGAGTCTTCAGCAGCCATTTGAGCAGCAATTGGCACCACAGTGACACAACCAACTGTTACAAATATATTGCTTCAAGGAAAGCTCTGAGCCAAATGCCTTGTATCGTGCATTCCACTGACCTCAAACCATCGCCATTTGCAATTGCAGTGATATCAAGCTACAGCTAATTGGAGGGCAGGGCGTAGGTCTGCTGTGTTTCCTGATGGTAGATGGTTGTGCCTTGGTGCCACTGATGGCCGTGTGTTGGTTAGGAGTAGTCCAGTTGAGGGCCTGCAACCAACTTCTCTGCGTGCTAAACACACTCGACCTTCACCTTAAGCTCTGAAGGGGCAATCGTAGTTACCCCATTCATCCTTACTGCAAAATTGTACGTCACTCTGGTGATTCGACTTGTACTGTCGTTCATGAACAGCATCCCAAGCCGTATTTTCCAACAGGATAACGCTCGTCCATATACTGCTGTTGTAACCCAACATGCTCTACAGAGTGTCGACATGATGGCTTGGCCTGCTCTGGCTGGCCGCTGTGACCGAGCGGTTCTAGGCGCTTAAGTCTGGAACCGCGCTATCGCTACACCGCAGGTTCGAATCCTACTTCGGGTATAGATGTGTGTGATGTCCTTAGGTCAGTTAGGTTTAAGTAGTTCTAAATTCCTGGAGACTGATGACCTCAGATGTTAAGTCCCATAGAGCTCAGTAGCGCCGCGTAGAGTGGCCCTGCGGTTTGAGGCTCTATGTCACCGATTGCGCGGTCCTTCCCGCTGGAGGTTCGAGTCCTCTTTCGGGCATGGCTGTATGTGTTGTTCTTTGCGTAAGTAAGTCTAAGTAGTGTGTAAGTCGAGGGACCGATGACCTCAGCAGTTTGTGCCTTAGGAATTCACAAACATTTTGCTCTATAGCCTGATCTGACTCCAATCGAGCACATGTGGAACATCATCGGACGACAACTCCATCGTCATCTACAAAGAGCATTAACTGCCTCTGTACTGACCGGTCAAATAAAACAGGCATGGAACTTCATCCCATAAACTGACATCCGGAACTTGTAAAACACAATGCATGAACATTTCCACATTTGCATTCAATATTCTGGCGGTTACAGTGATTATTAATATACCAGCATTTCACATTTGCAGTGTCTATATCGCGCTGATAGTAACCTGAGATCTTGCAATGTTAACTGTAACGTTATCACTTAAATATGTTACGTAGACAAAAGTACTCCCGAAATGCCATTACTCTACATTAATTGTTTTTGTTTTGCTGTTGCAATTTTTTTTTGGTCAGTGCTTCCCTGATACTTCAGATTGGCAATGACATCAGTGCCCTTACCACATTAATCTCATATACACTCCTGGAAATTGAAATAAGAACACACTGAATTCAATGTCCCAGGAAGGGGAAACTTTATTGACACATTCCTGGGGTCAGATACATCACATGATCACACTGACAGAACCACAGGCACATAGACACAGGCAACAGAGCATACACAATGTCGGCACTAGTACAGTGTATATCCACCTTTCGCAGCAATGCAGGCTGCTATTCTCCCATGGAGACGATCGTAGAGATGCTGGATGTAGTCCTGTGGAACGGCTTGCCATGCCATTTCCACCTGGCACCTCAGTTGGACCAGCGTTCGTGCTGGACGTGCAGACCGCGTGAGACGACGCTTCATCCAGTCCCAAACATGCTCAATGGGGGACAGATCCGGAGATCTTGCTGGCCAGGGTAGTTGACTTACTCCTTCTAGAGCACGTTGGGTGGCAACGGATACATGCGGACGTGCATTGTCCTGTTGGAACAGCAAGTTCCCTTGCCGGTCTAGGAATGGTAGAACGATGGGTTCGATGACGGTTTGGATGTACCGTGCACTATTCAGTGTCCCCTCGACGATCACCAGAGGTGTACGGCCAGTGTAGGAGATCGCTCCCCACACCATGATGCCGGGTGTTGGCCCTGTGTGCCTCGGTCGTATGCAGTCCTGATTGTGGCGCTCACCTGCACGGCGCCAAACACGCATACGACCATCATTGGCACCAAGGCAGAAACGACTCTCATCGCTGAAGACGACACGTCTCCATTCGTCCCTCCATTCACGCCTGTCGCGACACCACTGGAGGCGGGCTGCACGATGTTGGGGCGTGAGCGGAAGACGGCCTAACGGTGTGCGGGACCGTAGCCCAGCTTCATGGAGACGGTTGCGAATGGTCCTCGCCGATACCCCAGGAGCAACAGTGTCCCTAAATTTGCTGGGAAGTGGCGGTGCGGTCCCCTACGGCACTGGGTAGGATCCTACGGTCTTGGCGCGCATCCGTGCGTTGCTGCGGTCCGGTCCCAGGTCGACGGGCACGTGCACCTTCCGCCGACCACTGGCGACAACATCGATGTACTGTGGAGACCTCACGCCCCACGTGTTGAGCAATTCGGCGGTACGTCCACCCGGCCTCCCGCATGCCCACTATACGCCCTCGCTCAAAGTCCGTCAACTGCACATACGGTTCACGTCCACGCTGTCGCGGCATGCTACCAGTGTTAAAGACTGCGATGGAGCTCCGTATGCCACGGCAAACTGGCTGACACTGACGGCGGCGGTGCACAAATGCTGCGCAGCTAGCGTCATTCGACGGCCAACACCGCGGTTCCTGGTGTGTCCGCTGTGCCGTGCGTGTGATCATTGCTTGTACAGCTCCCTCGCAGTGTCCGGAGCAAGTATGGTGGGTCTGACACACCGGTGTCAATGTGTTCTTTTTTCCATTTCCAGGAGTGTATAAAGTTTCTGTGCTGGAGGTACATATGGACCTCTGATACTAAATTTATTTTACTAGGCAGTTAAGCTATAAATGAAAACAAATACGCTGTCTCCAGGTTTTTCTGTGTTTGCCCGAAACGATATATAATATATACGGAGACGGATATTACCTGACATTAGTCTCTCTCTGTACAGGAGTAATTTTGGGGCACGTTAATTTTAAGACAACGCCTTTCAAGCGGTAATAATTGGTGATAACCAAGACAGCGGTGACAGACAAGCTCCTCGGTTTGAAGGACACAAGGAGCGTAGAAATCCATTCGTGGGTAATAGTCCGCGTTTAAGACAAACCAGGTAATGGCAGCCTATCCGATCTGGAAACCTCCCTCAGAACTCACTGATAAGAGAGACATAGCTTCTACATCTACATCCATACTCCAAAAGCCACGTAACGGTGTGTGGCGGAGGGTAGGTTGAGTACCTCTATCGGCTCTCCCTTATATTCCAGTCTCGTATTGTTC
This sequence comes from Schistocerca gregaria, assembly GCF_023897955.1. NCBI lineage: Eukaryota > Metazoa > Arthropoda > Insecta > Orthoptera > Acrididae > Schistocerca > Schistocerca gregaria. The sequence continues at coordinate 529,620,576 of NC_064924.1, forward strand.
GTGGAAAGAAATATTGTCGGTATGCCTCAGTGTGGGCTCTAATCTCTCTGATTTTATCCTCATGGTCTCTTCGCGAGATATACGTAGGAGGGAGCAATATAATGCTTGACTGCACGGTGAAGGTATGTTCTCGAAACTTCAACAAAAGCCCGTACCGAGCTACTGAGGGTCTCTCCTGCAGAGTCTTCCACTGGAGTTTATCTATCATCTCCGTAACGCTTTCGCGATTACTAAATGATCCTGTAACGAAGCGCGCTGCTCTTCGTTGGATCTTCTCTATCTGATCTATTAACCCTACCTGGTACGGATCCCACACTGATGACCAATATTCAATCAATGGGCGAATAAGTGTAGTGTAACCTACTTCCATTGTTTTCGGACTGCATTTCCTTAGGATTCTTCCAATGAATCTGTCTGGCATCTGCTTTACCGACGATTAATTTTATATGGTCATTCCATTTTAAATCACTCCTAATGCCTACTCCCAGATAATTTATGGAATTAAGAGCTTGTAGTTGCTGACCTGCTATATTGTATGATAAATGATCTTCGCAGCATATTACACTTGAGATGCCATTCCCTGCACCATGCGTCAATTCGTTGCAGGTACTCCTGCATTTCAGTACAATTTTCCATTGTTACAGCCGTTTAGGGTGGTTGAACAAAAATTGCACCCGCCCTGACAGGGTGCTATTTTCTTGATGTGGCCGAGTATCTGAATAAGACCATCAGGACCACTTAGCCTCACTCTGGTCCGTGTCCTGGAGCAGGCAACACGTAGCGTCCATCACAGAGAGCCTCGTAGGCAGCTGTCAGCAGTAAGCAGTGATTCCAACACAACATACTGTTGAAGGAATTACTATATGTATCTGCTGGTGAGCATTGATTTATGCCAATGGAGCAGGTTGAAAATTTGCGCCGGACCGGAATTCGAACCCGTGTCTCCTGCTGACCTATCCCGTCACAGTGGTCATCGCGGCTGCACGAACTACTCTAGCACGCTTCTCGTCAGACACAAATTCTCAACTTATCCATACGCTGTTGACGTGTTGCTCTCACCCATCACCCTCATTACTTGCGGCGGCGTTTCGCCGATTCCCGTAAGACTCCGAGCGTGGCGTGCATCTGCACTGAAGGGATCACTGGCCAGTCTCGCCTTAGTTACATACTGTATGCGGTGTCTGTCCTTTCGGACATGTCGGAAAGAGCAGTCACCATTTTGATCTTGCAGCCATTATCAATCAAGAATTACGACCTGTAGCTGCTAGTGGACATAAGTAATTAAGACGAAAGTGGGCAACGATCTTTTCAGTGCACATGCGCATCACTCTCGAACTCTTACGCCAATCGGCGAACACCGCGAGTAATGAGGATAATGGGCAGGGGCATTACGTCAGTAGTGTGCGGATAAGTCGAGAATTTGAGTCGGACGGGAGGCGTGCTGCGGTATTCGTGCAGATACGATAACCAGCGTGTGTGGGTGGCTCAGTGGCCAGACCATCCGCATAGTAAGCACGAGACTCGGTTTCGAATTTCGGTTCGGCACACATTTTCAACTTGCCCATTGACATTAATTTATGTCCACTGGCAGCTACATGTCGCAATTCCTTTGTGCCTTGATTGATAACGGCTGCAGGAACGAAAGTTTACCTTTACAGAACTTCCATTACAAGGAGTTTACAAAAAGCCAAATCACAGATATCAACATTATATCAAATGAAAGATATAAATATCTTTGACTATATCAATTCTCCACATCTGCCAGCAGCTCTAGGCGTAACACTGCGTGATACCACGGCCTACAGGCTAGGTAACGCGTCATTTTACTCCGCAGTTGCTCCTCATTACTGGCATTTTTCTCTCCTTCTCGCTCTCCTCAACTTTATAGGAGCTTCATTCATTACAATTGGGTAACTCCTATTTTCACTGATGCTTCGTAACATACGAATTCGACATTGAACACTATTGCACTATTTCCTCCCTATTTCAGTGCTTAATGTTCGTTTTCTGATGCCTTGTAGATCTTTAGTGCAGAATATATGGCATTTTAGGAATTTGGTCTTTTCCCATTATTGTGACTGCGGTCCTACCCTTCCTCCACAATTACATCCTCATGATTACTTTCGATCACTCAATGTCCAAAGAGACTTCTTGACTCATACCTGCAAATAGAATCGAGTCAGATGTTGTAAAGTGGGCTTATCATTTTGATTTTTGTAAGTTAATGAGCACGTCAGAGAGAGAGAGCAAGTTATGTTACTGTTAACAAAATCTTTGATGTTGTTGTGACACAGTCTTTGCCTCTGCTCAGTTTGGTACTTTAATTGAAGTGTGGTAGATTGTTGTTGTTGTTGTTTTGGTGGAAGAGACCAAACAGCGACGTCATCGGTCTCATTGGATTAGTGAAGGAAGTCGGCAGTGCCCTTTTAAACGAACCATCCCGGCGTTTACCTGAAGCGATTTAGGGAAATGACGGAAAACCTAAATCAGGATGGCCGGACGCGGGATTGAACCGTCGTCCTCCCGAATGCTAACCACTGCGCCATCTCGCTCGGTGTGTGGTAAATACCAGACGTATTTTGTAGTATGTTTCAGAATGCTCTGAGCACTATGGGCTTGACCTCAGATGCTATCAGTCCCCTAGAACTTAGAATTACTTAAACCTAACTAACCTAAGGACAACTCACACATCCATGCTCGAGGCAGGATTGGAACCTGCGACCGTAGCGGTCGCACGGTTCCAGACTGAAGCGCCTAGAACCGCTCACCACACCGGCCGGCAGTCATCTATTAACATACAAAATGAGTAAGCTGTTTGGTTTTTATAGAAATTCTCTGTTAACGTTGTATCGCTTTTAAGTCAATGTTCAATCTGTTAAGCACAGTATTGTTCCGACCAATGTCAAATTTTACTCTGACTTTTTGAATACATACTTCATTCAAAGATCGTTGTCTTTTTAATATCTTTCCATAGGAATAGTTTCCCAACCTGCTGTTTAAAGAAGGTTTATCATTATGCATTACGATTTCACCATGTGGTACGCAACAGACTGAAAATTGCTTGGAAAGTTTATTTAAAAACAGAAATCTAGCTTAGCCACTTCCTGCTTGCTGTTTGCTCTTGTCCTCTCGAGAAATCTGCAGCAATGTTGATAGGACGCGAGGTAAATGGAAATTTAGAAGTAATTGTTTTACTTCAGTTGCGTATTTAATAAAAGAACAAGTTGTATTCAGACGAGTTAAAATTCAGTTCAAATTAGAATCTGTTAAGTCCGTGATTAGCATACAAGTTCAAGTTGGATAACAGTTTGTGGGTGCAAAGTTTTGATAATTCGTAGTCATTTATGGAGTGGGAGGTAAATTTTGACTAAATTTCATACAAAAACACAAAATGGGGAACTTACAATGTTTCTAGCAACAGAGTATTGTATTACCTTAACTGGGTACCATCTGTTAGCGGAAGCGGTGAGTCACTCTTAAGAGTTCTTTGGAGGTTGCAGGAGAGTTTTAAGAAGTCCTCTTTGCCGGCTTTAGGTGATGTGAAATATTTTATACAAATTTGTGAACAATCATATTTATTTTGCTTGTTTCATTCTGGCATGTGACAGTAAACGAATGGTGGCGTTAAGAGTTCTCCGATAAAATAAGTGTTTCAAATTATATTCGGTGTTATTTCAAGAGAATTAACGTGGACACCAATTATACGTGATATAGTCCGCAGCTCATGGTCTTGCTCCCCGCTTCCCGCGCACGGGGTCCCGATTTCGATTCCCGGCGGGGTCAGGGATTTTCTCTGCCTCGCGGGGTCAGGGATTTTCTCTGCCACGTGATGACTGGGTGCTGTGTGTTCTTCATCATCATTTCATCATCATTGACGCACGCAAGTCGCCGAAGTGGCGTCAATTAAAAAGAACTTGGAATACGGCGGCCGAGCTTCCCCGCAATGGGGCCTCCCGGCCAACAGTGCCATACGATCATTTCATTTCATACGTAATTTATTATCCGTCCCTGTCTGTACTGAATTCTGTGCTTCTTCCACTACACGAAGTAAATTGGAACCAACAAAGTTTCCACTTTTGAAATTGATAGTATTTTAAATAACGTGTACCATAACAGGTACCAAGGGCTTGTATTTTTTCTTGATTGTCAAAACCTAAGGAACAGACGACTGTTTAAACTGCTACTATCATGCACCATCTGAAATCAGTTTTCTCTTTTGACTCATACCTCCATAACTCGTGCCTGCGATAGACATACAGTATACTGCTCCTGCACTTCTATTACCCTCGGTCGCAGTGTACCGTGTTGATTTCTCTTGCGAAATGAGTACAGTGTAACACGAAGCCAGCCGGTACCACCGGGCGTGGGCTCGCCGATCACGTGGGAGGGCCGGGCCAGCTGGCGGAAGCCTGTAACAGTGGGCCGGTGTTTGCTCGGGTGTCAGATAACGGCCAGCGTCAGGGCACGTCTGCGCCGCCGTGTCGCCCCCCGCTCTGTCGCATAGCAACGCGCGCCAGTCACGCGCTTCCTGCTAAGCGCTTAGCTCGGCGCGTCTGCCTTTTCCGCCACGGCGCTCGCCCAACGCCCTGCCGCCTTCCGCCATGCGCGTCTACGCCCATTTCGAACCTGGCGTAGAATGCTGAAATAGGGCCACAAATATGGACAGGGAAAAATGTGATGTAGCTATAAAAGATCTCTGACTATCGGACCAGCTCTGTCAAATAGCAACACTAAAATCAGGCATCAAATCATTCCCAAAACTACAAGCCCACAAACTGTACCTATCATAAATCAAAATAAAAGATTTTTCTAAAGAATTAGCAAAACAAAGCTGGGATGAAGTGTGTAAGGAAACCAATGTCAATATGAAATCCTCTAAATTCTCCACATTGTTTAAATTGAACTTCGAAAAGGCATTTCCAAAAGTATGCATGTCTGTATCAACGTCTCACAAAAACAGACGGAAAACAGCAGGTACTGAGAAGTTCTCCCAAACACATAAATACCTTAGTTACATGAAAAAGATGCACAATAATCCAGAATTCTTAAACTTCTATCACGGATACAAAAAGATCTATAGGACGGTGCTCATTGCTGCAAAAAAAAAAAAAAAGACAAAATAATACATAATGCAGAGAATAAAAGCAAAGCGCTACAGTCTGGAACCGCGCGACCACTGCGGTGGCAGGTTTGAATCCTGCCTCCGGCATGGATGTGTGTGATGTCTTTAGGTTAGTTAGGTTTAAGTAGTACTCAGTTCTAGGGGACTGACCTCAGAAGTTAAGTCCCATAGTGCTCAGAGCCAGTAAGACCAAAGCAGTATGGGATGTTGTAAGTACGCTGTTTAGGTTTTCTTATTGGTAACGCCACGTAGCACTCTGTATGAAAATCACTGGCTGTGCTGTGTGAAGGCTGTGGCTAGTTTGCATTGTTGTCTGCCTTTGTAGTGTTGGGCAGCTGGATGTTAACAGCGCGTAGCGTTGCGCAGTCGGAGGTGAGCCGCCAGCAGTGGTGGATGTGGGGAGACAGATGGCGGAAATTTGAGAGCCGATGATCTGCATATGTGTCCATCAGAGACAATACATTTGCAAGACTGGATGTCATGAACTGTTATATATATTATGACTTTTGAACACTATTAAGGTAAGTACATTGTGTGTTCTCTTTCAAAATCTTTCATTTGCTAACTATGCCTATCAGTAGTTAGTGCCTTCAGTAGTTAGAATCTTTTATTTAGCTGGCAGTAGAGGCGCTCGCTGTATTGCGTTAGTTCGAGTAACGAAGATTTTTGTGAGGTAAGTGATTTGTGAAAGATATAGGTTAATGTTAGTCATGGCCATTCTTTTGTAGGGATTATTGAAAGTCAGATTGCGTTGCGCTAAAAATATTGTGTGTCAGTTTAGTGTTGATCAGCATAAGTAAAGAGAGTAATGTCTGAGTACGTTCAGTTTTGCTCAGCTGTTTGAAAAGCAAATAATGTAAGAGGTTTACCAGCACAGCAATTCATTAATTTTTCTAAGGGGACGTTTCAGTGTTATAAAAAAGGAAACGGGGAGAGGCAAACAAATGCAGAATAACATACTGCTAAGGTAGAGGGAAAAGATTACAAATTATCCACAAAAAATATCAAACTATGTAAATGAGCATTTTTCAAGTATTGCAGAGAAGTTACAGCAAAAATTCCCCAAAACAAATATAACACCTGTAAATAATGTTGGCACTAAAAACAATGATGTTACTTCCAAACACAGAGAATTAAATCAATAAAACTGCTCAAAAACTAAAAAAATAAGAAGTCAGTAGGCTTAGATGAAGTACTGAAGTACTGAAACAATGCAGAGGGATTATACAAGGTCCCTTAACAAATATAATAAATGAATCCTTCACATCAGGGACATTTCCAGAGCAGTTAAAACAGACAAGAGTTGTACCTTTGCTTAAGAAAGGTAATGCAGAAGACCTAGAAAATTACCGGCCCATTTCCCTGCTGTCAGCATTCTCAAAAATAATAGAAGCAATTATGAAAGACGCATCAATGAAGTACCTGAATAAATACAATCTTTTAAGCGAATGAAAGTTTGGTTCTAGAAGTGGCAAAAAATACGGAGTCAGCCATAATAGAATTCACAAAAGTTGTACTTGATGCTCTCGATAAAGATGAGTGTGTCACAGGTATATTTTTGGATCTTTCTATGGCATTTGATACAGTCGACCACAACATTCTATTAAATAAATTAGAAGCATTAGGAATAAGAGGGGTAGCTAATGACTGGTTTCAGTCATACCTAACAGATATGGTACAAAGAATAGAGATATCACACACTTCAAATAGATCTAAACATTTAGTAAAACACTTACCAGAATCAAAATATATTAATATAGGGGTTCCGCAAGGCATCATATTAGGACCAGCAGTGTTCCAGATATACATCAATGACTTTCCCAGTAGTGTTACTTATGGCGAAAACATTCTTTTCGCTGATGACAGCAATATTATAGTCACTGAGAAAACGAGAGAACTCCTTGCCGAGAAAGAAAATGAAACTATCAAGGAAGTTTATGATTGGTCAATAAGCAATAAAGTAACACTGAACACAAAGAAAACTAATGCCATGAATGTCAGTTTGAAGAGGAAAAATGACCATGTTAAATTAAATGTCGATGGCACCTCTATAGACTGTGTAACAAATGCAAAATTTCTAGGAATGAATACTGTTTCTCAGTTGAAGTGGTGTGAACACACAAAGGTACTTGCAAACAGAATGTCATCAGCATATTATGCCCTTAGAATCCTATCATCAGTGTGTAACTTGCAGTGTCTTTTAGTTACATGATACTCGTATGTACACTCAATTCTTAGCTATGGCATTCTTTTTTGGGGAACAAACGCACAAAATATGAACACAATTTTCAAACTCCAGAAAAGAGCCATACGAATAATAACCAAAAATGCTAGTCTAGCCCATTCCAAAGATCTGTTCAAAACACTAGGGATTTTAACTGTTCCATGTGAATACATTTACCAGCCAGTTGTACACATCAAAAATAACATTCGTAATTATTGCACAAACTGCTCTGTCCATGACCAAGCAACAAGAGATAGACTCAACTTACATTTACCAAAAAAAACATAAAACTCAAATCAACATTTTCTTCCAAAGAAAAAAATTGTACAACAAATTTCCAAAAGAGATTAAAGAAATAGGAAAAATACATTTATTTAAAAGGGCAGTTAAAAAGGACCTGTTATGCAATACAGTTTATACATTGAAAGATTACTTAGATAAAGCAGCGTAGGGGTTTGATAAAAAAATGTTATACAAATAAATAATAATAATAATAATAATAATAATAAATACTTGTGCTATACCAATATTGACCTACTCATTTGGAGTAGTGAAATGGAGTAACACAGACCCAGAAGCCCTCAATACACTTACACGATCACAATGCCACAAATATAGAATACATCACATACATTCAGCAACAGAAAGATTCACATTAAGCAGAAAGGAAGGAGGAAGGGGATTTATCGACATAAAAAACCTACATTATGGACAGGTAGACAATTTAAGAAAATTCTTTCTAGAAGAGCAGAAACTAACACTACATGGCAAGCACCTGTATCATCTAACACAGCCACACATCGATCAAGACGCATCCAACACATGGCTAAGAAAAGGCAATATATACAGTGAGATGGAAGGATTCATGATTGCAATACAGGATCAAACAATAAACACCAGATATTACAGAAAGCATATTATTAAAGATCCCAATACCACAACAGATAAATGCAGACTTTACAAACAACAAATAGAAACAGTAGATCACATCACAAGCGGATGTGCAATACTAGCAAATACAGAATACCCCAGAAGACATGACAATGTAGCAAAAATAATACATCAACAGCTTGCCTTACAACATAAACTTATAAAACAACACGTTACCACATACAAGTATGCACCACAAAATGTACTGGAGAATTATGAATACAAATTATACTGGAACAGAACCATTATAACAGATAAAACAACACCACATATCAAACTTGACATCATACTGACCAATAAAAAGAAGAAATTAACACAACTAATCGAAATATCCATACCCAATACAACAAATATACAAAAGAAAACAGGAGAAAAAATTGAAAAATACATCCAACTGGCTGAGGAAGTCAAGGATATGTGGCATCAGGATAAAGTTGACATTATACTAATTATACTATCAACTACAGGAGTCATACCACACAATATCCACCAGTACATCAATGCAATACGGCTACATCCAAACTTATATATACAACTACAGAAATCCGTAATTATTGATACATGTTCAATTACCTGAAAGTTCCTAAATACAATATAACATATACTGTACAGTTAAAAGGAAGTCACGCTTGATCAAGGTCCGCGTCACTTTCTACTTTTGACCAGACATAACGTCTGAGATAAGAAAGAAATAACAATAATAATAATGATTATAAAACATCCAACATTACATACAGCACCTTCACTCTGTTTTCTTCCTTTCTAGAAATACTTACCCCCAAGCTATTCATAGCACAATACTAACACCTCTTCCTCTTTCCGAGCTCAACATTTCACCCATTATGGAGGGATGCTAACTCGGTTTTTCAGGATAGCAAATGGGAAGTTGCGGTACAGAAAACGGGCCAGAGATCACCAGTGTGTGTGTGTGTGTGTGTGTGTGTGTGTGTGTGTGTGTGCGTGTGTGTGTGTGTAGTGATGAGTGAAGTGTTATGAAACAATGTGTGTATAGCGTGTTCAGTGACTGATAGTGAGATATGAGTGAACAGTGTAGCTTTACATTATTTAATAAGTTATTTTTAAGAGAAGTATTGTATACTAGAAGTAAATCTAATGATTGTCTAACTAGTATTCTGTAAATATCTGTGTTTACGAATTAGCTTATTTTAAATTGATCTAAACTTGTAAATACTTCGACATGTCCTATATCCTTGTATAAAGAGATGTACGGATGAATAAAACTACTACTACTACTACTACTACTACTGCTTCTAGGAACGACGGTTATCGCTGAAATAACCGATTTCCAGTTACACTGGTTATTTTCATCTCCAGTTTAACGTGACTGTTAAAACTGCTCAAAATAACCGGTTTCTGAAATAACCGCTTTTCGGTTTCTCATTCCTGTTACTTCCAGTAATAAACGTAGACTTCGAACAGAGACTGAAAAATTCAAATGGAGGAGGAGCGGAGAATATTCGTTTCTTTTAGTACTTTAAAATGAACATAGACTCGACCGCAAGAAACCTTTATTTTTGTGGTTACCGATTTCGATTAGTTTTTGACCATCTTCAGACCTCGAGCAGTTGACGTTCGTGGAGTCGTTACGTATGCTCCGTTCACCGTCAAAAATGGTCAAAAACTGACCGGACCCGGTAACCACAAAAATAAATGTTTCTTTCGGTCGAGACTGTTAATGTTCATTTTGAAGCAGTTGGAGATCACGATCGATATGGGGTTGAGAATGTGGCAGAAATCGGTATCACTGTCTCCAGCAAACAATGTGTAGGTGAAGCAGGGTGCGGCGACGGCGAGAGTGAAAGATGACCAGTTGAGAACTTCTCTGCATTTTCCTTATTGAATGGCATCAATATATCACCATGAAGCAACCACAAAATTAACCGATCAGTTACAATCCCGAGTTTATAGCACGTCAGTAAAATTTTAGGTATACCAGGCAAATTTAGCTTCTCTTCCAAGGAACAATGTGGATGTTTTCTCCTTATATGATATCACAATTATGTTGAACCTCCTTCAGTTTTTAAAGCTGGAGGAGCGTTGTACTTTGCTGTTATCGCACTTTGTAAAATACTTCCAAACGAAGGGTGGTACCGTTCTGCAATGAAACTGACGTCCAAGAATGACAACGAGAAACTGCTGTATACCCCACGTGGGGGCAGGTCTTGCACACTGCATGTACTTGCGTACCTTCTGATAGGACACGTAACACAACAGTAACATTTTCTCCGCGATGTTGTACCGATTCTTATCGGTTTGTACTAGTATATAGCTGTTGTAATTAATATAGCACTAATCGCTCTTCCAAGTGACTTTAATAACTGAATATTTCAAAGCAATGAAAACTATACCAATAAACATTACTCCATTAAAAAAAGGCCGGCCGCTGTGGCCGAGCTGTTCTAGGCGCTTCAGTGAGAAACTACGTGGCTGCTACGTTCACAGGTTCGAATCGAACCTCGGACATGGTTGTGTGTGATGTCCTTAGGTTAGTTAAGTTTGTTGTTCTAAATCTAGGGGATGACGACCTCAAATGTTAAGTCCCATAGTGCTTAGAGACAATTGAACGATTTTTTTTAAGTTTTATTTAAAAAACCAACAATTTTAGGACTCCTGCTGTGGCAAACTGATACGCCACATATGTTAACCGGGGATCTAGAAACGACGGAGAGGCTCTGTCCCCGCCGTAGCCGCAGTGGTCCACAACCCCACGACGACTACCGCAGTCCACTTCACCCCTCCGCCGCCCCACACCCAACCCAGGGTTATTGTGCGGTTCTGCCCCCGGTGGATCCCCCAGGGAACGTCTCACACCAGAGGAGTGTAACCCCTATGTTTGCGTGGTAGAGTAATGGTGGTGTACGCGTACGTGGAGAACTTGTCTGCGCAGCAATCGCCGACATAGTGTAACTGAGGCGGAATAAGGGGAACCAGCCCACATTAGCCGAGGCGGATGGAAAACCGCCTAAAAACCATCCTCAGACTGGCCGGTTCACCAGACCTCGACACAAAGCCGCCGGGCGGTTTCGTGCCGAGCACCAGGCGCTACTTCCCGCCCGGAAAGCAGTGCGTTAGACCGCACGGCCAACGGTGCGGGCTACTCACTTATTAGTAAAAAAAATCCATACTAAACTAGTCAGCAACGAAAAATATATCTTACAAATGGTACATTTTCTTTTTTTGTGTTGTTATACCCTTCTTTCTCAACTTGTGGAGTTCGTGCGCAGCACTATGGTCTAATAGCAATCTTATCTTATCTGACTTGCACATTTTGCCAACAAAGGCTGTGTCTTTTAAAGCAGTTTAAAAATTTCACGGAACGCCTTCATCGTTTCGATCTCCGCCCTAACTTCCCCTCTATTGGAGCGGTGCACCTAGAAGAGTGACGTAGCAAATGTCCGATGCAGCTACTGCAGCTCTCCCTGATTACTGTCGTTTAAGTACGTCCCTGTTATCTGTTGCTCAGTTAACTCATGTTGCTTCACTTGTCCATAGTATATTTAGTATCCGGCGCTAGCACAACATTTCCATTGCCTCCAATTGCACATTTGCCTCTTTCAGCTGGGTCCAAGTTTCCGATCGATGTGTTGTCACGCTACAAACAAAATTTTCCGCAAAGTTTTTTTCGCTTTCTAGAACGTCAGGGGATTACGATTTTTGCTCAGTGCATCATTGGCCTGAGCAGCGTCAGTGTAGAAGTGTTTTTGCGTACGCCGTAGTATATGAACACGTTTACCTATGCTGGTTTCTGCTTTCCAACCAAATGTTAACTTTCTCCTCCTTTCTTCAGCTACATTCTTTTCCTTTGGTTTTTGTACACTGTCATAATCATTGGTTCATACATTTACGATCAGATTGTTTTGGATGACAGTTTATGACCTGTAGACTCCTTCTGCTACGATCGTGTGTACAAACGATCGTAGAGGTATGGTATGTCACCTTGGAATTCTGTGTTCCACATTATTTCAGCTTGGTTTCGTAACTGAGCAAACGATGTTCCCACAAATGCTGACTGGATCAGACTTCATGGTTGGTACGTCTGACTTTCGTCATGGCCAGGGAAGTTAAAGGACGTTACGCAAAAGCTAACTATGCCTCTCTGATGTTATAGGAGTAGCAACACAGCGAGGTGGAGGATGTTCTGGATATATCGTACACTGTTCTGTGTTTCCTCAACACTGTACCGCCATTACGGGCTGTGCGTCGCATGTTATTATTCCCGCAATCAGACCTGTTAAGTCGTTGCCTGGTCTCCAAGGACAGTTGCTCCTTTCCTGTTTGACAATGCACTCAGGAACGACCATTACTGATTGTTTATCCCTCGCAGCGTTCTAGTCGTAGATCTATATGTCAGTGCCGTTAGGAACTAGGAGAATGAACATCCGTATCTTCCCTGAAATAGAGAACTGGTACTCAGTCAGGCAGTTACGAGCTTGTAGTTCTCATATTTGGCACGTGACTCTTAGTCTAACCGTAGCACGGTGTTTTAAATCGTTGGCCTTACCCTCCTCTGTCAGTTACCCACGCAGTTGTTATTTCTACACTTTCGCAGGTAGCCTATTAATTTTTATTTATTTTTTTAATCTTAAGTGTCTCGACATCTCAGAACGTGTCCTACCAACCGAACCCTTCATTTAGTCAAATTACACCACGAATTGGCTTTCACTAACTCCTCATTAGTTAGACGATTTATCCACCTAATCTTCAACACTGTTCAGTAGCACCGCACTTCAAAAGCTTATGTTCTCTTCTTGTCTCAATCGCTTATCGTCCACGTTTAATTTCTGGACAAGGCTACACTGCAGACAAATGCCTTTCTTCTATCTTCCCTCGCATTGACCTATGGATATTTCACACCAATTTCCTGCACCTTTATGTGACTGCTACTTGCACTACGTAGAGTATTGTTGTATTACAATCAAAAATAGGCTAGAGGTGTGGATGTAGCTAATTAACATAGCGTTTCAGGTGTACACTGCAAAATCGCTACACCTTACTGGATCTCGGTAAGAAGGTGGAGGGGGAGGGAGACGGTGTCATATATTAATGTATATAGTAAGGTCAGCGATCTGGCCATTTTGAGGTCCTGCATAACTAACATCGTTGAACTGCATGTATCTGTGTTTGATTTTCGGTTATCATCTGTTTTTAAACTAAGAAGCACAGCCTCCTTCCTATGAATTTCTTGCCTCACGTCTTGCAGAACCTAAAAACGCCATTTTCTTGCTCTGTGTAAAAAAAAAAAAAATGGTTCAAATGGCTCTGAGCACTATGGGACTCAACTGTCGTGGTCATTAGTCCCCTAGAACTTAGAACTACTTAAACCTATCTAACCTAAGGACATCACACACATCCATGCCCGAGGCAGGATTCGAACCTGCGACCGTAGCAGTCGCACGGTTCCAGACTGCGCGTCTAGAACCGCGAGACCACCGCGGCCGGCTGCTCTGTGTAATTTTATCGTTAGTTATAGAAGTAATGAACCTGAGCTATGTCTGTAGCTATTATAATATGCACTAGTATTCTTTACTAATAACGTTTAAAGCCTCTTTTGATGTTTCAGTTTTTAACAACGTTGGGAAGCTATGGGTTTGGTGTCTTGTCCATTGCGCGCCGTCCATGCGCCATTGCATACACACTTGCATTTTTTCGCAAGTCGAACATTGCAATCTAAAATCCTTGTCATGAAGTCCGATTACTGTGTTCCTTTGTGTAACACACATTATTCTGCTGCATTTGTATGTCACAATGTCATGGTTCGCCGCCACCAAGTTTTTCTACCCCCCAGTAACGACTCTGCATCTGAGTACAACGGGGAAAAATTGGCCAGGTGTGGGTAGGACTTGCGTAGTGACAAATTTAATTATGTTTATAGACAGTCCACTGGTTCCGGGAATAGAGAATTTCGACGATTTTTGCGTGTTATCAACATTGATCTGGCAAGACATCGGTCCCAGGGATTCTTAGACGTTACAGAATGTTTTAATTTAAACTTTGAAGTCGCATAACAAATGTCAAAAGAAATATTTTTCTTGTGATATAATTACCAATTACAATTTTCGGATTGTTTCCTTTACTTGTACTATGAAACCCTTATTCTTGTCAAATTTTATGACTACGTCCATGGGTGGTACCAATAAGATTTTAGTGAGTGAGTTTGCGAGCATCTAAATATATGACAAAATCTTTCGATTGCCTCAACTTGGAAGCTTCATTTTTTTCGTCCACCAAAGGACTATTGGCCTCAGTGTGCGACAAATTTCATCTTGATAAGTCTATCGGTTCCTGAGAAGAAATGCTCTTAACAGACGGACGGACGACACAGAGTCCGGTGGCAAATGAGAAACATTTTTTTAGTGTGGTATAATTACAAATCAACAATTTTCGGAATTTTTTACTTTGTTTGTAGTGCAAAACCTTGCTTTTCGGCAAATTTTATGATTCTACCTTAACGGGAAATAGCCCGTAGATTTTGATGGCTGAGTTTGCGAATACCAAAATATGTGACATAAATGGGTGTTTCTTTTGATTGCGTTGACTTAGAAACTTCACTTTTTTACACCGCCAGGTGACCGTAGACCTTAACATATGACAAATTTCAACTTGATACTTCTACCTGTTCCTGAGAAACAATATTTTGAAAAGTCGGACGGACTGACGGTTAAGATAGTGGTCCTACAAGGGTTCCGTTTTTACCGATTGAGGTACGGAACCATAAAAATCATACAACCGGGTAACAGAGCCACTTTAATCAAGTTGGAATTTAAATTGAATGGAAACTGAAATGCTAATTATACAATATATAATTTCTTTGTTATACTCCTGCTGTGGTCCTGGTGGAGGTTCGAATTCTCCCTCGGGGTGTGTGTGTGTGTGTGTTGGTCCTTAGGATAATTTGGGTTAAGTAGTGTGTAGGCTTAGGGACTGATGACCTTATCAGTTAAGTCCCATAAGATTTCACACACATTTCAACATTTGAACTCCTGCTGTGGTCACTCTGGTGCAGCCCACTTCCGAACAATTGGCCTTCCTAACAATGAAGCACAAGCATTTTATTTAATCCATTGTTTTGTAATGGTAGACATTACAGGGGGTAGGTTTGTGTTTGTAAAATGTAAACTTTCACGGGCGAAATTATCATAATTAATAAAATCATCTGGGCTATTATGGAGTGGTTGAAGGGATTTCACTTTAATACCCGACGTTTCGTCCCCATCTGCGGAGGACATCTTCTAGGGGGATGGTAGCTGTATTGAATGTCCGATTCACACCCTGGCACGCATTGCTAGTGTGTGAATCGGACATTCGACAAAGCTACCATCCCCCTTGAAAATGTCCTCTACAGATGGAATAAAAAGTCGGGTTTTAAAGTGAAATAATTTCGACCACTGCATAATAGGCTGGAATATTTTATTAAATGAGGTGTGTGTGTGTGTGTGTGTGTGTGTGTGTGTGTGTGTGTGTGTGTCGTACATGCAGATTAAAATTGTGATGCACAATTTAGTGTGTTAACTAAGACGTTCGTTTCAGTTTAATTTTATTATACGAATGCGTTTTTGCTATTGACCTAAATGTTGCTGCCAAGATAATGATCTTGGTTCTGTTCAAAATGAAACTGCAGTGTTTCTGACGCGGTTATTCCCCTGATGCGGATGTAGGAATGATTGTGTTAACCACGAAGAACAGCTCGAAATAGAGAGTATGGACGAGGAAGGAGAGAGTGAAGCCGTTTCCTGTTGCGGTTTGCCGGTAACCTGCCGGCTGCTCTCCGGCGGTCCCAGACCCGTGACGCACGCGGGAAACCTGCGGCAGGGAGCTGACGCACGAGGCGCTGCGCTGCTCTGCCCGACTTGGCCGGCTGGCTGCGCTAGGTCGTCGGCCTGGGGCAACCTGGAGTGCAGATCGTAGCGACTGCGCACCGCTCTCTCCGCGTCGAATAGCTGAAAGTGTGCCACCTGCAGCCGTGACGTCACTAACGCCCCGCTCCCCATCCCCACCTGCCACCAGTGGCACTAACTTGCGTCTGTTCCCGATTGCCTGCACGAGTAGACGCGGCGAAAATACAGGCGCCCAGTTGCTTTAACTGGTGTGACGTTATGACATTACTCGGACTGCAGCGTCTGCGTCATCAACTTCACCCGCGCAAACGCCAGGTGTCAGGACACAGGCACTCGCCAATCAGCTCCTTCTGTCTACCGGGTGTCGCACAAAAAACCGGCCCCGAGTACAGACTGCTTGCTGGTTACGAACGAGTTGTTGCCCGCCTAGAGCAGATACAACAAATACGCTCACACACACACGATGTTTCCGTAAGAGAGTGCAAAAATGAACAGGACATAGTGAATGCTCCACGGAACAATTTGACGTAGGGAACCAGGTGTCGGAGAAACCAGCTCAAGGAGATATAGAAGTAAACTTGTCTATCGCTTTGCCTAGCATTACCGTTTTCCAGCTTATTTACCTCTCACATGTGTATAAGTTTACACATACTGTGCCGTTTATTTACAAGAAAATTCTTTATTTCCTGCAAGGAAACAAGGACGACGAACCTGATTATTAGGAAGTCATGAAGTAGGTTCTGTTTACTTTATTTGTCAAACGTTTTTTATTCCAGCCTTTGATCACAATATCAATTCTTTAGACGATGACCATCTCAGATCCTTTTTACACTATGTCCTAAAGTGATAAGGCCATAATGGCATCGTCAAAATATATAAATATAATCAGCACAGCATCGTCATATAGATATAAAATAAGATGTAGAATAGGCCACATCGTCCACACAGTGATTATTGAAACTGTGCTGATTATGTTTATATGTTTTGACGATGCCATTATGGCCTTATTACTTTAGGACATGGTGTAAAAGAAATCTGAGGAGAGTCATTACGGACTGAAACCGGTCATCGTCTAAAGAATTGATATTGTGATCAAAGACTGGAATAAAAAACATTTGACAGTATTGGATCACTGTTTCGACTATGTCGGAGTTGGTGATACTTTATTTGTACATAAGGTGGCTTTGTGTATCGTATCTACATTGTCCCATGCCAGAAATTGCTATGAACCGGTGTCAGGCATATTATCTGGGTGTTGTGTGATGTCCATAGGTTAGCGAGGTTTAAGTAGTTCTAAAAAGTTCTAGGGGACTGATGACCATCGATGTTGAGTCCCATAGTGCTCAGAGCCATTTGAACCATTTTGCTATGAATCTGCGACAGATCGATTCATTGCTCAGTTTTGTTCAGAGACCCACAGTACAATGCGATGGAGGAGCACTACCGGCGCAGGTTCATAGAACTCACTGACATGCACGCTGTGTGTGGGGGAAGTAGGTTGCAAAGCTCTCGCTGCTTTAGGCTGTACAGGCAACGATTTCCTAACAGGCATCATCCGTCTCGGCGAGTGTTTATTTCTCTCGATCGACGAATGCGGGAGACTGGTTCACTGGAAAGAAGAAACGAGGCACCTGGCAATTGAGAATCACTCGCACACACGATTTGCAAGAGGAGATGCTGGAACGTGTTGTAGCGGACGAAGCCGCAAGCACTCCTCGCATTGCACGTGAAATGGGCGCTGCACTTACTAGCGTGTCTCGAGTGCTCCATGAATAACAGTTGCACCCACATCACCCACAGCGTGTCCATGAAATGGTTGTGTTCGCACCAAGGGTCGCATTATGTCAGTGGTGGCTCAAAAATACATTGATCGACTAGATTTCCTCCACATCGCGATGAGTACTGACGCGGCCTCATTTGATCGTGGTGGTATATCGAACACCACGGATAGCCGATTCACTTCAGTGTGGATGTCCGCAACTATCTCAATGCTGTATCTCCTGGTGGCTGGATTGGAAAGGGAGGTCCTATTCCATGGCCTGTGAGGTCACCTGACCCAAATCCCCTTCATTATTTCTTATGTAGATATCTAATGTCACATGTGTATGAGACCCCACTGCATACGGAGATGGAATTAGTTGCCAGAATTGTAGCTGAATGTGATGTGATTCGAAAGACATTACAGACATTTGTCAGCGTTGGTCAGAATCTTGTTCGCCTGTGCCATGCTTGCATTAAGGTTGATGACAGTTTCAGTACATTTTGTAAGATACAGTACAAATGGTACGGCCATTGTGTCAGTGATGGTACTTGCAGTTAACAGTAAGTAATGGAAATAAAGTACACAGTAATGTGGTTTTATTCCTATCACTCCTTCTCCGACCCCAGGTTACCTACCTCAAATTGTTCAATGGGGCATCCTTTATGTCCTGTTAAACTTCTGCAGGCTCTCATAGAAACACCCAGTATGCAGATGGCGCTAATATCGCGTACACTAAGTGTAAGGTGGCAGTGTGCTACTGGAGCTGTCATTGTACTCAGGTGATTCATGTGAAGAGATATCCGATGTAATTATAGCCGGACGACGGCAGTTTGCTCTGAGCACTATGGGACTTAACATCTATGGTCATCAGTCCCCTAGAACTTAGAGCTACTTAAACCTAACTAACCTAAGGACATCACACAAGACCCAGCCATCACGAGGCAGAGAAAATCCGTGACCCCGCCGGGAATCGTACCTGGGAACCCGTGCGTGGGAAGCGAGAACGCTACCGCACGACCACGAGATGCGACGACGGCTATTAAGAGGCTTTGAACGCAGAATGGTAGTTGGGGCTAGACGCATGGGACATTCTATTTCGGAAATCGTTAGAGAATTCTGTATTCAGAGATATACAGCGTCAAGGGTGTCTCGAGGTCTGATTATTTCAGGCATTACCTCTCACCACATACAAAGCAGTGACCGACAGAGAGCAGCGACGTTTTTGTAGCGTTGTGAGTGCTAACAGAAAAGCAACACTGCGTGAAATAACTGCAGGCACCAATATGGGACGTGCGACGAACGTATCCATTAGGACAGAGAGGCGAAATATTGCGTTAGTGGGCTATGGCAGCAGACGACCGACGCGAGTGCCTTTGCTAACAGCACATCACCTACAGCGCCTCTCCTTGTGATCATATCTGTTGGACTCTTGACAACTAGAAACCGTGGCCTCAACAGATGAGTCCCGATTTCAGCTGGTAAGAGCTGATGGTATGGTTCAAGTGTAGCGCAGATCCCTTAAAGCCATCGTCCAAGCTTTCGACAAGGCACTGTGCAAGCTGATGGTGGCTCCATAATGGTGTGGACCGTGTTTACATGGTCCAATTGAACCAAATCATTGACTGGAAATGCTTATGTTCTACTTCTTGGAGACCGTTTGCAACTATTCGTGGACTTCACGTTCCCAAACAACGATGGAATTTTTATGGATGACAAAGCTCGATGTCAGTGGGTCACAATTGTTTGTGATTGGTTTGAAGAAAATTCAGGATAATTTAGAGCGAATGATTTGGCCACCCAGATTGTCCGACATGAATCCCATCGAACATTTATGGGTCAGCTCGTGCAGAGAGTCTTGCATCGGCAACACTTTCGCAACTACTGGCGGCTTAAAAGATAGCATGACTCAATACTTCTGCAGGGGACTTCTGACATCTTGAGTCCATGCCACGTCGAGTTGCTTGACTAGCCGGGCAAAAGGAGGTCCGACACGTCATTAGGAGGTAACCCACGACTTTTGTCACCTCGGCGTAGACGAAAATTTAAAACGTAATTACATACACTATTGACCATTAAAATTGCTACACTACGAAGATAGCGTTTTGCAGAAGCGAAGTTTAACCGACAGGAAGAAGATGCTATGATATACAAATGATTAGCTTTTCAGAGCATTCACACATGGTTGGCGCTGGTGGCGACACCTACAACGTGCTGACATGAGGAAAGTTTCCAACCGATTTCTCATACACAAACAGCAATTGACCGGCGTTGCCTGGTGAAACGTTGTTGTGATGCCTCGTGTAAGGAGGAGAAATACGTACCATCACGTTTCCGACTTAGATAAAGGTCAGATTGTAGCCTATCGCGATTACGGTTTAACGTATCGCGACATTGCTGCTCGAGTTGGTCGAGATCCAATGACTGTTAGCAGATATGGAATCGGTGGGTTCAGGAGGGTAATACGAAACGCCGTGCTGCTTCCCAACGGCCTCGTATCACTAACACTCGAGATGACAGGCATCTTACCCGCATGGCTGTAACGGATCGTGGAGCCACGTCTCGATCCCTGAATAAACAGATGGAGACGTTTGCAAGACAACAACCATCTGCACAAACATTTCGACTACCTTTGCAGCAGCATGGACTGTCAGCTCGGAGACCATGGCTGCGGTTACCCTTGACGCTGCATCACAGACAGGAGCGCCTGCGATGGTGTACTCGACGACCAACCCGGGTGCACGAATGGCAAACCGTCATTTTTTCGGATGAATCCAGGTTCTGTTTACAGCATCATGATGGTCGCATCCGTGTTTGGCGACATCGCGGTGAACGCACATTGGAAGCGTGTATTCTTTATCGCCATACTGGCGTATCACCCGCCGTGATGGTATGGGGTGCCATTGGTTACACGTCTCGGTTACCTCGTGTTCGCATTGATGACAGTTTGAACAGTGGCCACTACATTTCAGATGTGTTACGACCCGTGGCTCTACCTTTCATTCGATCCCTCCGAAGCCCTACATTTCAGCAGGATAATGCACGACCGCATGTTGCAGGTCCTATACGGGACTTTCTGGATACAGAAAAGGTGCGACTGCTGCCCTGGCCAAGCCCATTCTCCACATCTCTCACCAATGGGAAACGTTGGTCAATGGTGGCCGAGCAACTGGCTCGTCACAATACGCCAGTCACTACTCTTGATGAACTGTGGTATGGTGTTGAAGCTGCAAAGGCAGCTGTACCTGTACACGATATCCAAGCTCTTTTTAACTCAATGCCCAGGCGTATCAAGGCCGTTTTACGGCCAGATGTGGTTGCGCTGGGTACTGATTTCTCAGGATCTATGCACCCAAATTGAGTGAAAATGTAATCACATGTCAGTTCTAGTATAATATATTTGTCCAATGAATACCCGTTTATCATCTGCATTTCTTCTTGGTGAAGCAATTTTAATGGCCAGTAGTGTAGTTGCCAGAATTGTAGCTGCCTGTGATGTGATTCGAAAGACATCACAGACATTTGTCAGCGTTGGTCAGAATCTTGTTCGCCTGTGTCATGCTTGCATTAAGGTTGATGACCGTACATTTTGTAAGATACAGTACAAATGGTACGGTCATTGTGTCAGTGATGGTACTTGCAGTTAACAGTAATTAATGGAAATAAAAAAGTACACAGTAATGTGGTTTTATTCCTATCACTCCTTCTCTGATCCCAGGTTGCCTACCTCAAATTGTTCAATGGGGCATTCTTTATGTGCTGTTAAACTTCTGCAGGCCCTCACAGAACACCCTGTATACAGATGGCGGTAATATCGTGTACAGTAAGTATAAGGTGGCAGTGTCGTAGCGGAGCTGTCATTCCTACTCAGGTGATTCATGTGAAGAGATTTCCGATGTGATTATAGCCCGACGACAGCAATTAAGAGGCTTTGAACGCGGAATGGTAGTTGGAGCTAGACGCATGGGACATTCTGTTTCGGAAATCGCTAGAGAATTCAATATTCCGAGAACACAGCGTCAAGGGTGACCCGAGAATATCAGATTTCAGGCGTTACCTCGCACCACAGACAAGGCAGTGACCGACGACCTTCACTTAACGACAAACAGCAGCGACGTTTTCGTAGAGATGTGAGTGCTAATAGAAAAGCAATACTGCGTGAAATAACTGCTGACATCAAAATTGGACGTACGACGAACGTATCAGTTAGGACAGAGCGGCGAAATATTGTGTTAATGGGCTATGGCAGCAGATGGCCGACGCTAGTGCCTTTGCTAACAGCACATCACCTGCAGCGCCTCTCCTGGGCTCTTGATCATAACGGTTTGACCCTCAACGACTGGAAAACCGTGACCTGAACAGATGAGTCCCGATTTCAGCTGATGGTACGGTTCGAGAGTAGCGCAGATCTCTTGATGCCATGATTCAAGCTGTCGACAAGGCACTGTGCAAGCTGATGGTGGCTACATAATGGTGTGGACCATGTTTACATAGGTCGAATTTAACCGATCATTGACCGGAAATGTTTATGTTCTGATTTTTGGAGACCGTTTGCAATCATTCATGGACGTCACGTTCCCAAACAATGGATAATTTTTATGGATGACAATGCTCGATGTCAGCGGGCCACAGTTGTTTGTGGTTGGTTGAAGAACATACCGGACACTTTGAGCGAATGATTTGCTCACCGAGATCGTCCGACATGAATACCATTGAACATTTATGGGACATAATGTAGAAGTCAGTTCGTGCACAGAGTCCTGCAACACTTTCGCGCTTACGGACGGACTCAATATTCCTGCAAGGGACTTCGAACGACTTGTTGAGTCCATCCAAGGCCGAGTTGTTTCACTAGCCGAGGAAAAGGTGGTTCGACACGATATTAGGAGGTAGCCAACGACTTTTGTCACCTCGGTGTAGATTAACATTTAATACGTAATTACATAGCAAAGAAATAACAAATAAGCTAATGAAAAGGCCTGTATTTACAGAACTAACCTGGTTTACATTACATTAGGTCCTGAAAATCACCTCCTTGTGCTTCAGTGCGCCCTAGCATGTTAATATACACTTTGCGCAACTCTGCCGAATCAGATCTCGTAATTTCAATACGAATATTGTCCTTCAAATCTTCTAATGTTAATGGGTTATTTGTTATGCTTTCGACTGCCCCACAGATAAGTCACAAATGATTAGGTCTGGCCGCGCGGGATTAGCAGAGCGGTCTCAGGCGCTGCATTCATGGACTGTGCGGCTGGTCCCGGCGGAGATTCGAGTCCTCCCTCGGGCATGGGTGTGTGTGTTTGTCCTTAGGATAATGTAGGTTAAGTAATGTGTAAGCTTAGGGACTGATGACCTTAGCAGTTAAGTCCCATAAGATTTCAGACACATTTGAACATTTAATTAGGTCCGGCGAACGCGGCGGCCACAACCCTTTGCAGACTGGTTTCTCTTCTGTGAATCTTGCATGAATTCGTGAGTTTCAGGTCGCCCCATCCTCTTAAAAGAGAACATACTTGCAATCATAGGGGCAGCTTGTGCATAACATTTCTCAAAAATTCACATATACACAGCAGCGTCTACTGTTTCAAAAAATAAAGGACCTACAGTCCTACTTGCTGACACGGCATACCAGGCTCCGATGTTTACACCATGTCGAGGTTCCTCATTAATCGTATAGGCATTGTTTCATGAAATACAACAGCGGATCATAAGACCACTCGCAATTGTTTCAGGTAATTGCATAATGTTCCTCCTTACGTTCTCGGACATAGGCGTTGCGACAGTTTGCATGTCGACTTGAATCTGGATTATTCCTGCTCGAATATCCGCAATCACAGCAGATGTACGAACGGACGGGGCTCGGTTCTATTTCGCATTTTCAACTGACCCTGTAGTACGCCATTTTGTCACCAAATCCTGTATATTACTCTTTGTTAGTACGAAAACGCCAGGAAATTTCTTTGCAAAAAAGGTGTTTTCGTTCAAAAAAACGGCTCTGAGCACTATGGGACTTACCTTCTGAGATCATCAGTCCCCTAGAACTTAGAACTACTTAAACCTAACTAACCAAAGGACATCACACACATCCATGCCCGAGGCAGGATTCGAACCTGCGACCGTAGCGGTCCCGCGGTTCCAGACTGTAGCGCCTAGAACCGCTCGGCCACTCCGGCCGGCTTGCAATATTCACAGCGCAGTTTCTTCCAAAAGGACGAAATTGTGAGCACTGCAAAAAATAGTCCGATGATTACGGAAGATTATACAGAGGTTGTGTGACATCAGTAACAACAATTTAATATAAATCTATATTGGGGGTTCCAGCCACCATGTAAGCACACTCATGGACGAAAATCAATGGTGTGACAACGTGCTGCCGAAAATGTGAGCCTCACGAACTCTTGCAATGGTTGTAATTACAAAAAGGCATTGATAAACGCACTGAGAATTGGTAAAGGAGATTAAAAAGACAGAATGGCATAAACAAGAACGCCCATGTGGGCCAGAACACGTCTCGAAATACCGATTGGTCGTCTTTTCACTTCGCTTCGAGAAAACCAACTAATCTAAATTCTGCGACTGTAAAACTTTCATATTGTCTTCTATATTCACGAATACCACAGGTAGTCTGCATGATCAACAGCCTTTTGCGAAACATGTGTAGAGTAATGGAGAAGTCGTTAGACACAGCTTGCAGCGCAGCCCATCAGGCGATGATCGTCCCTGTCCGCGGTCACTCGGAAAGTATCCCATGGCACCGAATCTCCACGCAGCCGGAATTCATCGTTACATTCTCTGACCAAACTAACGAAGATGCAGAGTCCCTGGTGCCCAAAGCCTTTCCTGCTGCAAGAGTATCCGCACTAAGAAAGTATCTTTGCTTCAGAAGGCACGTGGACGAATGTTAAAGGCACACACCACTTCTTGTAGAAAAATGAGACTCTCGCGCATTCTTACAATGGTTACAATTACAAAATGACATTTAAAAACGCCATAAGAACACGTGTTCTGCCGAAATGACGAAGCATTAGAAGCCTCAGGATAGTTAGTCTGATTGATTTGTATTACCATATGTACAGATAACATAGCCAACTTTCACAGTACAATGATACATTGTGCCCTAAGATAAAGGCCGGATTCATTCTCGACGTTACAAACTTTAACGTCAGTTGTTGGCATAGGACAGAGAGAGTTGCTAAACTGGACTGAAGCATTATTTTTGTGCACCAAGAGCACCTTAGGATTATTCGAAATCGGGCCGAGCAACTGGCATTGAATGGAGAAAAGAATGGTACGACCAAATTACTGAAGTCAGAGACATGACCAACCAGGTTTGGAACAAAGCGTGAAAGACTAAAAATTTATACAACTGCATCTCGTGTAGGCGAATACCCACATATACCGGAGGAACTACTGGATGTTGAAAAGTGGGATTTCACATCATTGTTGTGTATCCGCGCCCGAGTGTGTGCATCTACATTTTGCTTATTTAAAAATTAGTTTTTTTTTTTTTTTTGGCCTTAAGGGCAGAGACTTGAGACGATTGTCTTGGTGTACCCGGTGCCAATAAAAAAATTGACAACATGCAAGATGATCGTTAACTAGGCACGTGATTAATATGTTGGGGTATATTCAAGTTGCTCAATTCCATATATCGTCGTGGTTTTTACCAAGTCCTTGCTTTATGCTACAATTATTAAAAATAAGCGAAATATTTTAGGTAGAATTAAGCTCTTCAGTTTCAAGTTCGTCAGTTTTTCATGGTTTTTGTGTCTATATATAGATTTATAAATACTCTATGAAATAAATTACTTGACATTTATGGGGGACATAGACTTTCTTAACGCGTCCCTCTAAGCTTCTGAACGGATGTCCAGCGATTTTATGCATCTACTACTGTGGCTGATTCTATGAATTAGTGGTATACGTAATGATAGACATATTGAGTACGTCTAGTGAAAATTGCTAAAACTGAATCCTATGTAATATCCTGAGCAAGTTTTTTTTTTTTTTTTTTTTTTTTTTTTTTTTTTTTTTTTCCATCCTCGTGGCTTCAATACAGTGTAAATCTTTCAACACGCAATATGGTTCAAATGGTTCTGAGCACTATGGGACTTAACAGCTATGGTCATCAGTCCCCTAGAACTTAGAACTACTTAAACCTAACTAACCTAAGGACATCACACAACACCCAGCCATCACGAGGCAGAGAAAATCCCTGACCCCCACGCAATATGTTTTCGTGTTAAAGAAGTTCATGTTATACTGTATTTTCCATTTCGCCAACTGTACTACAGTACAGTAATTGGATTTCTTGCTGTAATTTACTGTTACACGTAAATACTGTACATTAAAAGTCTATACACAGTATATAACTTTTGCAAACGATTTCTATTGTTTATACAACTTCAGAACGGAAGTAAGTTAAATGGCGATTCGTTTCTAAGTCGATTTATACGCCACTGCGTGGCCGCTCGGGTTGAGGTGCCATGTCACGGATTGCGCGGCCCCTTCCGCTGTGTGTGTGTGTGTGTGTGTGTGTGTGTGTGTGTGTGTGTGTGTGTGTGTTGTCTTTAGCGTAAGTTAGTTTAAGTAGTTTGTAAGTCTAGAGACCTATGACCTCAGCAGTTTGCCCCCTTAGGAATTCACACACATTAGAACATTTTTGCCATTTCGCATAAAAAGATAGATTAATAGAGTACATGTATTTAATGGCCAAAAATAAAAGACATGAAAAATTTGACACAAAATTTGCTGATTTCAATACCATCTTCGACACACCTATTACAGAATTCGAAAACGGAGAAGGGATTTAGTGATAGCAGTATTCAAAGGCGAGCGGTGAAATAGCAACAGTAGCTGTAACGTTGTTCTACCAAAGAAAAAAAGCTCACACGTCTGGATATCATAACGACTGTGGAAAATACGTGTATTTGTTTGTTCTAGAAGCAAAATGTTTTCGCCTTAAACGATTTCTGTCGCATGTTAAAAGAAAAAAAAATCTGAAATTACATATTGTTTCGACGGGATGTCCTATTGTTTGGTGACAACCGATTCTCCGCGTTAAGCGTTTTCGCGTTACGTATTTTCCACAATATTTTTTCCCGGCCAATTGCATGAGGTGCGAGCAAATTTCTGCAGCAATTTGTTGCTTGTGGGCAAAGCTACTATCACTTCCCGTGACCTGAAGCCGTTTGCTATTTTTCGAGAGATGAGACTGTACTAAATTCACTTGCAGGCCCATGGTCCTGCGTTGGTACACTTGAGTTCTGAGAGTACAGCGCGAGGACTGATTGCCATTCAAATCAATTACAAGAATATAGTCCGCCTCGGTAGCGTTTCCGCCTACCACGCAGGGCCTGGGTTCGATTTTCGGTAGGGGACTGGGACTTGTGTGTCCTTCATCATCATTTTCATCATCACTGACCCGCAAGTCGCCGTAGTGGCGTCACTCAAAAAGGACTTGCAATACGGCGGCTGAACTCCACCGTATGTGGCCTCCCGGCCAACAATACCATACGATCATTTCATTTACAAGAACATAACATTGTTTGAGATAAAAATACGTTTATTCTCACAAATGTTACAAGCTGTCTCACTGCTGCCCTCCGCTGGCTGAGACAAGCATCTGCTCGCAGCGGCAGCTTCTGACTGCGTGCCTAACCCGAAGAATCCCTTGAGGCCTGTGGTTCCCAACGTGGGGGAATTATCCCTGAGGGGTAAAACGAAATTTTCTGAGTAAAAACTAAACGATTCGATTCTCTTTGTCATGAAAGTAAATTATTTTCGAAAGAGCATTACTATTATCACAATTTTGTAAGACTCTAATGTTGGTTATATAAGTTATCAATAATTACTTTTTCTGAATTAGTAGCATTAATGCGTTGGAGGTTAAAGGTTCCTCACATAATCCACGCATTACACACATATGCTGAACTTTGTCCCGTACATCGCTGACGATGAAATTGAGACATACACGTGAGAAATGCTAAATATCTAAAGAAAATGTCTTCTCCAAGTTGTAGTTAGTACCTGCACTAATCCAGAAATTGCTTCATTACTCGCTTCGAAGGAGATAAATGAATCAATTGACAGCACGACACAGCAGTAACTACGTAAGGGCTGCTATAGTACTGTACACTATATTATTACTACTGGAGTGGTTAGACGCAAAGCATTAACAGTCTGAAGTCGTCCAGTTTTTGCCAGTTCTGAAGTAAGGACTACAGCAATGAATTGATTTAGGAACAGTAAGTATAGTGCACACATCTGAACGGGTTTGTTTCAAATGGGGCTGCAGGGTGCAGGTCAAGCGAGTGCTGCAATGGAGGTGTCATAGTGTAGGGGAAGCATGTTTTGAAACAAGTGTGTACCCTCGCTGTGGATAGTTAAATTTCTTTTCTGAGGAGGAGTTGTGTGTAGCACTTGCGATGCACCACGAATTCCTTCGTCACTGATTCTTACACAGCCGGCCGCGGTGGCCAAGCGGTTCTAGGCGCTTCATTTCGGAACCGCGCGACTGCTAAGGTCGCAGGCTCGAATCCTGCCTCGGGCATGGATGTGTGTGATGTCCCTGGATTAGTTAAGTTTAAGTAGTTCCAAGTTCTAGGGGACTGATGACCTCAGATGTTAAGTCCCATAGTGATCAGAGCAATCTGAACCATTTTTTGATTCTTACACGCACGCGCGAGCTAAACATCATTCAGCTTTCATCATTTTAAAAATAGAAGTGTTCCAAGAAAAGTCTTTCACTCTACAGCTTAGTTCGGTGCTAAAGTTGGTGATACTGCAGGTGAAGGGATGGGGGGGGGGGGGGGGGTACTAGCTAACGTCTGATGGCACCCAGGTGTAATCGTCTAAGACAGGTTGGGGACCACTGCGTTACGTTCACCCACCAAGCTATAACATTTCCCAGCAGGGAACAGACTGTACTGGGCAAGCTTTGAATGTCTTTGTATACAGGTTATCTAGACAAGATCACCTGGTCAGTTTGCAAGATTCGGCACTAGATGCCGTTAGAAGCGGCTAAAGTGATTTAGAGAAGTCAGCAGACACCTAAAAAATAAATATTCTGACCACACATGTAGTTGCGTCTTTCATTTTCACTACAGAACCTGGATTTTCGTGTTCGATTTTTTCCTTCCTTCCTTCTTTCTTTCTTTTTTTGAATTCTTTCTCCTTCTACAATTTGTCTGCAGTAATCGTGATGCCTTTTCAGTGTTTCTGCATCATTTATCATGGACAAAGTTGAGTTAGTAAGTTACTTGTAAAATAGGTTTTTGGTCATACATGTTGACAACTGGATAGTAGGGAAATCAGGAACAACGTTCAGATGAGAGTAAAGTCTGCGACTGGAGAGTGAATGGGCGCTGATGCGGAACTCCCCGTGGGGGACAGTACTGAACTGGGACTTGAATCCGGATCTGCCGCTTTCGCTGTCAGCGCCCTCTGAGAGTGGTTGAGAGGAGCAGCGAATGGCGAGTGATAGCGTGGCTAAAGAGGAAGCCGGAGGCCGGTAAGAGGAACACTGAAGACAAAAATTGATAGTATCAGCCAACTGTTTGCCTTGCGTAAATAAATGTTTAGAACTGGAAAAAAACTTGTAAAAAGGCAAACTTTTTCGACTCTTTTTTAATGTTGCCTTCCAGCTCATTCTCCTGTGTGTTAATCTTTTCATCTCTATTCTACTGACACACTCAATGTCTTCGGCAGTCACCTCCTCCTTCACTCCCCAGCGTCTCCCTCGCGAGGTGCTATGTTACAGCACGTATATGGTACATTTTCAGGGAATCCTTTCTCGATTCTGTGTCAATATTTGGTACTCGTGATTTTTATCTTGTTTTCTTTTAACACTGCGTTTTATTACCAAAAATCACAGCATGATATCTTCATAGCATTTGTGGACACGGAGAAAGTCGTTGCGAATATAAGATAGAACAAGACGTTCGAAATCGTACGGCTAATGGGGAAATGGAGAAAATTAGTGGTCTAAAGTGTGTCAACTATCCAAATGGAACTATTAAATGTGAAATATTAAGTAAAACGAGTGTTAATAAGAGTTTTTTGATATACAAGGCTTTCTTTGCATGTGTTAGTCTATATCGTATGTCCTCGCTTGTCTTAGGTAACTAATGTAATGCTTTCGCTTCTTACAGCTACTACAGATATTTTTTCGATTTTAATATCAATGATGTTTCTACTCTCAATTTGTCATTCTTCATCACAATTCGACTTGGAATATCGGTCAAAGATATACAGATCTAAGTGATGAAGTTGTGATTGTCATGAAGTACACTACCCGTACCATTCATTACGGTTTATACGCCTGCTTACTTTCCGTTAAAAAGATTATGTAACCTACAAACTTTAGCATTTGAATTTGGTCGCTCTTTGTTTTTATTAGTCTTCAGGAATTTTATTTCACTTAATTTCATCTCAGTTAAACAGTGCTAGTGATTAGGTCTAACCCAAAATTATACTCTTATTAACACTCGTTTTACTTACTTAATATTTCACATTTAATAGTTCCATTTGGATAGTAGAGACACTTCAAACCACTCATTTTCTCCATTTCCCCATTAGCCGCACGATTTCGAACGTCTTGTTCTATCTTATATTCGCAACGACTTTCTCTGTGTCCACAAATGCTATGAAGATATCATGTTGTGATTTTTGGTAATAAAACGCAGTGTCAAAAGAAAACAAGCTAAACATCACGAGTAGTAAATCTTTCAGACGGTAATAAATTATTAAATTGTTTGAAAGTTTGCAGTGATTCAGTTCCGGAAGTGTTGTCGGAAGCACCTTACATCTGGTATTACACAACGAACGAAGTAGTGAACAATCATTTACACAGCTGCCGGATGGCGCACTTAGAGAGTAAAACTGCTCAACAGGCATGGAGTGCCTTCAAAACATCTTCCATGTGCGTGTTTAAATGCCACGTGTTCTGTCAGATAAGAAACAAGCAGTTCTTCACCGGTTTGTTTGTCTTCTAATGGGGACTTTCCAATGCCTTATAATTCTTTCCTTTCAGTGATCATATCCGTGGTTTCGCATTTCCCTGCGACAGATTTAGATCATTCTGGGATAGGATGGTCTTAATACTGGAATGCAAAACTAGGCCGTAAGTACATAAAAAGCACTGATAAAAAAAGTCACTAAGTAACGTCAAATGGATAATTTTGGACCATATTGTAACCTGCACATTCCGTTCTTTTCATTTATTTTTATCAAGGCCATTCAAGCTGAAATTAAAAGGGCGATCAAAAAGTTTGCGTTTGAGGACGTTACTGCAGCGTATATGCGACTCCGATGTGGATACGAGTATACATACGCCTACATGCGGGCAATGGGTTAGTGCGGCGTTCGTGTCTTTCGGACGTGCGCGGGGTTAGCCGAGCTGTCAGAGGCGCTGCAGTCATGGACTCTGCGGCTGGTCCCGGCGGAGGTTCGAGTCCTCCCTCGGGTATGGGTGTGTTTGTTTGTCCTTAGGATAATTTAGGCTAAGTAGTGTGTAAGCTTAGGGACTGATGACCTCAGCAGTTAAGTCCCATAAGATTTCACACGCCTCTTTCGGACGTGCGTCTGGAAACGTGAGCTATGGCGACATTATTAGCAAATCCACCCAAACAGGACGAACGTGCTGTTATTCGTTTCTTGGTTGCCGAAGGAGAAACACCGGTAGAGATCCATCGGAGAAGAAAGAATGTGTATGGGGCACCATGCGTGTCTAAAACCACCGTTACGTAACGGTGCGCGAAGTCCGTTCTGATCCCGATTCAACACAAAATGCCGGTCGATCTGGGAGGCCAATCTCACCCATTACTGGTAAGTGCGAGACACAGGAGCACCCACCCTATACTTCTGATCTCTCTTCAAGTGAATGTCAAGCCGTCGGTGCCTTAAAAATGTGTTGAAGGGTCAACGATCCAGCAGGACGTGGTATTTTACCAAAGGGATATCTTCAATCAGATGCGTCTAGTGGCTAGCGTTGCTACCTCTGGATCACGGCGTCCCGGGTTCAGTTCCCGGCCGAGTCGCGATTTTCTTCGCCCGGAGACTATGTGTTTGTGTTGTCCTCATCATCTCATTATCATTCGGGAAGCGCCGAGATTGGAACTGGAAAGCTTGGAAACTGTTTAAATGTGTGTGAAATCTTATGGGACTTAACTGCTAATGTCATCAATCCATAAGCTTACACACTACTTAACCTAAATTATCCTAAGGACAAATACACACACCCATGCCAGATGGAGGACTCGAACCTCCGCCGGGACCAGCCGCACAGTCCATGACTGCAGCGGCTTAGGCTTGGGAACTCATACGGGCGCTGATGACCTCAATGTTGAGCGCCCCACAAACCGTCGTCGTCATCTTTAATCAGGTGATCGCCCTTATAAACATGGATAAAACTGTATCCAATCCGTTATTTATAGTCCACATCATACAATTTTTAACACCTTAGTGGGAAGTCAAAAGCCAGCCGGAGTGGCCGAGCGATTCTAGGCCCTTCAGTCTGGAACCGCGCGACCACTACGGTCGCAGGTTCGAATCCTGCCTCGGCATGGATGTGTGTGATGTCCTTAGGTTAGTTAGGTTTAAGTAGTTCTAAGTTCTAGGGGACTCATGACCTCAGTAGTTAAGTCCCATAGTGCTCAGAGCCACTTGAACCATTTTTGAAAGTCAAAATATTTACTTCCAAAATGATATCGATCACGAGATTATGATGTCCGCAACTTATCCAGGCTTTTGTAGAAAGGCGTATCCTTGTCTCCCTGTAGCAAAAACTTAAAAATTAGACAATGTGTACAATGATACGAAAAGAGACTACTGTAATGCCAACTCACTTTGACTCCACTGTACCCTGTCATGAACTGCGAATCCGTCCACAACATCCGTATTTATTGAAATTCTAATATATAAGTCGAATTTTTCCTCTGATAAGCATCACAAGTCATAATGTTCTCTGTTTTTAACAGCCATCAAATCGACAGCAATCTTGAAAATATGACAGCTTCATAAATTACATGTGTTGCATTATTATGTTTGAAAAATTACACCATTCTTGATCCCAGAAGGAAGTCTTCACTAGAGGAGGAGAAGAAAATCAAATGGCCGCGAAGGACACCGGAGATTCCGGATCCAAAAGCATGTCGACGATGCAACAACTGTTACAAGTGTGGATCATAGCTTTACAGCTAATGTCCTTAATTCTGTGGACTTTTTGGATCGTTGTTGGTAGTCTTTTTCAAGTGCCATTTTGAGCTTACTCAGAATCAGGTGATGGTATTTCGATACAAGCCTTTATGTAAACTTCATTTAGGTTTCTCACGAAGTTCCCACCTCTCGGAGCTCGCTACTGGACAGGTAATTATTTATAAATCTCATTACAGTCGTGGGCTTCTTTACTGAGCTTGTTACATTCTTATACTAATATTTTTACTAACCTTTCAGAGTGTCATCCTTCACAGGCTGCTGCAGGAAATGACTTTAATTTGTCGGATATTTTAAATTCGCTTAGATCCGTTCTAAAATGTGAAAAGTATTGAAGTATCCAATTTACAGGAGCAGGAATATCTGCAAGCTGTCAGCAGCACTGTGAGGACAAGGTACTACGTAACACAGTTACAAATCATTGTTAAGTGGTGGGGAAGGAGGATGGGTGGACGGCAAACGGAGCAGGAATACTCACAGTATACTTCTTAATCACGTGTAAAATCAATGTGTCGGGGGGCTTGTCTTCAAGACGATAGAGGCTTAAATCTCCAGCTGACGATTATGGGCTCTAAATCATCTTTGATGAATCCGGTATTGTTCCTTCGATGGATTATTATCTTAATTTTCCACCGTTCTTGTCCACGTGCGCATGAAGCCAACTATAATGACGCCGACGAGATGCTGAACCATAACATTTTTTTCATCTTTAAATCATTCACTAAATATTAGTTTTAGGTTGTTGCCGTTACGTGAACAAATCGACTGGCCACACGGAATCTCCCACAAGATCATATCTAATTCGTCTCCCTATTGTTAGCAGACTCGTCGATATATAAAATTCCAGTCGACTTGGCTTCGCTTGAATAACAGACAAACAAATCAAGGTGAGAGAAAAAGAGCAAAGGTTTTACCACATCTCTTCCACTTTTATTCTGATCAGGTACATGATCAAAGGGAACAGCAGGAGGTGTAGGGAGCATTTCTTAGTTCTCGCATTGATGCTGTAAAGAAGTAGAGAGTCCTTCAAGGAATCCACAGAGGACAAGCAACCTGTTGACTCGCTCCGTGCCGCGACACGGGTACTGCTAATAACAGGCGGAGTTACGTCACAGCAGGTTGCTATGAGCGCATAACGGGTCGGCGGGCTTCCTTGTCGCTGAGGCGCTGCAGACGCGTGCGTGACCACCTCGCAACCTGCGCCTCGCGCCTCTGGGAGCACGTTTCACGGGTGTCTCTAGACTTCATGCATCGTGTAATTCATAGTTCCAAGTTGTTCTCTA
The DNA here is from genome assembly GCF_023897955.1 of Schistocerca gregaria. Taxonomy (NCBI): domain Eukaryota; kingdom Metazoa; phylum Arthropoda; class Insecta; order Orthoptera; family Acrididae; genus Schistocerca; species Schistocerca gregaria. The sequence goes on from NC_064924.1 coordinate 529,654,966, forward strand.
CGGTTAACAATATACCCTCCAAGACTAAAAAGACGACACTCCCGAAGGAAGTATCCGAATGGGACGGAAATCGGTACATGTGGTATAGATGTGCAGACAAATTATTATATTTTCAGAAAAAAATTCGATGATTCATTCAAGAGAAAGAGTTTCACAAACCGAACAAGTCAATAACGCTTTGGTCCAAGCACCCCGTTATTCGGCTTGCCACTGTTTGGTACAGTTTTTGGAAGTCCTGAGGGATATCGTGCCAAATTCTGCCCAATTGGCACTTCACACCGTCAAAATTGCTAGGCGATTGGAGGACCCAGACCATAATGCTCCAAAGATCTCAGTAGGGGAGAGATCCGGTGACCTAGATGGCCGAGGTCGGCTTTGGTAAGCACGAAGACAAGCGGTAGAAACTCTCGCCATGTGCGGGCGGGCATCATCTTGCTGAAATGTAAGCCCCGGACAGTGGCTAAGCGTGTCGTTTTTTGTAGGCTAGGCTGAGAATTACGAATTTTGAGAAAAGAAATCTTAAAGCAAAAACTTCTAGAACAGAATTACTGCAAAAACAACGTAAGTTACATATTTCTACTAACACTGAAACTACTACAGCAAATTCATGAAACTCTCAAACATCTACACATAAATAAAAATATAACACATAGTAACTCATCATTACGTCTTTTTCTAAAGATCCTTTTTGTGGTCGTAACCATCTATAACACGAGATATGAAATACTGCCGTTTGGTTGAAGATTTCACACTACCCTTCTCTACAGCCAAAATCGCCAAGTTTGACAGTTGTGAATTGTCTCTGCGTTGCGACCGTAGGTTTTAACGCGTTTTAATATGCTCATGCTTCTTTCCCAAGACGCGGTGGTTGCTGAAAGTGCATGAACCAACGACAGTATTTCCAGACATTAAGAGAACACGTTTTTAAAACCATTTTTATAATGGATATAAAGAGGTCCTGAGGCTGAAGACGTTCATCGTCACTGCTGTAAACAGACACAAGATCTTGTTCCAGTTGTGGGGTGTCCACTTGTACGTGGAGCCAGATTTTGTAATATCATTCATGAAAAATGATCTGAGACGATTGTCAAATGTAAAAAAGATTGCATTATTGACACCACGGAAACAAAGACGTTGCATGAGCGCAGGATCGACTGTAAGTAGGCGTACGCGGAGCGCAGTAGCAGTTGCCGTTGCGCTCTGTTGTAGGCAGGATGTAAGGCTTGAATCTAGTGGCTACCTGTGAGAATTTAACTGTCGGTCTGTGGACGCAGAATAATAGTTTTTTTTATAAAATAAAGTGATGAAATGATACTGTAACTGAAAGTTAAAGCAACTGGAGCACAACTGTAAGGTAATGAAATTTTGTATATTTAAGTATGCACAATGCAGTGTGGATTTCGCTAATTTTTATAGTACTGACTCTTCAATGTTGGAAGTTAGTATTTTCCATCAGATTTAATGTGTAGGTTGATTAGGTACACCCGCTTTGCAATATTTCGTGTATTTTGTAAACCTGATACAGTGAAGTTAAATTTTGGAATCTATTTTGTCAAACTGTCAGACCTTTTGTCTTGTAACAATCCAAGTGTTTTTAATTACGACAGTAAGTGACTCTTGTAGAACAGTTGAGAAGTTCCCTGATTTTGAAGTTAATGTAAAATGTTTCATATCATATTGTGTGAGGCTGAAACCTTATTTTGAATACAATTTTCAATCAGAAGCATTCGGTCTCAGCATGAAACGTCCCCTTAGAAAAATTGTACACGACTGTGCTTAAACTGACACACAATAGTTTTTAGCGCAACGCAATCTGACTTTCAATAATCCCTACAAAAGAATGGCCCTGACTAACATTAACCTATACCTTTCACAAATCACTTACCTCACAAAAAATCTTCGTTACTCGAACTACTGCAATACAGCGAGCACCACTACTGCTAGCTAAATAAAAGATTCAAACTACTGAAGGCACTAACTACTGATAGGCATAATTAGCGAATGAAAGATTTTAATAGAGAACAAACAATGTATTTACCTTAATATATATATATCAGTTCATGACACCAATTCTTACAAATTTCAAAACTCCGCCATCTCTCTCCCCACGTCCACCACTGCTGGCGGCTCACCTCCAACTGCGCAACGCTACGCGCTGTTAGCATCCAGCTGCCGCTGCCCGACTCTACAATGGCAGACAACAATGCAAACTAGCCACAGACTGTGCACAGCACAGCCAGTGATTTTTCATACAGAGCGCTACGTGGCGTTACCAATAAGAAAATGTAAACAGCCTACTTACAAGCATATACCCTTATCAGTGCCTCATCCTCTTCCACGTCGTGTTTATTTAAATCCAATTAATATTTTTTAAAGAAAACATTTTTCAATCAGAGACCGAAATATATTAATGTGCCAGAATCAGAAAAGTATTAATGTTTTTAACAGCTTCATCGCGGGAAACATGGCACAGCGCTGAGCCAATATCCAAATTTATCACTGAAGTTTTGCAAGGTTATTCATTTGTCAACCAATCTACTTATATTATTTGTATGAAGCTGTTTCACGGCTGGCATTGCAATTCGCTGTGCCAAGATTGAATATTTTCTGTGCCTAGTGTGGAGAGAACAGCATACCAATATTACATCTGTTGCGACTCAAGAGCTAAGGAAAATTTATTTCATTGATTATTTGCATAGGAAATTTTATCAGTTTATTGCACAGGGCCATAGAACTCGGTGCTCACGAGACTGAGTAAATTTCACAGGGACTGATTTCATTATACTCAATGCATACTGGTTTTCCAGAATACTTTGTTTAATTTGCTTTGGATTACAGTAAAACTGATCAAGCTCACCATCTGCTCGACACATCATCACACGGTAAATTTGCGTAAGACAAACATTACGCATTGCATATTCCTTGGCAGACAAAAAACATCAAAACTTTTTATAAAGAACTTTACACAGTGTTTCACTGTCAAAGAAAGAATGCATTTTACTTCATGTATCGGGAAATTGTTTGGCTTACTATAACCTGAGAACTTTTTCTCATTCACAAGTTCCGTATAATCTGTTTCACCGAAATCCTGGAATTTAGTTTCTATGTTAACTACTACTTCAATTTCTGAATACTTGTTCTGTTCTCTTAAAATTAGTTTCAGGTACTCCTACCGAATTTATAAGGCTCTTAGCTTCCACTAAGCATTTCAGAATAATTTCCTCACATCTTAGTCTTTCAACAGACTTAATTCAGTTGTCAATTCCGAACTTACAGCGTCTTATACCCACAGTTTTAGTTTATAAAATGTCAAACAAGACACCTGTATGTTGGAAAATCGAATTGTACGACTGCAGTAGAAAAAGAAAAGTTTGATCATCCAGTATACTATTTAGCCCAGTTGCTTGATGTAAGGAATTATCCCACCCTTCATTGTTTATCACATCCTTAAATACTGCTCTAAGGTCTGTATAGCGAAGAACAATGATTTCTACAGCGGTTAAATGAAAATTGCACCTTGTTTCACATGGACTTGGTAGTTTACATTACCTTTCCCCCAGGAGTTCACTTCTTTTACTGGAGCAGCTAAAACATGCGTGAAATCCTGATAGATTTGCCACAAAAAAGTTTTACTTGCGTAATTCTTTTCCAAACGTAGAGGAGGACTAGGCTGAACTGACGTGCGTAGTACTGAATAGAGAGAGCATGAGCACACTCTTGTTTCACACTAGAACGGACACCATAATGTTTCCCTGCATTGCGCTGCCGCCGTCATATGTTTGCGATACTAATTTATTTTTATCAATATTATAACTGCTTAGCACTTACAACAAAACAGTGGCTTTGCTTTATGCACTCCTGTCTTTGCATATGTCATTAACCCTACGAATTTCTCTTGTTATTCTCCTTATTAGTTACTTACAAAACGAAAAATTACATTCATTTGACTTCTAGTTGAGAAATACGTTGTTTAGTCGGCTTGCACTGACATAAAAGGACTATTTTTAACTTCACTTGAAATCTCTTCATTAACAACATCTGTAATACAAACCATTAATTCATTGTGTGTGTCGGAGGAAATGCCTTTAAATATTCCATCTGAGGCTAAATGGAATTTCACTTATGGTTCTTCTTCTGGCAAGAAATCCAAAAGTTATAAATAATTTCATTTATTTGCTGACACCTCAGATTCGTCATGATGTCGAAGAGCTAACTCTTGCCGTACTAAAAAGTGGTAGTCGAAATAAGTCTCTTCATTATACTTCTGTTCCGATCAACCTTCTCATTATGTTCACCCAAGTTTCCAGGCGCGCGGCTTCTGAAGGAGTATGATCAGTTCTTACTGTACCTAGCTGATTGTATTTAGCAGCTGCTGTGATATGTGAAACGAAACATTCATGATTTTTAGCTTTCGAAAGGAAATTTTGTAGACTCTCTTCGCCTTCTCCCCACTTAACCCCATTCAAAACCGTCATTACCTCTTACAAATAGGGCAAGGTAAAAATGAAAAGGATGGTTCCTTATAACGTTGCCATCTAACCATGGTTTTGAATTGTACCATTTTTTTGAAACGTCTCACAAATTTTCCATAAAATTTTCTAATAGACGGACTTGACATTGGCTTTCATTCTTTCACCAAGACTTTATCTTCCAACGAAAGACGAGAGAGGAATACAGGTTTTTCAGTTGAAGAAACTTAGTGGATCTTGTGATGAAATAAACGCTTCCATGGCAGTTTGAGGTGGTCAGCCATACTATTTGTTACAATATAATGATTTAAATTTTACACAACTTACAGTTTTCCTTTAGACAGCACAATGAGAAGACAAGTTCACGATGACACCTCACACGTGACAGAGCATACCGAAATATGCTTCACTAATCAGTTAGTCACTACCACTATTTACTACATTTTAATTACAAAATTCACGTTCCAGTTTCACCATAAGAACGTCTAGCACTATTGATATGAAAACTCGCAGACACGCTACAGAACCACCAACGTTTGAAATAAGAAGGATACTAAATTTTAATCTGAGAAACAATGAAAACACACAGGTTCATTCCTATCATGCTGCAACAACATCCAATGATCCATTCAAATTTACTTTCTGTGAATTATGAAAGTCGTCTTATTCTATTAATTAAGAATTAACCGTTTTCACATTCTGCTCGGCTTGCTGCTAGCGCGCTACACGAGGCGAAGTAGTACTATCTGTTAAGGACTTGTCATTGCAGTTTGGTGTGTATCTACCTGCTGGCGAGAAGTAGATAAAAATCAAACGCCAGCTTTCAAAAACCGTATCCACGCTGTGAAAACCACAGTCCGCCTCGTGTAAGAAACGGGCTTACTGCGCATTCTCTTAACAATCACGCAGTCGCTATTGGTTGCAAAGCTAGAGGAGTGCTGCATTGTATTGGCGGGTGCATATACGTAGTTCAAATGGAAATTATTTGAAAGCATTTACGAGGGTATCTGATCAGATCGGATTAAATTCGGTTGGGACGAATTATATTGTCATTTTCTGGGTAGGCTCAGCCTTAGAGCCGTAATGGACGCTTCGCCACTGGCCCAGGATGGCATGCCATGAAGGGCAACTTAACGCAGCGTAGATTATTGTGGAGGTACCGCTCTGCTAAATACGTCCTGCTATGAAAAGAAATGGCACACCATATCATCACTCCTTGTAGTCGGGTCTATGGCGGGCGACAGTCAGAGTGATATCCCATAGCTGTCCGGGGCAGATCGAAGCGAAACACTTCACTAAAGACATTTCTACTTTAGTCATCGAGACTCCGGACCGAAGACTTGTGTTAAGGTGCCCTCCACAGTGGAAAGATACCAACGTGGCTGTCGCCCGCCATATGGCCCGACAATTATGAGTGTTGGTCTGGGATGCCCCTTTGTTATCCACGCCATACTATGCTAGAGCGGTAAGCCGGCGATGTTCTACTCACAGTTTTGTTGCCCTTCACAGCAAGCCATTTTGGGCTGACATTTCAGCAAGATTACTCCCGTCCGCACGCGCCGAGAGTTTATTGCTTATCTTCGTGCTTGCCAAACCCTCCTTTCGCTAGCAAGGCAACCAGAGCTCTCCCCAGCTCAGAATATCTTGAGCATTACAGGCAGGACCCTCCAACGAGCGCAGGGTTTTGTCGCTCTAAAGCACCAATTGGACAGAATTTGCCACTATATCCCTCAGGGGGACATCCGACAATTCAACGCCAAACTGAATAAGTGCTTACATAAGAGCCAGAAGAAGACAAACACGTTATTATCTTAGTCAATTTGTCAACCTCAGTCTCTTGAATAAATCATACAATTTTTCTGAAAATGTAACCATTGGTTTGTCTGTACATGTGCCTCATATCTAATTTCCGTCATTTCGGATAATTCCTACTAGGTGGACCTTTTTTTTCTTAGGTGTTCATGGAGGACGTTGTTACCAGGAGAAAAAAAAACTGGCGTTCTGCGGATCGGAGCCTGGAATGTCAGATCCCTTAATCGGGCAGGTAGGTTAGAAAATTTAAAATCGGAAATGGATAGGTTAAAGACAGATATAGTGGGAATTAGTGAAGTTCGGTGACAGGAGGAAAAAGACTTCTGGTCAGGTGAATACAGGGTTACAAATACACAATCAAATAGGGGTAATGCAGGAGTAGGCTTACTAATGAATAAAAAAATAGGAATGTGGGTGAGCTACTACAAACAGCATGTTATTGTTGTGGTCTTCAGTCCTGAGACTGGTTTGATGCAGCTCTCCATCCTTCTCTATCCTGTGCAAGCTTCTTCATCTCCCAGTACCTACTGCAACCTACATCCTTCTGAATCTGCTTAGTGTATTCATCTCTTTGTCTCCCTCTACGACTTTTGCCCTCCACACTGCCCTCCAGTGCTAAATTTGTGATCCCCTGATGCCTCAGAACATATCCTAGCAACCGATCCCTTCTTCACACCAAGTTGTGCCACAAACTCCTCCCCAATTCTATTCAGTACCTCTTCATTAAGTATGTGATCTACCCATCTAATCTTCAGCATTCTTCAGTAGCACCACATTTCGAAAGCTTCGATTCTCTTCTTGTCTAAACTATTTATCGTCCGTGTTTCACTTCCGTAGATGGCTACACTCCATACAAATACTTTCGGAAACAACTTCCCGCCACTTAAATCTATACTCGGTGTTGACAAATTTCTCTTGTTCAGAAATGCTTTCCTTGTCATTGCCAGTCTACATTTTATATCTTCTATACTTCGACCATCATCTGTTATTTCGCTCCCCAAATAGCAAAATTACTTTACTACTTTAAGTGTCTCAATTACTAACCAATTCCCTCGGCATCACCCGACTTAATTCGACTACGTTCCATTATCCTGGCTTTGCTTTTGTCGATGTTCATCTTGTATCGTCCTTTCAAGACACTATCCATTCCGTTCAACTGCTCTTCCAAGTCCTTTGCTGTCTCTGATAGAATTACAATGTCATCGGCAAACCTCGAAGTTTTTATTTCTTCTTCATGGATTTTAATACCTACTCCGAATTTTTCTTTTGTTTCCTTCACTGCTTGCTCAATATACAGATTGAATAACATCGGGGAGAGGCTACAACCCTATCTCACTCCCTTCCCAACCAATGCTTCCCTTTCATGCCCCTCGACTCTTATAATTGCCATCTGGTTTCTGTACAAATTGTAAATAGCCTTTTGCTCCGTGTATTTTACCCCTGCTACACTTAGAATTTGAAAGAGAGTATTCCAGACAACATTGTCAAAAGCTTTCCCTAAGTCTACAAATGCTAGAAACGTAGGTTTGCCTTTCCTTAGCCGGCCGGAGTGTACGAGCGGTTCTATGTGCTTCAGTCTGGGACCGCGGTGACCGCTGCGGTCGCGGTTCGAATCCTGCCTCGGGCATGGATGTGTGTGATGTCCTTAGGTTAGTTAGGTTTAAGTAGTTCCATGTTCTAGGGGACTGATGACCACAGCAGTTAAGTCCCATAGTGCTCAGAGCCTTTTGAACCATTTTCTTGCCTTTCCTTAATCTTTCTTCTAAGATAAGGCGTAAGGTCAGTATTGCCTCACGTGTTCCAACATTTCGACGGAATCCAAACTGATCTTCCCCGAGGTCTGTTTCTACCAGTTTTTCCATTCGTCTGTAAAGAATTCGCGTTAGTGTTTTGCAGCGGTGACTTATTAAACTGATAGTTCTGTAATTTTCACATCTGTCAACACTTGCTTTCTTTCGGATTGGAATTATTATATTCTTCTTGGAGGCTGAGGGTATTTCGCCTGTCTCATACATCTTGCTCACCAGATGGTAGAGTTTTGTCAGGACTGGCTCTCCCAAGGCCGTCAGTAGTTCTAATGGAATATTGTCTACTCTTGGGGCCTTGTTTCGACTCAGGTCTTTCACTGCTCCGTCAAACTCTTCACGCAGTATCGTATCTCCCATTTCATCTTAATCTACATCCTCTTCCATTTCCATAATATTTTCCTCAAGTACATCACCCTTGTATAGACTCTCTATATACTCCTTCCACCTTTCTGATTTCCCTTCTTTCCTTATTACTGGGTTTCCATCTGAGCTCTTGATATTCATACAAGTGGTTCTCTTTTCTCCAAAGGTCTCTTTAATTTTTCTGTAGGCAGTATCTATCTTACCCCTAGTGAGATAAGCCTCTACATCCTTACACTTGTCCTCTAGCCATCCCTGCTTACCCATTTTGCACTTCCTGTGGATCTCATTTTTGAGACGTCTGTATTCCTGTTTGCCTGCTTCATTTACTGCATTTTTATATTTTCTCCTTTCATCACTTGATCCTGTGCTGCCTTCACTACTTCATCCCTCAGAGCTACCCATTCTTCTTCTACTGTATTTCTTTCCCCCATTCCTGTCAATTGTTCCCTTATGCTCTCCCTGAAACTCTGTATAATCTCTGGTTCTTTCAGTTTATCCAGGTCCCATCTCCTTAAATTCCCACCTTTTTACAGTTTCTTCAGGTTTAATCTACAGTTCATAACGAAATAGATTGTGGTCAGAGTCCACATCTGCTCCTGGAAATGTCTTACAATTTAAAACCTGGTTCCTAAATCTCTGTCTTATCATTATATAATCTATCTGATACCTTCTAGTATCTCCAGGATTCTTCCATGTATACAACCTTCGTTCATTACTCTTGAACCAAGTGTTAGCTATGATTAAGTTATGCTCTGTGCGAAACTCTACCAGGCGGCTTCCTCTTTCATTTCTTAGCCCCAGTCTATATTCACATACTATGTTTCATTCTCTTCCTTTTGCTACTCTCAAATTCCAGTCATCCATGACTATTAAATTTTCGTCTCCCTTCATTATCTGAATAATTTCTTTTGTTTCACTATACATTTCTTCAATATCTTCGTCATCTGCAGAGCTAGTTGGCATATAAATTTGTACTACTGTAGTAGGCGTGAACGTCGTGTCTATCTTGGCCACAATAACGCGTTCACTATGCTGTTTGTAGTAGCTTACCCGCACTTCTATTTTTTTGTTCATTATTAAACCTACTCCTGCATTACCCCTATTTGATTTTGTGTTTATAACCCTGTATTCACCTGACCAAAAGTCTTGTTCCTCCTGCCACCGAACTTCACTAATTCCCACTATATCTAACTTTAACCTATCCATTTCCCTTTTTAAATTTTCTAATCTACCTGTCCGGTTAAGGGATCTGACGTTCCACGTTCCGATCCGTAAAACGCAAGTTTTCTTTTTCCTGATAACGACGTCCTCTTGAGTAGTCCCCGCCCGGAGATCCGAATGGGGGACTGTTTTACCTCGGGAATATTTTACCCAAGAGGACGGCATCATCATTTATCCATGCAGTAAAGCTGCATGCCCTCGGGAAAAATTACGCCGTAGGTTTTCCTTGCTTTCAGCCGTTCGCAGTACCAGCACAGCAAAGCCGTTTTGGTTATGTTGCAAGGCCAGGTCAATCAATCATCCGGACTGTTACCCCTGCAACTACTGAAAAGTCTGTTGCCGCTCTTCAGGAACCACGCGTTTGTCTGGCCTCTCAACAGATACCCCTCCGTTGTGGTTGCACCTACGGTACGGCCATCTCTATCGCTGAGGCACGCAAGCCTCCCCACCAACGGCAAGGTCCATGGTTCATGGGGAAGGGCAAACAGCATAGTGATCTCATCTCATTATTTTGCCCAAGATAGACACGAAGCCCACGCCTACAACAGTAGTACAAGTTTATATGCCAACTAGCTCTGCAGATGACGAAGATATTGAAGAAACGTATGATGAGATAAAAGAAATTATTCAGATAGTGAAGGGAGACGAGAATTTAATAGTCATGGGTGACTGGAATTAGATAGTAGGAAAAAGGAGAGAAGGAAACGTAGTAGGTGAATATGGATTGGGGTCAAGAAATGAAAGAGGAAGCCGCCTGGTACAATTTTGCACAGAGCATAACTTAATCATAGCTAGCACTTAGTTCAAGAATCATGAAAGAAGGTTGTATACATGGAAGAATCCTGGAGATACTAGAAGGTATCAGATAGATTATATAATGGTAAGACAGAGATTTAGGAACCAGGATTTTAATTGTAAGACATTTCCAGGGGCAGATGTGGACTCTGGCCACAATCTATTGGTTATGAACTGTAGATTAAACCTGAAGAAACTGCAAAAAGGTGAGAATTTAAGGAGATGGGACCTGGATAAAATGAAAGAACCAGAGATTGTACAGAGTTTCAGGGAGAGCATAAGGGAACAATTGACAGGAATGAGGGAAAGAAATACAGTAGAAGAAAAATGGGTAGCTCTGAGGGATGAAGTAGTGAAGGCAGCAGAGGATCAAGTAGGTAAAAAGACGAGGGCTAGTAGAACTCCTTGGGTAACAGAAGAAATATTGAACTTAATTGATGAAAGGAGAAAATATAAAAATGCAGTAAATAAAGCAGACAAACAGGAATACAGACGTCTCAAAAATGAGTTCCACAGGAAGTGCAAAATGGCTAAGCAGGGATGGCTAGAGGACAAATGTAAGGATGTAGAGGCTTATCTCACTAGGGGTAAGATAGATACTGCCTACAGCAAAATTAAAGAGACCATTGGAGAAAAGAGAACCACTTGCATGAATATCAAGAACTCAGATGGAAACCCAGTTCTAAGCAAAGAAGGGAAATCAGAAAGTTGAAAGGAGTATATAGAGGGTCTATAGAAGAGCGATGTTCTTGAGGACAATATTATGGAAATGGAAGAGGATGTAGATTAAGATGAAATGGGAGATACGATACTGCGTGAAGAGTTTGACGGAGCAGTGAAAGACCTGAGTCGAAACAAGGCCCCAGGAGCAGACAACATTCCATTAGAACTACCGACAGCCTTGGGAGAGCCAGCCCTGACAAAAATCTACCATCTTGTGAGCAAGATGAATGAGACAGCCGAAATACCCTCAGGCTTCAAGAAGAATGTAATAATTCCAATCCATAGAAAGCAGGGGCTGACAGATGTGAAAATCACCGCAACATCAGTTTAATAAGCCACGTCTGCAAAATGGACAGTGTCTTGAAAGCAGGATATAAGATGAACATGAACAAAAACAAACCGAGGATAATGGAATGTAGTCGAATTAAGTCGGGTGATGCCGAGGGAATTAGATTAGGAAATGAGACGTTTAAAAGCAGTAAATGAGTTTTGCTATTTGGGGAGCAAAATAACTAATGATGTTCGAAGTCGAGAAGATATAAAATGTAGACTGGCAATGGCAAGGAAAGCGTTTCTGAAGAAGAGAAATTTGTTAACATCGAGTATAGATTTTATTGTCAGGAAGTCTTTCCTGAAAGTATTTGTATGGAGTTTAGCCACTTATGGAAGTGAAACACGGACGATAAACAGTGTAGACAAGAGGAGAATAGAAGCTTTCGAAATGTGGTGCTACAGAAGAATGCTGAAGATTAGAAAGGTAGATCACATACCTAATGAAGAGGTACTGAATAGAATTGGGGAGGAGTTTGTGGCACAACTTGGCTAGAAGAAGGGATCGGTTGCTAGGATATGTTCTGAGGCATCAGGGGATCACAAATTTAGCATTGGAGGGCAGCGTGGAGGGTAAAAATCGTAGAGGGAGTCCAAAAGATGAATACACTAAACCGATTCAGAAGGATGTAGGTTGCAGTAGGTACTGGGAGATGAAGCAGCTTGCTCAGGATAGAGTAGCATGGAGAGCGGCATCAAACCAGTCTCTGGACAGAAGGCCACAACAAGAACAACAACAACAACAACAACATGGTGGTTCTGTTTTCACAAAACAAAATTTCAGACACATTTAAGCCATTTACTACAAAATCTTCTTCCACAGACCAAAGCCAAACGTATATGACTCATCATCATTAGTTTGGAATGTTATAAAACATTTAAAAATTGTTTAACCTTCCAGTGAATTATAATAGTGATACAAGTCATTTAGCCAATGAAGTGTATAGTATAATATTACTGATATTTAAAAAAATCGAACTTTTTATTCATGTCTGCTGGTGGTAAAGCTTCTGATATGGTAAAATAGTGCGTAGAAAAATTTTGCTTGCCTAATAGAGAATTTGTATTCCACCAACCAGCATCAGATTTCCATCAGACCGATGGCATTGTTTAGAGGCCAGTGACCGATCTCAAAATTACACAGCTTGCATAATACTTTGGCCAGATACTGATAGAACAGATCGATAACAGAGGTAACAGAGATCTCAGGGTCATTGAAATAAGTTTGATAAAGTAAATGCCGATTGAACACTAGTAGCGTTCGGCTGTGGCCACCAAACAATTCATGGGCAACTCTTCTTCGCTGTAGCCTGAAAAAGTTCTAATATGCAACATAATAATTTGAGATGTGGCATTAATGAAAGAGGAAAGGATGTTTCTTGATTCAAACATGGCTGTTACCATTAAATTAACGTACTTATTTAACCAAACGTTACAGATACTAGAGCGGCTCTCGCAGATCATACAGAATGCGGTTGGCATAGAATGCATACAACTGAAAACTGATGTGGCAAGGACACAGTTGTTCTTGCTGTGGTAGGGCAGCGGTATTATTGGGGATAGAGGCAGTGGTTCTATGTCCCTAAATTTCATAGCCCCTTGAACGCTATCTTCTTATTTTGTCTCTAGAAATACAGAACAAGGGTGCAACTGTGGTAAGATTAGTGTACACTGTGTTACAGAGGAGTAAATAAACATGATATTTCAGTAGAATTACTAACAATACGCACTGTCTACATAGCAGTTCTTTTTAGAGAAAATTTTCCGTACATACACTTTACACTTCATTGTCTTCGTGTATTTGTTCCTTAAAGTTTCTTCAAATACAGTAAAACTGTTTTTATAGATTATTTCACAAATTTTAGCAGACACACAGAAATACAGTTTTTCAGACATACGTTCTTTCTGAGTTTCTTATCTGTTCTTGATCTTTCGCCTTTTTACTGATTTTTTTCTATAAGAATCTTGATGGACTTGTCCACAGCTACGAAACGCGCGGCGTGCCTGATTGATATATCACAACACTTCCTCAATTGCTACTGCCTGTTGAACCCGTGGGCTCGCGCCGTGACCCCTGGCGGCGATTCCAAGAAACCCGCTGCCCAGCTGGGCAGCTATCGGAGCTGGAACGTGTGTGAACGGCTCTGGCGGCTGGCCAAACCCCCCACTCCTCCATGCCCCGTAAACGTGGCGACTGGCTGCCGCCTTTGATACATGAAAATCAAAGCAAAGCGGTATCAGCTCTGCAAAACTTCGTTAAATATCGCAAAGCTACTCTAGGGAAAAATTTGGTTAGTACAACAGTGTTCACTTTCACTATTGTCATTCGTGTGTATTGTTCATGGATCCAGGTCTATCTTCAAAGAATGTTAGTTCTCACTAGTCTGTAGTTATCACTACTGACTATATATAATAGCGTATTTTCAAACTAAGTTAGCTAAATTCCTGTCCGTTGAATTCATCAACAAACAACACTCGTTTATGCATTTCAGTGTTCACCACAAGCATATGAAGAACGTCTCTACAGACTCAGTGCTTAGAGTTGTTACTTAAAATATCACTCATTGTATAATTGCAAAGTTTGTGTGCAGCGACAGTCAATTACACTTTCAAGCGGTGTTCGTTTATTGACAAGGTGGTTTTTTACTCGCCCATTAGCTCGCCAGTGCAATAATACATTTTATAAGTTCACTTTTGTGCGCAGATACATGTGTCAACGTGCGTGTACATATCGAAAACAAGTCATGCGCGGAGAACTTCTCACTGCATTGTCTGGCATGCATTCACAACGGTAAGTTTGACATACAAACTGTTCACTTCACTTAACACGCATTTACTTTGTACATTTTGGATTCACAACGTCACTCGCTCGAGTGTCGTCCTGCGAACATTGTCCACCAGCTTGCATCACAATCTTCACGTATAAAAACACTCGCAAATAAATGAGTCCCTTCTTCTTACCCACACAAGTGTGCCTGTTCCCTGGGTCGCATTTACTTCCTGTACAAATTAATTACCATAGTTTTTACATTTGTCTTTCTTACAAGTGGCATACATGACATGTGTAAAGTGTCGCTCGTGTATTTTTGGCATGTTAGCCCTGTTTGTTACTACACATTGCTCGTGATCTGATGTTCACAAAATTCTTTACTTCTGTCTCTTTAGATTTCAGAGATTAAGTACCATTACCTAGGTTATCGTAATGTACCCACGAAATAATGCTACTCTAGCTACAGATCGCCAAAGAGCAAAGCACAAACAAAATCGAAATAGCGCAGATCACGAAATTAACGCATGCCTCCAAAATCGAATGTTGCAAAAACCTCTACTCCTGCTCCACATAAACTCACATAACTCATGGTTTCATATCATTTCGCATATAATGGATCACGCTGATTACATTGTGTCACTATACCTTTGCATAGCATTTCTCTATTTCACAATAGAATTCATATCAACTCCTATGGAACAGATAACTGAGAGGTGAGCACACACACACAAATATTTACATATAAAATAAAATATCAGTCCAATATCACCTTGAACTGGCTTCCATTTGACTTATTAACTAAAAATGCTGTATTTCGTGCTGCCCACATACTAATATTTACAGTCAGAGTATAGTTATTGCTTGGCCTGTATATCTTCCCTTCAATAAATGTTCAGTTTGTGAGGTAACAGACGAGTTGAGGCGCCCTGAAAATATTGTAAGTTCGGGTTTGGAGTGGCCACAAGGGCCGCTCGCCAAGTCGTGGCTCATCAGCAACCGACCGCGTGGTGCCGTACGTTAGCCGGAGCAAGCGGGGCAGACACAGCGCGTGGTCTAGGCCGACCTTGTGGCTGGGAATTCATGTAGACGCTGTGTCGAGGACTGTGCTTTGTGTCGAGGAAGGAGATTTGTATGCCAGGAGTGCCAAAGATGGCGGACTTTGTGAAACCATACTGGCTGACATTTCACAGTTCATGTAGAAATTAGTTTAAAGTTTAGTATCCGACTGTAAATTATACAGCTAACGCCAAGCAACGAATTTCTAAAATCAAAACGATTCATCCGATTTTATCGATCGACTTGTCTATAGAAAGCTATTAGTGTAAACCTAAATTGTTATGAATTACAGGCATGTAACTTGAATAGTACATGAGTTATTGGAAGTCAAAGTGGCCGATTACTATTGATTGCGCAGGTCGTAAGTACTCCACAGTTACACGAAAAAACGGTAGCAGCATGCTTGTGACTATATATTTATTCGTCTATGTCTCTCTTTGTATCTGATGTATACTATTCATGAAGAAATTGGTCAAATATTTACCGTTTTTTACAAAGCACAGAGACATTAGGCTACTGGCCTACTTTCGCTTCTATTCCTTTGATATATGTTTACTTAATTTGTTTATGTATTTAGTAATGTGTGTTAGATCGTGTTTATGGTTCAGCTGTAGAAATATTTATTTAATTTAAAGCTATTTAAATGTAAATCCAGTATTTTGTATATGTTTCAATATGTTTGTGAGTGTGCGTTGGCTTGAAGACATGGAGGGAGCCCTCTAGCCAATCACAGTACTTGTTACTACGGTAGGTGACTACCGAAGTCAATGGAGAGACTGTATGGGAGGAGCATCGAGTCACAGGGGGTTCTGGACGGGCAGGCGCGATGGACGGTCGCAGGAAATAGGTATTTGGAAAGTGTTGAGCAGTTTGTGCCTGATCGCGGGAGACTGAAATCTTTTGTAGTGCCAACTTGTGCACTTGTGAGATTTCCGTGGCTTCTGCAGTGAAGACGTAGTATGGGTTTAGAAGTGAATATCTCGCGAGCTATGTTGTTGCTCATAACTAATTACATGAAGTAGGAATCTATTGTTTCCCTGTTATTCAACTTACATGTTATTTAATTGCTGGACCATCGACAGAATAAGTGTTTTGCAGTAATAAACGGTATTCTTAAAGGTTCTTCTGCTATCGTACTCATCACTTAAAGTCAAAATAGTACCTGCAGATTTTAAATAATTGCAATCATTCGCTTATAAATTTCTATGATACGTTCAAAATTCGAAATTTCTGAGTGATAGGAACCTTCCACCATTCGATTCATGTGTATATTCATATTGTATACTATAGACTCAGCAGTATTTGGCTAGTAATGCGGCAACTACGTATCCCAACTCCTAGACGACGAAATCAGCAAAAACTTTCAAGATTTCAACTCTGAGTCTGAGGGTACTTACATGGGAACCCCCCCACCCCAATCACCCCCACCTCAGATTTAGTAATAAGTTGGCACAGTGGATAGACCTTGAAAAACTGAACACAGATCAATCGAGAAAACAGAAGTTGTGTGGAACTATGAAAAAAAATAAGCAAAATATACAAACTGAGTAGTCCATGTGCAAGATAGGCAACATCAAGGATAGCGTGAGGTTAGAAGCACGTGGTCCCGTGGTTAGCGTGAGCAGCTATGGAATGACAAGTCCTTGGTTCAAGTCTTCCCTCGAGTTAAAAGTTTAATTTTTTATTTTCAGGCTATTATTACCTGAACGTCCGATGCGAGGTAACTGCGCCATAGTATGGGGACGCTACGCCTAATCAAACATCGAAACACACGACGTCAGTCGACTACAGCGCACAGAAGAGAGTAGTCCTGCTAACGAGGCTCCCTGGCTGGCAGTTGACTGTTCGCTACTTTGGACGAGAGTGCATTAAATACGTGAAATGCATTCCGTGGGCAATATGAATCCAGCAAATATAGCTCGCGACTTCAATAAACAGAGACACTGAACTTATTACAGTGAACAGAGACGTCAATGAACGAACTTAGCGAAATTTAAAAAAAGTTAGCTTTTCACTCGAGGGAAGACTTCGACCAAGAACCTTTCCTTCCGCAGCTGCTCACGCTGACCATGGCGCTCCTGAGCTCACACTATCCATGATGTTGCCTATCTTGCGCATGGACTACTCAGTTTGTATATTTTGTTACTTTTTTCATAGTTCCACACAACTTCTTCCAGTTTTCTCGATTGATCTGTGTCCCAGTTTTTCAAGGTCTATCCACTGTGCCAACTTATAATTAAATCTGAGGGTGGTGCGATGGGGAGGTTCCCCTGTTAGTTGAGGGCTACCATTAATTTTTTTTGAAAGCCTGAAAGTTCAATTTAGTGTCACTCTATATAGCACAAGTGTGACCAGTGTATGCACTCTATTTACATACAGTTCACTACCAGGTTTAACTAATTGTTCTTTACTTTTTAGTATTCAATGTATATCACATATTTATACCATAGAGATTAAACTTAAAAAACAATTTACTACAAGATAACTATTTACACTGAATATCTGTCTCTTGATTTATACACAGTTAGTTGCAAGTAACAGTTCATCTGTTTGTACTAGGCAAGGAATTATAAAAACATAACTTAAGTTCTCATTTGGATTTTTCATCATTTTCTCTTATCCTATACTTAAAATGATATATACAGAAGTATCTTCCAGAATAAACGTGACAGACTTTTAGAGTTCATATAACTAATGATGAAAATAATCCTTTCTCTGACAAAATACTCAGTCCTCATTTTCATATTTCGCAGTTCTAGGGTTGTAGTGAGATACTTTCTGATTATATAGTCATCTTTGACAAGATAAACACACTTCCACGAAAACACGTATCAAAACTTCCTAACTACAACTTATATTCGGCAAATACTTAAAACTAACATACCGTTGGTAATATTCATGTTTTGGTACACTGGTACACATTCTTCATCATGCAGTTTCATTGTATGACAGGTTCAGCCCGAAACTTCAAAAAATGTGTACAGCCACAATATGAAGTGGCATATAAAATATAAAAGACAATATATTTTGACAGCTGGGCAGACACCCTTTTGGTGATAAAACTTCTGGATTGGTTCTTACCGGAACAGTTACATTGTTGATAGATCGGGAATCAAGAACAGGGCACATTCATCCGCCTGCCTTGCCCACAGCTAATAATGGGCTGTTGTATGGCGAAAGGGGAGGCTACAATACGCCACCCTATCATTTTCTGGAGCTCCTCTTTGACAGTCTGCCGTTTGGACCACGGGGCAGAATATGTTGCTTGGCAGTTAAGTTTTATGGGATACGACTTTCATCCGGTAAACATAATCCTTAATCACGCTGGGATTTAGTGAAAATACCGGGCCCTATATCTCCAGTAACAAACGTAATTCGGTTTTTTGATACGTTTTTCGCCTTATTCGGATTCACATCGTATGAGCGAAGAATCTATTTCATTTTGCCCACTGTTCTCTAGTACAGGTACAAGCTTCGTGTACTGTGAATAGGCTTTTACTCACAGCACTCTGCTCATAATAATTTTAACTTGTAGCAATTATATACAACCACTCGCTCACAGAAAGATCCGTATCTAAAGACTGGAAAATTGCTCAAGTCATACCAATACCCAAAAAGGGAAGTAGGAGTAATCCACTGAATTACAGGCCTATATCACTAACGTCGATTTGCAGTAGGGTTTTGGAACACATACTGTACTCGAACATTACGAATTACCTCGAAGTAAACGATTTATTGACACATAGTCAGCACGGGTTCAGAAAATATCGTTCTTGTGAAACACAACTAGCTCTTTATACTCATCAAGTAATAAGTGCTATCGACAGGAGATGTCAAATTGATTCCATATTTTTAGATTTCCAGAAGGCTTTCGACACCGTTCCTCACAAGCGTCTTCTAACCAAACTGCGTGCCTACGCAGTATCGCCTCAGTTGTGCGACCGGATTCGTGATTTCCTGTCAGAAAGGTCACAGTTCGTAGTAATAGACGGAAAGTGATCGAGTAAAACAGAAGTAATATTCGGCGTTCCCCAAGGAAGTGTTATAGGCTCTCTATTGTTCCTGAACTATATTAACGACATAGGAGACAATCTGAGTAGTTGTCTTGTTTGCAGATGATGCTGTCATTTACCGTCTAGTAAAGTCATCAGATGATCAAAACGACTTGCAAAATAATTTAGATAAGATATGTGCATGGTGCGAAAAGTGGCAATTGACACTGAATACAGAAAAGTGTGAAGTTATTCACATGAGTACTAAAAGAAATCAGCTAAATTTCGATTACGCGATAAGTCACACAAACCTGAGGGCTGTAAATTCAACTAAATACTTAGGGATTAAAATTACAAATAACCTAAACTGGAACTATCACATAGATAATATTGTGGGTAGAGCAAACCAAAGACTGCGATTCATTGGCAGAACAATTAGAAGGTGCAACAGATCTACTAAAGAGACTCCTTACACCACGCTTGTCCGCTCTATCCTGGAGTATTCCTGTGCGGTGTGGGATCCGCATCAGGTGGGACTGACGAATGACTTCGAAAAAGTACAAAGAAGGGCTGCTCGTTTTGTATTATCGCGAAGTAGGGGAGATAGTGTCACAGACATGATACGTGAATTGGAGTGGCAATCATTAAAACAAAGGCGTTTTTCGTTGCGACGGGATCTTCTCATGAAATTTCAATCACCAGTTTTCTCCTCCGATTGCGAAAACATCCTGTTGGCACCCACCTACATAGGGAGAAATGATCATCACGATAAAATAAGAGAAATCAGGTCTTGCACAGAAAAACTTAAGTGCTCGTTATTTCCCCGTGCCGTTCGAGAGTGGAACGGTAGGGAGACAGCTTGAAGGTGGTTCATTGAACCCTCTGCCAGGTACTTTATTGTGAATAACAGAGTAATCACGTAGATGTATTCCTTGGCACAGTCTGCTGTGTTTCGCTTTTATTTTTATCAGATTCATAACAAACTTCTCACCTCCTAACTTTATATGGCATTTCCCATGCAGGAGGCCGATCTCTACGTCCCGTTCCCATATGAATTCATTGCCCACGAGACAGGAAGCGGTTAAATTCTTCATGACGAGAAAAGTGCATTAATCCGCTCCGTTCTAGAGTTTCACACCTATGCGTGCCTGTAATGTATGAGTCTGGCTTCTGGCGCCAATACTACCAGATACCACGCAGTTTTAAACTGGAGAAGTCTGAATCTTTACAGACTGCGCTATTTTCTTAAATAAATTAGCTTCCATGACCTTCATGCTTTCACCAGTATCGAAAACCAATGTCGTGAGAATACATCCCACAACTGCTTGAACAGCGGCTTGTACGTACTCCGAGGGACCTTCAATATTGTTGTCTACCTCATTAAATAACTCTTCGTGGATTTCAGTCTCATCGTTTTATCTGAGCATGCTTATCTGTTTATTCAAACTATCGCTCCCATTCCGTCCCGCTCTTGCCACCTGGGAGCTCAATATAGTCGCGTTTAATTTGACGCCCCGGATGTTGTCGTTGGTGGTACTTCAACCACAACTATTCGGACTTCCTGATTATATTTACTCCTGTTTTGGTTTACGGGCATACCTTGCCCTTGATTATTTTGCGACCACTGATTATTATGACTTTGATTCCTGTTGTTTTGTCGGTTCCCGTTTCGATTATTTTGATAACCAGATTGGTACCGATTATTATTTCGTCTCTGCCTTTGAAAGAATGTCTGTCCGCTTTGTGGACCACCACTGTTGTTCTGATTTGCGTGTCCCACTTGCGACATGCCGACGTCACTCCGCGACGCATCGTTACGGCTGTTACTGTGGCCTCGCCCGTTCTTATTCGCGGACCGTGAGCCATTGTTGCCACAGTTAGGCCGGTATTACACTATCAAATTTCTTTGTCAAAGGTATTTGATGGTGTAATGGGGAACTTTATATCAAATGTCGTCCAATATTTGATCAATTCTAGGGCCTCGTTGTAGATTTGATCAAAAAAGTCGCTTGTCTTCTGTTCATTTACTCCACAAGTAAATGATACCTTGACTTACCACATGGAGCGCTAGCATCGCTGCAGCGTTCTGTCCTCTGTAGTGTTTTTATAAACATTGCCGGTAAATACAATTGGTGTGTGCCGACAACTACAAAATTAATAGAGATGTATGAAGCTTTTGAGGTGCCTTACAACGTGAGGCACCCTGAATACAAAAATAGATTAAGAAGATTGGAGACCTGACCTAACCTAACCCTCTCTTGTAGCAAGGAATCGGAGTGTTACTAAGCTCACGTAACAAGTTTTGTTGACTGCTTTTAGCGTGTCGTCGTAAAACCCACGGCTTCCCCCAGGTATGTTTCCATTTTTCCCTCGCTTCTCTTCTGTAAGTGCACACAGTGCAATTGTGGTACATGCAACTGCTGCAGTTAACAACAATTTGTTGCTGTCAGACATCTTGAACATTGACGAAAAATATGACAGTGTAATACCCCATCTAGCACTACGTCAAAGATCTTTGTCAAATATATTTGACTGAATATTTTATCACATCTTTGATAAAACCTTTGACAAAGAAATTTGATAGAGCAATACTGGCCTTTCTTTCCACATCTCCTTGTTTTAGGCCTATGGTATCGAGCACTGACAAAAAGTGTCAAAGGTCAAAATCATCTTTTCCCTTATGTGCACAGACAATTCCGCCTTCGAGATGCGTAATACACCTTTGTGCACGACCGGCTCGTCCATGTATCTCGCTAAATTAATGTGTTTTTCGTAATACTTTCTCAGTCCACCCTGTTTTGGTTTGTAAATTTGTGAGCTGAAGGCCTGTTTTCTAAGGCATTCTTGTACGCCCACTGACCAGCTCGTAACAAGAAAAGCCTTTCAGAATTGTTGGTAATATATATTGGTATCTCTGGTTTTGGTAGGCCATAGCACACCATCACGTGGTTGTTGTACTTCGGGGTTTATAGGCTGGTACGCCTCAAAGTGTGGTCTTGGACTTTGTTGTGTATGCATCCTGCATTTGCGTATCGACAGTCGGTGCTTCGTATGACGGATGTGGTATTGTTTCCACCGCCCGTCGCACTTCTCTTACCTGTGACGAAACTTCCTCTCGCTATTGTGAAATGTCGTCATGTGTGATGTGCTTTATGTGGTCTATTTCCGAGCGGAGCGTTTGTTTTGCCGTGTTGAGTTCGGCCATCACTTCGCTCCCAGCCCGTCATATTGCGCCTTTCCATTTTGAATTTATTTTATCGGTGGGCATTTTGTCTTTCTGCTCAAGCCACTTGCTGAATTCAGTGTTTAATTTTTCACTGTGCACATGTAGCCAGGTTTTCAACATTTCTTCTGGTTCTACAGACAGACTGTTGACACGTTGCACTGATTCATGCATCGTATTTTCCATCGCCTTCTGTGCTGATTGTATTGTTTCCACAGCTTTTGATAATTTGGAAGCGGTTTCTGTAATTCCTTATATCCCTCCTTTAGGTTGGTAATTTCGGATGCTATTGTCGCTAAACCAGTTTTTAATTTTTTACTAATTCCTCATTTATCTGAGTGGAAATATTAGTGAACAAATATTTGTCACGTTCAGTCGAGGTATTATTTACTTGTGGAGTTAGTTCTAAATCTCTATACGCAAGAGTGGTATTCACCTGCCTAGAGATTTAGGAAAAGGTGTTGCTTATGTGTGAAACAAGCGTTCATTTAATGTAGAATTTATGTGTGAAGAAGCGCTTCATCGCATTCGTTAATCATCTCGGCAATTTTATTGAATAAATTTAGGGCGGGAGGTGGTGTTTGCTCGGCACTTTCAATTACTTGTACTTGCGTATTAACTTTTGCCTCCACATTCTGAGAATCGGATTCTGCCACCCTCGGATCGGTACTATTGTTACTGCCGTCCACGTTATTTTTAGAAACATTTGCGAAATCCATGTTTTCAAATTTATCTATCTTTAGTCCAGTCAAATAGCAGATATACCTTGCAAAAGGTGGGGTAGAAGATTTTATTTTTTTAACTCGTTCATATTGTTGGAAAGGTTACAAAATCAAGTTTTGCCAACAAAATTTCTGTTGGAAAAACTTTCTGCAGTCAAAAAACTTCGAAAATTTCGGACTTTTTTCAGTTTTTTTCAAAATATCTCAGTTTTATTTGCTCCTATCGCTTTAACGTCTATTTTCTTTTTTAAAGAGCACAAAATTCTCTACAGATTTGATTCTTACCATTTTTTTCTACTCCCAGTATCTAAGGCGCTACAGCGCGTCAAAATATACCAACTTTTCAAATTTTGAGCATAGTGGCAAGATACCTTATTTTAGAACACTATTTTTTCAGTTTCCGTTTGTGAAGTATAAATACATTATACATCATGTTATAAGTTGGAATTTACCACCTCACTTTCAGGTATTCAATTTCTCTATATGCAACATGAGGATTGCTGGGTGCCCAACTACTGTGATCCTTACATCACTACCTGAAGTTCACTATGGGCCACCTCAGCCCTGGTATTTTTAAAACTATAAATATAAAAATATATCATTAAGAGACATACACACACACACAAACACACACACACACACACACACACACACACACACACACACACACACAAAATTGTCACAGGAAACTGAACTATTATTAGTGCAATAGGAAACCTAATTAGGTAAGTAATTATTCTTGTGTATAAAGGCCACACAGTTGACATTAAAAATAAATAGCTTTATTACAATTAAAATGCATTGTCAGTTCCTAAAAAATTTTGACAGCTCTGGGTGTTTAATACTTGTAATATCGCACTTTAGCGCACTTGAGTCAGGTATGAGCATCACTTCCAACGTTTTGATGGGCCAGGTTCCTCAGTGTCACCAGAAATACCTTGCGTTACGGACTCAGGGTCTGTACATAGAGTTGATCCCAGATTGACCTCTTCTTTAAACAGCGATTCAGCCTCAGCAAGTTCGTTGATTTCGTCAGCGGTTTCCTCAACATCCTCCATAACATCTTCTTCACTGTCTTCATATAAAAAATTTGGCGCGTTTTCACAGTTGACCGCAATACATTTCTTGCAAACTGAAGAACATTTCAAACCCGCTTTTCTGCACGAGCACGCTGCGCCACAGTTCAGCTTGCATGAGCATGAAACAATGTGAAGAAGTGCTGGATCTTGGCTCATTATAACGAACGTTGGACCGTGGCCACTGTGATTCCAGGCCCGTTTCTCAGGAGGTTTCCAGTTTCCCATTCAACTTTGGACTTGTTGGTAAGTCCGCAACGAATGATGTTGTGCAGCATCTTGTGTAGGTGGTAACCGTGCAAGATTCAGTTTGCTTTTTGTGGCAGACTTGGCGAATAGCTGGTACCGCAAATGGTCTAGTGTGTGGGAACTGCTGACACCTCCACTATACAATACCTGTTCTCCTGCTGTTATTATTTCTTCACAGGTATCATGTGGCTTATTGAATGTGCAAAGCGCTGAGGTTAGGTGATCATTTTTCGCAACAATATTGCAGCACTTAATTTGTCCTTGACCAAAAAAAGCGGATGTTGCATCACATCCGCTAAAGGCGTGAGTGAGCAGAATATATTCTCTGTCAAACTTGTAAGATGCAGTGGAAAACCACTTGTCTTCTGCATTTCCTCTTCCTGGCTTTAAGAAAAATGAGTTTTCAATGCCTTGCCCCAAACCGATCATGAGCAAAAGCAGGACAACATCTTCTCCTACAATGACAGACTTAAGCGCCTAGAACCGCACGGCCACACCGGCCGGCTTCTTTTTCATATTGCGTCCACCACTCACCACAGTTTTTTCGCAAATGAAACACAAATTCATGTCAGACATTCTCTTTTTCAGCACCACAACATATACTGAATGGAAGCGACTCCAAACTGTAGGACCCTTATTGTTGTGTGCTAATAGCTGTCAGCGCGCTGTGAACAATCACCAGAGGTGATCACCTTCCGCCCGCCAAATAATAAATACGCTTTTGTCCGCTAAAGAACAATTCCTACATACTTTTTCTTATAAACTGATCATTATCGTCAATCAACGGTAGAAAATGTACGGCACCTGCATGCAATCGTATTACATATTGTAACATAAATAAACTTCGCGGAATCCGACGTGAATGTGTTCGTAGTTACTGAATATGATGCTGTTTGTCCTGGCCCTGCAGCAGAGTGAGATGGTAAATTCTAATGAATAACATGATGAGTAATGTGTTTATACTACACCAATAGAAACTGAAAAAACAGAGTTCAAAAATTAGGTAATTTGCCACTTTGCTCGAAATTTGAAAAATTGGTATTTTTTGACGCGCTGTAGCGCCTTAGATACTGAGAGTAGAAAAAAGGTAAGAATCAAATTTATAGAGAATTTTGTGCTCTTTAAAAAAGAAAATAGACGTTAAAGTGATAGGAGCAAATGAAACTGAGATATTTTGAAAAAACTGAAAAAAGTCCGTAATTTTCGAAGTTTTTTGACTGCACAAAGTTTTCCCAACAGAAATTTTGTTGGCAAAACTTGGTTTTATAACCTTTCCAACAATATTAACGAGTGAAAAAAATAAAATCTTCTACCCCACCCTTTGCAAGGTTGGTTTTTTTTCTGACAGTTTCACTGGGCTACTTTGTCATAACGTAAATTGAAAATATACACACATTAAAAAAACCTATGCATCACCTCCGTTCCGAGAGTAACAGACCCTCTACAGGAAACTGAAATAGAGATCAAGATAAACATAATTCATGCCCTATTTATTGCTCGTGAAAACGACATTTCGTATGTTGTACCACCATACAGCGAGACTTTCCGAGGTGTTGGTTCAGACTGCTGTACACACTGGTACCTCTAATACCCAGTAGCACGTTCTCTTGCAGGGATGCATGCATGTATTAGTCGTGGCATACTCTCCACAAGTTCATCAAGGCACTGTTGGTCCACATTGTCCCACTTTTCAATGGCGATTCCACGTGTAACCGTCAGAGTGGTTGGTGAGTCACGACGTTCATAAACAGCCCTTTTCAATCTATCCCGGGCATGTTCGACAGGGTTCATGTCTGGAGAACATGCTGACCACTCTAGTTGAGTGGTGTCATTCACAAGATGTGCACGATGGGGGCGCGAATTGTCGTCCATGAAGACGAATGCTTCACCAATATGCTGCCGATATGGTTGCATTATCGGTCGGAGGATGGCATTCACGTATCGTACAGCCGTTACACCGCCTTCCATGACAACCAGCGGCGTACGTCGGTCCCACATAATGCCATCCCAAAACAGAGGGAACCGAATCCCTGTCCAGGACATATATTTTTCAAAGAAGTCGGCTTTGTGAAATGCTCTCGTGTATCAGCCAAAAGAATTTCATGTGTATTCCAAGTATTATGGCCAGCACTGCAGACTGCTGAGCTGTAACTAGCATATTTATATTTTATGTGAGAGACTAGAATACATCTCGTTCTACAGTTGATGCTCTAGAGGTAAGACAATTTAATTTATTTGTTATGTGCACAGGGACCAGAGTTATCAGTTTTGAGCAGGGCCAGATGATTCAGTGCCTGAGGGGCTGAATGTATTTTGCAGTGGCTGTATTTCTTTATTGGTACTGGGAGTTGCATTGCCCAGTCAGTTCCTGTAAAGTTTTGCTAATAATAGCACAGAGTAAGCACACCACTTGCAGTTACAACACGCCACACGACAATTAGAGTTCAGTATCCATTCCACAGTTCAGATATTGATTCAACGTAATCTAAATAAATAAAGTTCAAAAAAGAACGTTACAATCTACATAGATACCCCGCAAGCCACCATAGAATGCGTGGCGGAGGGCACCCTGTACCGCTACTAGCCTTTTCTTTCCTGTTCCACTAGTAGACAGAGCGAGAGAAAAAAAGACTATATATGAAGACAGTAACTGTTCTCGAAAGAACAGATGACTGTTGTTGACCGTGCAGCTTTTCCCTGGAATAAATGATGTCTAACTGACAACCTCAGCTGCCGACAGGTGTTGTTGATATACCTCCATGTGGACAGCTGAAAATGTGTGCCCCGACCGCGACTTGAACCCGGGATCTCCTGCTTACATGGCAGACGCTCTAAACATCTGAGCCACCGAGGACACAGGTGATTAGCGCGACTGCAGGGACTTATCCCTTGCACGCTTCCCAAACTCTTACGGGAATCGCCAAAGCGTGCGCGAGTAATGAGTGAATGGGCAAATGTCTATAAGGTACATTACATATGTAGAATTGTGGACAGTTGGGAATGTGAGTCTCACGGGAAGCGTGCAAGGGATAAGTCCCTGCAGTCACGCTATTCATCTGTGTCATCGGTGGTTCCGATGGATACAGCGTCTGCCATGTAAGCACGAGATCCCAGGTTCGAGTCCCGGTCGGGGCACACATTTTCAGCTGTCGACATCGAGATATATCAACACCTGTCGGCAGCTGAAGGTTTCAGTTAATAATCATTTATTCTAGAAAAAAGAGTGTCTTTATGCCTTCATATGAGCGCTATCTTCGCGAATCTTATATTCGTTGTCCTTGGCAGCAGTGGGGTCGTTCTGCAGCTTCAGATCCTGGTCCACAAAATTTTCTCAGTA
The DNA here is from genome assembly GCF_023897955.1 of Schistocerca gregaria. Taxonomy (NCBI): domain Eukaryota; kingdom Metazoa; phylum Arthropoda; class Insecta; order Orthoptera; family Acrididae; genus Schistocerca; species Schistocerca gregaria. The sequence continues at coordinate 529,682,912 of NC_064924.1, forward strand.
GTATTACTCGAAAAGAACGTCGCCTTCCCTCTAGGATTCCAATTTGAGTTCCCGAAGCCTCTGCGCAGTACTCGCATGTCGATCGAACCTACCGATGGCAAATCTAGCAGCCCGCGTCTGAATTGCTTCGATCTCTTCCTTTAATCCGATGGTGCGGATCCCGAACTCTTTGAACAGTACTCAACAGTGGGTCTCACCAGTGTCCTGCATGCGGTCTCCTTTACGGATGAACCACACTTTCCTTAAATTCTCCCAATAAACCGAAGTCGACCATTCCCCTTTCTTTACTACAATCCTCACATACTCCTTCCATTTTATATCGCTTTGCAACGTTACATCTGGATATTTAAACGGCGTGACTCTGTCAATAAGGACACTACTAATGCTGCATCGGAACATTACGGGTTTATTTTTCTTATTCATCCGCATTAACTTGCATTTTTCTACATTTAGAGCTAGCTGCGATTTATCACACCGAATAGAAATTTTGTCTAAATCATCTTGCATCATCCTACCGCCACGAATCTTGGACACCTTTTCGTACACCACAGTATCATCAGCAAACTCCCGCAGATTGCTGCGCTTCCTATCCTCCAGATCGTTTATGTATATAGAAAATAATAGCGGTCCTGTCACACTTCCCTGGCCATTCCACTGTCTATGGAGAACACTCCCTGTCGACGTCAATGTACCCAGTCTTAAAATCCTTCCGACAGAAAGCAATTGCTTTTTCACTTGGACTTGACGGAACTCCAGTGTAATTAAGACATCAGGTTCCAACGTATGTGATACTGTCAGAAATTCTCTCAAGAAAGAAAGGAAATAAGATTAGGCTTCGACGAAACAATTTGAGACGGGGCACAGGCTCGCATTAAAAACGAGGGGGTGAGAAACAATCGTATTCGTCTCATATGAACCGTTCCACCATTTGTCTTAAGACATTTGGGGAAAAACTAAGTCTACATGGCCGACCGGGGACTTGAACCACCGGTCCAGTGTGCCTACCATTGCGCTATCTCGCTCGGTTTCACTCAAGAACAGATAAGTCTTGAATAGACAGGTAAAATACTACAGAGAAATTGCAATGGCAATTGCTGTATACCAACGAAAATTTGATGGTAGGTAAGAGATCTTTCTTTATTACAAGCAAGTGAAACAAGGCTTTTAATTAGTTTTTTAAGATTTTGTTAGAGCTACCAATACGAAGCATCGCTGTTAGGATGCTTAAGGGCTCTAGTCCTATAAGTGATCTTATTGAGGAGTATAACAATAGGTGGAAAGCACAGGAAAAATGTGTAGAAGACGACAGAATTGGAAACCTACATAGTAGTCCCGTCCGATGACAGCAGTCGAAACACAGTTTAAAACAAGTGTGGAGGAAGAGGAGGAGATGGTGACGTTGTGGGGGGGGGGGGCGGAGGGGGGAGGAGGAGGAAGAAACTGACATACGTAGTGAACAAAACGGAAATAGATGACACTCAACCCGTCTCTGTTTCTGATAACAGTACTCTCCACCAATCCAGCAGCAGCATCGTGGTTGACTTCAGGCAACATATTGAGAATGCAAAAGTCCTCCTGTTTTTCACCAGCCATACCATTCGATTTTTACTGTTTATTTCACTGCAGGTACTTGGGAGTGAGGACGCACCGAGCCTGTCACCGTATTTTCTTCAGATTTTTTTCTACTGAAGGTTACTTACGAATGCGCCGAATTAGGCGGCTGTTGAACTTTGCTGTCTTGAACTGTATTAATTTACGACCCTTATTGTTTAATTTTTTACTGCTTTCAATGCAGGACGATTTCAGTGACCTGTCCGTATCCTCATTTATGTCTCATGTGTTATTTTCCTCGTTGCTCTGGGACTACAAGGTGATAACGGAATAAACTGACAAATACTCTTACCTGTTCCAGTTAAATAGAAGTGTTTCTGTATTGTGCCATTTTACTGAAAATGTCTGTTTCTGCATTTTGACTCTGTTTGAATTCAAAGCTGACTTACAGTTTCAACATAAAACTGTAGATGAAGTCTCACACACAAAAGCTGCCTAAGGCCGCCTTTACTGACTTGGCGATATCTTCCACGCGCCCTAATCTCTTTATTGTCGCGCGCTGTCATGCTGAGCGAGCGGTTTCTCAGCTCTCCTCACATGTCTTAGCCCGATTTATAGCCTTTTTTTTATCGTTTTCGCCGGATAAGATTCGTCAACAGCAATGACTTTACAAAGAGTTCTCCTTTTTTGTTTCAGCACTAGATACATATACTATCGTAATGAGGAATTTAGGCGTCAGTATGCAGACTGCAAGTCCACAACTAGTTTGCTTCGGTTACGCACCAGTCAATCCCTTGTCAAAGCGAAGAAGTCACTTCACTCATTCCTTTAATAATATCGTGTTCTGCAGCACTCCTCTCTCAATCATGCGTCTCGGAAGTCTCACAGACGACTTATCTTTCACACTGAAATTATGTTTCCGCAACTCAGTTGTAACCTCCCCACAAAAATAAAATAATATGAATAATACTCTCATTTAGCGTAACTACCCAACAGTGAAAATACAATACAATGTGACAAACCTATAACCTTTCAATAATTGACAGTCAAGTTAACCTGGTAAATTTTGGACGTCAGCAATGCTGCGTCATGGCCCTGATACATCATTCTGAATAAGCTGAAAAATCTTACCTTAATTAGGTCGCCGGATATCGCGTATATATCTGCTCCTATAAGAAATTTTCCTGGCGCAGCTAAGTGCAATGCTGGCCGATAGATTTGTCTTATAAAAAAGGAAAGAACTGACTTTTCTTTTCAATAATCGGGATTGCCAAGGATTGGAGAAATTAGTGAATTCTTTAAATTGAGATAAATGTCAAAAGTTACTTTTTATGAGAAAGATTATTATTAACAGATTTAAAAAAAAAAACATTTACATGGGACTTGATGTAACAATACTACATATGCGCGAGGCTGCTTTTACCTTATCCTACATCGCTCAGGCTCTGCCATCGCTGCACACGACCGGCCCAGCCAACACGATACACCAGACACGACTGCTCGCTACCAACAACTAACTGCTACTGCTACACAGTTCCTACTGCAGTCAACACTGCTCTTTGGTCTCAGATTCTCTTCTAGCTTACATATCGCAGGCAGCGCGTGAGCAATACATCGAAATTACATCAGCTCGAGTGCGCTAGCAACAAATTATTTAATTATGGACTTCTTACATAACCCTCCACTGGGAGGCAAAAATTTGGCAGCGATGGTGAGTCAATTGGACTTGCCATGAGCAACAAATTTTTCTATAATCTATTTAGTTTACTAAGGCTACAATCACAGTATATACATCATTGATAAGTGCAGAACATATTAAGAAATTAAATAAAGTGCACATGCACTGAGTACAAAACATATTCAGAAATGACAAAGTATATACGCAATGAGAACAAAATATATTAACAAAATAGAGTGCACACACACAATAAAAGTTTTTATAATTTTACAAGAATTTAAATGCACTGTATAAGCTTTTACTATTTTACAGGAACTAGGAAAGGAATGGGAAGGATTGCATCATGGTTGTAGCACAGTAGGTTGCACGTAGCTGCACTGAAAGTCCTTATCTTTCTACAGAAGCACAACACCAAGTGAGACAATCTGAAGTTTTCTTCCCTGAAGTATTTATCAGTGTAGCCAAGACACTGACATGTTATATTAATATTCAGTGTTATCATTTTGGTAGTACATTAGGTACACCAAACATTAGGACCATAATAACATCTCCATCGTTCAAGGTGGTGGACAGCTTGATATGTCAACACCATATTTTTGTAGAAGCCATACTCTTACAGCAACGTAGAATTAGTACAAAAACCAATATAGTGCTCCATGACAATGAGGATGGACAGGATAAACGGATATTGCAGTAATTAGGTCAGAAGGTGGAGGACACATTAACTCTTATGCTAGTCATCATAGAATTACCAATATGAACAATATTGAGTATTACGAAACACTATTCGTAACTCATCTGACTGAGTCAGTGGCATTCATTGGCTAGTTACAAAGAATTCATATAGTCTTACAAAACATTATTCAGTGTTATTCACAAGTCATCATTTAAAACAGGAGCTATTGAGTTACTGACATTCATTGGCTAGTTACAAAGTATTCATATAGTGTTACAAAACACTATTCAGTGTTAGTCACATTATTTAAAATAGGAGCTATTCAGTGTAGCATCAAGCTACTGGTGTTTATATATGATATCATTCATGTAAGTGACATAAGACATATTTAAAATGTAAGACATTGGAACACTTACTCAAGGTCGGTAGTCGAATAATACATGGACATAATGGAATCAATACAGAAAATTTCCATTATCCTTAGGACTAAAAATATATCTTAAACTGGTAGCATTATTTAGTTGTATACTGGTAATAGTTGGGACTCGTAATATTTTTTTTTAGCAATGCATTGCACTGGGATCGATAATTAATTGCTGGGGCATGAATATATTTGCTTTTGACTTATTGCTGGAAATAAGGATTATTAACGTCATTTGTCATGAGTCAGCTGTAGCAAGGTTATGAAACAAGTACAGTATATGTGATCACATTCATAAATGATAGACACAACTGGGTAAAAAATGCAAGTACTAGAACAGGTTTAATAACTAACTGCTTATAGCATGTTATGTCACGAAAAGCTTCTCCTGGAAAAAATAGAAAATGGATTATTGAGCTGAAAGAAGAAATGCATATCATGCCGAAAAATAGTGAACTTCGAATTAACAGGTAATGAAACGTGTACTTAATATGTATGTACTCTAGCTGTCTTTTCCAAAACATTCAGTCATTATACTATGCGACATAAGACATGCTGTCAAAAGGAACTGCAACAAATACTTAAATAACTACATATCATTTCTTAACTAACAGTAAATATATAAACTTCATCATTATCATCATCTGCAAACAAAAACTTCATTATTCATATTAGCATATTCTTCATATAACTATTCATCATCATTTATTATCATCTGCAAAAAGTAGACACTTCATTATGCATATTCATATTACCATTTACTTCATACAACTATTCATTATCATTCATTACTTCATATAGTAAAGAGTTTCTTACTTCTAGCATATTTCATCACTAAAATTAACATCTGTAGTTCTGTCTGACAGTCTGCATCAATCGCCTTGTATTCTGAAAGAAAAATAATTAGTCAAGACTGCTATCATACGATGTGTACAGTATATTCTAGTTAATTCTTGTTAATTCTGATCCATTTACTCTTCATGACAAGATATTGCATTTTCTTTCCTTCATTCTGATGGTAAAATTTCCATTTCATAGTAAACCACTGTGGTTGTTTAATTCATTTCTTTTACACGGTATTGCTTTCTGAAAAATGATGAACATGGATTAATATCTTGCATTTAATTCATGTACCCATTAAATAAAAACTTGTTTCTAGTAATATAATTAAGCATACATCATAGCATGACAGAAAATATATTAGGTCAAAAACATAGACAATTTTCAAGTGCAAAACATGTATACACAGTATCATAATGTAGTGCCAAAAAAAATCTAGAATAGGCAAAATATCATGACAGGAAACGTATTAGGTTAAAAACATAGACAGTTTTCAAGTGAAAAAAATGTACACACAGTATCATAATGTAGTAGCAAAACATGTAAAATAGTCAAGATGTTGAGATATCATAAGGAAAAATGTCAAAGTCAACTGTTGTTTGTTACATCTTAAAGATTTCATAGTGCAACCAGACAAAAATTCTACTTTCGACAGGAAAACAATAATACATACACCAAAAAAATCGAAAATGTGCAAGGTCTGATATATAACGACAAGAAAAGCGACCTGCTAACCTTACCTTGCCAGGCACGTGCCAGGAAAAAATATGATAATCATCAGTAAGTGTTCATATCAATAACCGGAAACGGCATTACAATGTGATAAATCATAAAGTATGTTCATTCAATAAAGGGTTTAATATTGGAGACATGGTGATTGCCTTTGCTTTTTCTGGTTCTCAATGTTTCAACATGTACCACATTGGGATGAGAAATGCTGCGGATTCTGTATGGACCTGCGTATAGAAGTTCAAATTTACTGCATCTACTCTTTCCTCTGTTGGATAAATAGTGTGTGCGTACTAATATCTTCTGTCCAATGTGAAAGATACGGCGTGTACAAACCTGTTTTTGCTGTCGTCTCCGGCGCTCTGCGACACGTTTGATGTTGTTGATCGCAATCTCACTTAGTTCATGGTGGCGTAGTCGACGAGATGTAGGAAAGGATACTAATTCTTTAATTTTGTTAGGCGGTTCAACATTTTTTCAATATAACAGTCGGAGATAGCATAGTGGATTCATTTGGTATGGAGTTAATTACATCCTGGAATGAGTGTGTGTGTGTATCCCAATCAATATGTCTTTTATGGCAGTACATTCTACACAGTTTACCAATTTCTTTCATCAGTCGTTCACAAGGGTTCGAAGAAGCGTGATACTTGGATATATAGATCGGAAAAATGTTTCTAGCTCGTAACATACGTGTCCATATCGCAGATCGAAATTGTGGTCCATTGTCGGAAATTACTTTCAATACATGCCCTACATGAAATAAAAAATGTTTTACAAATGCATTCGAAATAGATTTAGCAGTAGCTTTGCGCAATGGAGTGAAGGTAACAAATTACGAAGTGAGTTCAACAGCGACAAAGATGTAGCAAAAACCTCTATTAGTTCTGGGAATCGGACCAAAAATGTCTACAGCGGCCATGTGTCTCAATTTAACAGGTACAATGGGATGTAACGGAGGAATATGTGAAGTCGTGTCTGATTTAGCTTTCTGGCAGATTTTACATGACGCTAAAACTCGTCGAATACGTTTCTCCATGTTGGCAAAATAACAGTTCTGTCTCAGTATAAGAAAACATTTTCTGGCTCCATAATGTGCGTAACTTAAATGAGTATACCAAATTAATTTGTTAACAAGTTCGTCAAGAATGCATAATAACCAGTTGTTGCCGTCAGGGGGAGAGCGGCGAAACAGAATGTTATTTCGTACAGTGTAATGGTTTCTAGTAGTATTGTTATTCTTATCTTGCCAAAGGTGTTTAATTTCTTTCCATACGTCGTCTTTACTCTGCTCTTGTGCTACGTCTCGTAATGACGATGAAATGAAGTTTTCAAATGCGACTTGTTGAATATATGTGAGGCTAGAATTTGCTTGGCATAAGTTGGTTGCGATGTCTTGCTGATTGTTGCAGAGAGAACGGGATAGTGCGTCTGCTACAATATTTTGTGTACCGGGAATGTGAACAATTGTAAAATTAAATTCCTGTAAATACAGTTTCCAACTGCTTAATCTGTCATGTGTAAATTTAGCGGAAAGTAAAAACTGGATAGCTCTGTGGTCTGTGTAAACGGTAGTATGTCTTCCATAAAGAAAATGCCTAAATCGGGTAAATGCCCATACAACACATAATGTTTCAAGTTCTGTAACAGAATAATTGCGTTCAGCAGATGACAGAATGCGACTTGCAAAGGCGATGTTTTTAATTACTATATTACCGTCTTCTTCAATTTCCTGAAAAATGTGTACGCCTAAAGCTGTGTTAGAACTGTCGGTGGCAATGGAAAAATTTCTAGTGAGATCTGGGTGTGATAAAAGTGGTGCATTCAACAAAGCTTGTTTCAGATTGACAAATTCAGACTGCGCTTGGCTATCCCAGGACCAGATAGTGTTTTTACCCGTCAGTTGGCATAATCTAGGGGTGTCTAAAGCAGAGTTATGAATAAATTTACGGAAAAAGTTAATTAACCCCAGAAAGCTGCGTAGTTGTTTCTTTGTCGTTGGAACAGTAATGTCACGTAAAGCTTGAAGTTTTTCCGGGTCAGGCGCGATGTCTTCTGCTGAAATTACATGTCCAAGAAATTTTATAGTAGTTTTGCCAAAGTGTGATTTGCTAAGATTAACTGTGAGTCCTTGTGCACGAAAAGTTTGCAGCAGTTGTTCAAGAATCAGATTATGTTCAGACCAGTTAGCTTCTGCAATAAGGATGTCGTCTACATACGTTGTGATTCTGTCTTTAAGTTCTGTCGGAAGTATAGTATTCAAACCGCGAATAAATGCTGCTGAAGAAATTGTTAAACCGAACGGTAATTTGCAAAATTGATAACAGTCACCATAACAGAGAAATGCTGTGTACTTTCTGCAGTTCAGGTGGAGCTGAATTTGCCAAAATCCCGATTTTTAAATCTAATGTGGAATAAATAGCAGCACCATGAAATTTCTGTAGAAGTTCTTCTAGTGTTTGTGGGCGATCTGTTTCATTAATAATAATGTCATTGATGTGACGCGAATCAAGTACGAGGCGAAGTGAGCCATCCTTTTTCTTAACAATATGGAGCGGGTTTATGTACGGACTAACTGCTGGTTCAATAATACCTTGGTCAAGCATAGCTTGCAATTCTTTCTTAACCTGTTCTCTGTGAATATACGGAACGGAATAATGTTTGGCTTTAAACGTGTCGTGCTGTTTAACTTGAAAATCATACATGAAACCGGAGATAGTACCAGGGATGTTGTCAAAAACTGGAACTTGCTGTAAAAGAATTTTGCGTAATTGAGTACGTTCAACGTCTGTATTTGCACTGCTTTGTTCAACTTTATCAGAAATCATTTGCATAACGTCATAGTCGGCTTCGTCTGGTATATTATAGTTGTGTACGAACGTATCTGTGAACAATGTGGAATGACAGTCTGTGTTACGTGATGCAGAAATGACCTCTGTCCGATTAATTGTTTGTTCTTCTGCAGATAAAGAGTGCTGAAAATCTAATGCCAGTTGTACATTTTCATCCTTTAACATTAAATAGGAATTTTGAAAGTCAATAATTGCGTCATGTTGTACCAAAAAATTCGTACCTAAAATAACGTCTGTTGTCAATAAGGGAACAATCCAAAAATTTGAGTGGAACGTATGACCTGCAATACGAAATGATAAGTGTGTCTGTAATTTTACATCTACTCCTTTACCAGATACTGCTCCTTTTACTTTAGTTTTGCCTAATGGTAACGTAGGATAAGTATTCTCTTTGTTACAAGTGTTGAAAGTTTCCTCATTTATAACTGACATAGGTGATCCAGAGTCGATTACTGCCGAAAATGTGGATGATCCAATCTTTACATCAATGACAGGTGGGAATTGTTTTTTTCAATAACTGATTTTTCATGCAAAAGAGTGTCTCGGATGTCGTCAAAAGTAATAACATTTTCGTGAACAAGAGTCTGTGTATCAAAAGTATTGCTTACATGGCTGGAAGGTTCAATCTGTGCTGCATCTAGTCAAATTATATCTGACGTGCTGTTATCTGCAGGAGGATGCTGTGACATTTCCACTATTTGTACTGTTCTGTTATTTCTACCTGACGTATTAGGTTCGGGATGATACCGACTGTCTGGTTCATTCATGACAATCTGTTGTTGCAGATGATTCTGCTGCTGGTAAGACCGACTGTTACGCTGAAAACTGTGCTCATTACTTTTACGTCTGTTATAATAATCATTGCTATATGGCGCGTTGCGATATGAGTTGAAATGGTGTGTTTTCTGTACGTAGCGATTTCCTTGTTGCTGTGCGTTACTATTTGGTGAAGCCGACGCTATACGTGTAGGCGGCGAAACATTAAAGCCTGGTTGACCTTGCAGACTACATTGTTGGTTTGGTATGCTAACCGGCTGCTTTTGATGCTGTTGCGGTGAAAACCCTCTATTGTTCCCAAACTATGTTTGCGATTGCTGATAATTTTGCATATACCGAAGATTAAAATTTTGTTTGTCATTAAAATTCTGGTGGTTATCATTTCTGGAGCGTATAATGAAAACTGTCACTTTCGGTAAAACTTGTCATATCAGGTTTTCTTTACTTATTCTTAATCCTAGATAGATCGATAGTTGAAGAGCTGCTTTGATAGATATAAAGGATAGTAAAAAAGAAGGCAGCAGTGCAGAAAACTAAAGATGAAATAGCACTACTACGGCTCGGGGCCCTGTGCACGCTACGGCACATATTCATCGAAGCGTAATGAATCCCCTGAGGTCACTAACGCGCTGCAAATAAATTTTAGTTTCTGCATTACAGGCCAAGCTGATGAAAATACACTCCTGGAAATTGAAATAAGAACACCGTGAATTCATTGTCCCAGGAAGGGGAAACTTTATTGACACATTCCTGGGGTCAGATACATCACATGATCACACTGACAGAACCACAGGCACATAGACACAGGCAACAGAGCATGCACAATGTCGGCACTAGTACAGTGTATATCCACCTTTCGCAGCAATGCAGGCTGCTATTCTCCCATGGAGACGATCGTAGAGATGCTGGATGTAGTCCTGTGGAACGGCTTGCCATGCCATTTCCACCTGGCACCTCAGTTGGACCAGCGTTCGTGCTGGACGTGCAGACCGCGTGAGACGACGCTTCATCCAGTCCCAAACATGCTCAATGGGGGACAGATCCGGAGATCTTGCTGGCCAGGGTAGTTGACTTACACCTTCTAGAGCACGTTGGGTGGCAAGGGATACATGCGGACGTGCATTGTCCTGTTGGAACAGCAAGTTCCCTTGCCGGTCTAGGAATGGTAGAACGATGGATTCGATGACGGTTGGGATGTACCGTGCACTATTCAGTGTCCCCTCGACGATCACCAGAGGTGTACGACCAGTGTAGGAGATCGCTCCCCACACCATGATGCCGGGTGTTGGCCCTGTGTGCCTCGGTCGTATGCAGTCCTGATTGTGGCGCTTACCTGCACGGCGCCAAACACGCATATGACCATCATTGGCACCAAGGCAGAAGCGACTCTCATCGCTGAAGACGACACGTCTCCATTCGTCCCTCCATTCACGCCTGTCGCGACACCACTGGAGGCGGGCTGCACGATGTTGGGACGTGAGCGGAAGACGGCCTAACGCTGTGCGGGACCGCAGCCCAGCTTCATGGAGACGGTTGCGAATGGTCCTCGCCGATACCCCAGGAGCAACAGTGTCCCTAATTTGTTGGGAAGTGGCGGTGCGGTACCCTACGGCACTGCGTAGGATCCTACGGTCTTGGCGTGCATCCGTGCGTCGCTGCGGTCCGGTCCCAGGTCGACGGGCACGTGCACCTTCCGCCGACCACTGGCGACAACATCGATGTACTGTGGAGACCTCACGCCCCACGTGTTGAGCAATTCGGCAGTACGTCCACCCGGCCTCCCGCATGCCCACTATACGCCCTCGCTCAAAGTCCGTCAACTGCACATACGGTTCACGTCCACGCTGTCGCGGCATGCTACCAGTGTTAAAGACTGCGATGGAGCTCCGTATGCCACAGCAAACTGGCTGACACTGACGGCGGCGGTGCACAAATGCTGCGCAGCTAGCGCCATTCCACGGCCAACACCGCGGTTCCTGGTGTGTCCGCTGTGCCATGCGTGTGATCATTGCTTGTACAGCCCTCTCGCAGTGTCCGGAGCAAGTATGGTGGGTCTGACACACCGGTGTCAGTGTGTTCTGTTTTCCATTTCCAGGAGTGTACAAAAGCAAATTGTCGTATCCAGTCCAAAGGATGTATTTGTGTTCTGTCATTTTTAAACACCTTAGATTTTTTTACGGATAAAAATTGCTTATAATCAACGTTATCGTCGCTGAATATGTGAACTGGTTCAGGATTGTATGATAATCCGTTTGTCTGTGTCTGCCCGGATTCCAGTTCACGTACTCTGTAAATTACCTAAGTTACACTGGCTGTGTGAGTGTGACAAATGTTCGGAAATTGGCGTATACTGTATCGTGTTACAGGCTGAGACTTTTTTCATCTCCGTCACTTCTTGCTGTAAAGACGACACTTTTCTACGCAATGCATTATTGGACGAATCTACCTCACTAATCGTCTGCTGTAAATTTTGGAATTCGGGTGTTTGATTAAACGAAACTGGTGACGTATCGTCCTATTTTGTGTCATTGTTATTTTCTATAACGTCAGTACGACTGGCCAATTCATCAAATTTTTCAGTCAATGCTTTAACCTGATCATCATTTTTAGTGTCACAAGCATTAATTTGTTTTTGGATTTTACGGGTAGTTTTGTTCAATTTCTTAACGTCTGCTTTAATGGCATCGGGATCCTGTATTAATTCTAATTGTTCAAGTCTGTTGGTCACTGTCTGAAAGTCTACTGTGTGTGTGTCTGTTTTTGTTTTAAGATCGGAGATTTCATCATGCAATTCGGTGTTCAACTGTTTAATAGTATTGATTTCGTCTGATACTGTAGCAAAGTTATTGTCTACGTATGTTTTTGCTTTCGTAAATAATTTACGCTATCTTCCTGTCTCTGTGCAGTAATTGTTTCCACGACTTGTTTCTTTACTCTGTTCTGTTCCTGTATGAATTTACGGTAACGCGCTTCACTGTTTTGTAAAGTGGTGATTAAAAGTTCGTCAATTAGGCTGTTCTGCTGTTCGAATTTCTTGTCTACTCTCGTATCCAGTGTGCGTGAAAGTTCTGCTGACATTAATTTAAACTCGTCGCGTAACTGTGTTGCGTTTTCAGAACATTGTTTAGCGACTGCACTAATTTCATCTCTAAGTAATTTAGTTGTGACTGCATGTGTATTACTTAATTCTTGTGCAACGGATCTAATTTCTTCACTACTACTCCTAGCACAAGCCTTAATTTCCTCACGTAATTGTTCTTTAGTATCATGACATTGCACGGCAACGGCTGCAATCTGTTCATTAATCTGTTTAAAGTTCTCAGTAATTTCTTTGATCGACCTATCGTGTTTTTCATTCAACTGTTTGGAATTGCTGTCTAGTTTTTCATTAAGTTATTTGTTCGATTCATTAAGTCGTTTGAAATTGTCGTCTTGTTCTTTCTTCGACTGTTTGAGATTGTTGTCTAGTTTTTCGTTAAGTTGTTTGTAATTGTTGTCTTGTTTTTCATTGAATTGTAGCAGTAATGCTACAACTTGATCCAAGCCAAAATTACGGATTCTATTCTCTGTACTGTGTGATGGTGTGTCTGCATTTGCCACGTTTTGTGAAACCATTTGGTCATTCCAGAATGAGATTTTCACTCTGCAGCGGAGTGTGAGCTGATATGAAACTACCTGACAGATTAAAACTGTGTGCCCGACCGAGACTCGAACTCGGGACCTTTGCCTTTCGCGGGCAGATGTTCTACCATCTGAGCTACCGAAGCACGACTCACGACCGGTACTCACAGCTTTACTTCTGCCAGTACCTCGTCTCCTACCTTCCAAACTTTACAGAAGCTCTCCTGCGAACCTTGCAGAACTAGCACTCCTGAAAGAAAGGATATTGCGGAGACATGGCTTAGCCACAGCCTGGGGGTTGTTTCCAGCTAAGCCATGTCTCCGCAATATCCTTTCTTTCAGGAGTGCTAGTTCTGCAAGGTTCGCAGGAGAGCTTCTGTAAAGTTTGGAAGGTAGGAGACGAGGTACTGGCAGAAGTAATGCTGTGAGTACCGGTCGTTTGTCGTGCTTCGGTAGCTCAGACGGTAGAGCACCTGCCCGCGAAAGGCAGAGGTCCCGAGTTCGAGTCTCAGTCGGGCACACAGTTTTAATCTGTCAGGAAGTTTCATTTGGTCATTGTCTGATTCACGAAAAGGTTTGCTAATTGGACGTGCACTGTGGGTCACTACCTCGGAATCAAATAAATCTGACTTATTTTGACTACATTGTTCATCTTCGTGAGAAAAATTTATCTGTTCACTGTGTAAATTTTGCAAATCAGGTGTGTTAAACTGGGCAGCGTTCATTGTAACGCAAAGTGCCGCGTCATCAATTGTCGTTAAATTAACAGAGGACACCATTGAATTTCTTTGCTCATCATTAGCATTAAAATCATTACTAGTGATCGGTACACACTGATTATCTGCAATTAGATGATTATCACTATTACACTGAGTATCGCTAGTATTATCAGTCAAATTATTCGAGTCAGCTTTTTCACTCCTTGCACATCGCGATGCACTGGTAGCAGTTTTGCGCGGCATTTTCACCACTCAAAGTTAAGCACAAAATCAAACAAAGACAAAGCAAAAATGGAACAAATACAGTTACAACAAAGAGCAATAAATTGCCGATGATCTGTGACAAATTAGTAAATGCGTTGCGCCAGATGCAAACTACTTCTAATATTAAGTAAATAAGAGCAGATATATAGCTGACCACTTCTCAGAAATTCACAAAAATACGATCCTGGCCGGTTGTCGCCAAGTGTAATCTCCCCACAAAATAAAATAGTGTAACCTCCCCACAAAAATAAAATAATATGAATAATACTCTCATTTAGCGTAACTACCCAACAGTGAAAATACAATACAATGTGACAAACCTATAACCTTTCAATAATTGACAGTCAAGTTAACCTGGTAAATTTTGGACGTCAGCAATGCTGCGTCATGGCCCTGATACATCATTCTGAATAAGCTGAAAAATCTTACCTTAATTAGGTCGCCGGATAACGCGTATATATCTGCTCCTATAAGAAATTTTCCTGGCGCAGCTAAGTGCAATGCTGGCCGATAGATTTGTCTTATAAAAAAGGAAAGAACTGACTTTTCTTTTCAATAATCGGGATTGCCAAGGATTGAAGAAATTAGTGAATTCTTTAAATTGAGATAAATGTCAAAAGTTACTTTTTATGAGACAGATTATTATTAACAGATTTAAAAAAAAACATTTACATGGGACTTGATGTAACAATACTACATACGCGCGAGGCTGCTTTTACCTTATCCTATATCGCTCAGGCTCTGCCATCGCTGCACACGACCGGCCCAGCCAACACGATACACCAGACACGACTGCTCGCTACCAACAACTAACTGCTACTGCTACACAGTTCCTACTGCAGTCAACACTGCTCTTTGGTCTCAGATTCTCTTCTAGCTTACATATCGCAGGCAGCGCGTGAGCAGTACATCGAAATTACATCAGCTCGAGTGCGCTAGCAACAAATTCTTTAATTGTGGACCTCTTACACAGTCTCTGTGCAGAAAAGTTCAGAAATTTAAGACCAAGGACGCCTACTCAGGAGGAACGATTCGACTCGGACACACTGAGTCTGGTTCCTTTGTTACCTTAAACCAAACCAAGAAACACTAATGTCATTAATGACCTAGATGGAGGGGACGGAGCAGGTGGGTCGGAGTGGATAGGTTTAAAGCCTAACAAAAGAAGGGATGGAAGCAAATTGCTGTCAGTAGGTTAGGCGACTTGCTGAAGTGCAACAACATTTGATTACATGAAAAAACAAAAAATGGCAAAGATTTGATTCATATGAAAGTAGTATTCAGTGATAACATTGTGAGGCATTTTGTATACATACTGCGAGAGCAAAAAATTCAAATGACACGCCTACGTACATCATACTTAATTTACAAAGAATAAATACGAAAAGTGAATTCATATTTCAACATACCGATGTTTTCATTATTGCACGTAGAAAATGTATAGTCCAATACAATCTATCAGCAAATCCCTTTCCTCGGCATCACGTACTGAGGACTTTATTAAAACACTAAAATAATGATGGCTGTGGCTACTTGGGACTAAAAGGTGAAACATGGGGGCCGGCCGCGGTGTCTAGTGGTTCTAGGCGCGCTGTCCGGAACCGCGGGACTGCTACGGTCGCAGGTTCGAATCCTGCCTCGGGCATGAATGTGTGTGAAGTCCTTAGGTTAGTTAGGTTTAAGTAGTTCTAAGTTCTAGGGGACTGATGACCACAGCAGTTAAGTCCCATAGTGCTCAGAGCCACTTGAACCATTTGAAACATGGGGACAACAACCTTCAACGATCACTCACACCTGCAAAACCTTTAATTAAACCACCCTTACATCTACCTACGTTGCTTGCATTCTGCCTTTCCCACATTTTGTCATTTTTATAACTTATTGTGCGTCATGCTATCCACCTGACACTTAAAGCTCTTCCACACGCATCCTTTACCGGCTAATTAAGTTCCCGCACCTCGAAAAAATCCTGGGAAACCTTCGGATGTTCTGCACATTCCGTACATTTGACCAATAATATCTTCATTGAAGCCCTTTGCAGAACTACCTCACCAATCTCCTGATGTCTCTCGCGTACCGCCCAGCCTCTGTCTGCTTTCCCAAGGAACAGCTTCATTCAGCGCCATTGCTCATTCATTTCGCCGCGTGCATCAGCATACAGTTCTATACAATTTATATTTTTGCATGCCTTACATTAACCGCTTTTAATATTATGTACCTTAAAAAAATTACCCACGCTGCAGAGACAGCCGACAACTGGCCCCAAGGAGAGGAATGAAGATCCAGTTCGGCGAAGACTCAGTAACAACAGGCTAATTTAATATGAGGGCAGCTGAACCGCCGAATCTTTGTCATATTGGTTTCGCGATTCGACGGCAGAGGTTTCCGGCGCGCTTCTGTTATTTCGTTTGACTGTTATATAATTCATGATTCTGACAAGAATGAGACATAGTCCTTAGTTTATGAAAGTTTAAGGACACACTTTGAAATTCTTAAGGTAGCAGTGGTAAAATACAGGGAGCGAAAGGTTATATGCAACTCGTACAGAAAGCAGACGACAGTTAGAGTCGAGGAGTATGAAAGGGAAGCAGTAGTTGAGGAGTGATAAAGGGTTGTAGCCTATCCACGATGTTATTCAATCTCTACAATTGAGTTAGATATGAAGGAAATTAAACAAAAATCTGAGAAAGGAATTAAAGTTCAGGGAGAATAAATAAAAACTGTGAGGTTTGCCGATGACATCGTAATTCTGTCAGAGGCAGCAAAGGACTTGGAAGAGCGGTTGAAGAGAGTGAGCAGTGTCTCGATAGGAGGATCTAAGATGAACATTAACAAAAGCAAAACAAGGGTAATATAGACGAATTAAATCACACGATGCTGAGGGAATAAGTTTAAGAAATGAGACACTAAAAGTAGATTACTTTTGCTGTTTGAGTAGAAAATAGCTTTTGATGGCCGAAGTGGAGAGGGTATAAAAAGTAGACTGGCATGGCAAGAAAATCGTTTCTGAAGAAGAGAAATTGGTGAACATCGAACTTAGATTTAAATTATGTCAGTACCCTCAGTCGTTATCGCATTTAAATTGTTTATTTTTATTTTCAGAGACCGGTTTCGGTCTTCTAAGAGACCATCTTCAGATCCCACTTTTTTTTTTTTTTTCTTAAGCCATAGATACCGTTGGAGTGGAGCAGGTCCATCTGTGCAGGCTTCATCTGAAAGTTGGATCACGACTTTGTGTATTTAAATAAGTTACAGTTTTATAAAGACGGCTCTTTTCCCTGCAACAATGTTTCAAGAAATAGATTTAAGTGTTACGAAGTCTTTTCTGAAGGTATCTGTCTGAAGAGTTGCTTTGTATGGAAGAAAAACTTTGATGATGAACAGTTTAAACAAGAAGCGAGTAGAACCATTTGAAATGTTATGCTACAGAAGAACGCAGGAAATTAGATGGCTAGATAATGTAACCAATGAGGAGGTACTGAATAGAATCGGGGAGAAAAGAAATTCGTGGCTAAAAGGAGGGCTCGGTTGACATGACAGCAAGGGTGAGGGAAGTATTGGGGCAGGGAACCTAGTAAGCAGGTTCAAGAGATGTAGGTGGTAGTAGTGGTAGTAGTAGTTGTTGTGTAACTGAGGAATCATCCAGAATTTCGCCTAAAGATCACGAGGCAGACAAACTACATTGCAGTCCATTGCAATTGCAGTACCGGGCAGGATAAAAATAACGAAAGTTTACTTGTTTTGGATATACAGTATACTAGCAAGAACACGTGATTAAATTTACACATGATTTGAAGAGGAATTAGTATCCAGAGCTACCACCTATGTAACCTAAAATAGCTGTAACCCGGCTTGGCGTCGCACAGTGTGCCAAATCCCGAAAAAGTCATAAAAATGTTCGGAGTGATGAAGTTTCGTTTGATAGGTTGGCTAGAGTGATGTTGGGACCATTTAATCACGGTCTCGGAAGCTACCAGCAGTGTGTACCGAAGGCTGAATTTCAGTTTCAATCCTGCATTCATTTGTGAGCCTCGCGCCAAGCTAGCCGGGCCGGACTGTGTCGTTCGTATGAAATATTTTTGTTGATTAATCTTAGATCGAATCTTTTTTAAATGAAGGCTATTCCAGACGGTTTTTACTTAATTAAGAATGCTTATTTCATTATTTAATAAGTAATTAAGGATTGGTTTTGTTAATTAACCTCTTACCGGAATGCAAGCAAAAGCCGGCCGTGGTGTCCTAGCGGTTCTAGGCGCTTCAGTCCGGAACCGCGCGACTGCTACGGTCGCAGGTTCGAATCCTGCCTCGGGCATGGATGTGTGCGATGTCCTTAGGTTAGTTAGGTTTACGTAGATCTAAGTTCTAGGGGACTGATGGCCATAGATGTCAAGTCCCATAGTGCTCAGAGCCGTTTGAACCATTTTTTGCCAGCAAAAAAAGTAAACCGCAAGCAAAAAGAGAGACAAGTTTTAGATTCCATGACACTCCGCGTTCTTTTCCATTCCATCCTTAAGTACTTACTATTATCTCCGCGAATATGCCTTAAAATCCAGCTAACAGCCGCTTCTCCGAATTTGAGCCGTTTTAAAGCGACGGCTGCAAAATTCGTGGATTTCGAGCGGACGTGGAATTGAAGTCGACAAATTTCGAAGCTACGCCATTGCAAGAGACATGCATTATCTGAGAGGTTACAAATGGTACAAAATTCCAACAGGAATCCATAGACTGTCGATCCGCGGATCGGACAATCGGTCGGCTGTCGGAAGATGAGCAGGAATGTACAAACTAATTAAAAAGGTAATATCGCCTGAGCTATGGCCGAAAGTCTTCTGACATGGAAAATAAGGAGGATGTATTCTGAATACCCCAGGCAACAGCCAATCCCTATATTTCTATGGGGAAACCATATTAAAGGGAAGAGAAAACCATGTCGTCGCAAGCTGTTGCCCCATCATAAGTGCTGCAGAGGATTACGAAGAATTAGAGGCTGAGGGTGAAGAGAATAGACACGTCGGTGAGGAAGAAGATGAAGGAGGAAATAAAGATGAAGAACAACAAGCGCAAGAAGAAGGAAATTAAGAAGTTATATGAATGTGTGACGTCTGTTCGTCCGGACATGTCCGAAAGAACAGATGTCACGTGGAACCGGCAACTGCCATACGTATTGCTGAAATTGAAGGTGTAGGGAGAAGAAAGGAAGGGAGAGGAAAGGGAAGGAACTAATGATATGAGGTTCAACGGGACTATATGCAGAATCAGCGGCGACGGGTGTTAATGTGTGCCGGATCGGAATTCGAACCAGGTGTCGCTTGCTTACCTGGGCAGTTAGGTTAACCACTGCGCCACCCAGACGCTGCATTTATCACCCTGGGGCAGACTTCTCGGTCGACCCACATTCCCATCTAGCGCCACGTGTTAGTAGTCGCTGTCCACGATCTCGATGCTCGCTAGTGTGAGGCAATTGGGCATAGGCACTGAATGTCCGAAAGAACAGATGGCACGCATCCACGCAACTGATTCGCCTCGATGAGCAATGAATCGTCCATCTTCGTTGCGGACGCACAGTTACGTCCGGCCTCGTGCGGGAATCTGAAATTAGCGACCATAGAGAACACTGGCGGGAACTGCAGATAGGTGGCCCTGGGTGGGAACGTGGGTCGGCTGAGAGGCGTTCCGAGACAGTCTGCGCAAGGGCGACGGACACCATGACCAGCTGGCGGAGTGGTTAAGGCAAATGCCGAGGTAAGCAGGCGATACCTGGTTCGAATATTGGTCTCGAACACATTCTCACTCTTCGCCACTGATTCCGCATACAGTTAGGATGCAGCTGATATCAGTTCCCTCCTTTTCATTGCCTGTCTCCCCTCTCCACCTTCAATTTAAACAAAATTAAGCAATTCTTGTTACTAATGTACGTTTACTGTAATAAAGACAAGAGAAAGTTTTGTAATTATGTTTACTATTACAATATAAATGTCAACCGAAAATATTTTTTGTCCACTTAATTAATTAATTTTTTTCCAGATTACTTTCGTCATATTGAGTACACCATTTTGAAATTTTCAATGTTGATATAATAATCATTCTCAGAATCATTATCAGAATGATCAGAAATCTCGTTATAGCCATTTTTGATCATATTGGAACAGACTTTGAAATGTTGGCCAGATTTTCAGCTTTCTGGTCCAATGTCTATCGGGTCGAGCTGAGCTTGTGTGTCAAATGTGTGTACTTCATTGGTTCGAATGGCTCTGAGCACTATGGGACTTAACTTCTGAGGTCATCAGTCACCTAGAACTTAGAACTACTTAAACCTAACTAACCTAAGGACATCACACACATCCATGCCCGAGGCAGATTTCAAACCTGCGACCGTAGCGGTCGCACGGTTCCAGACTGAAGCGCCTAAAACCGCTCGGCCACACCGGTCGGCTGTGTACTTCATTCTCTGCCGCCTCAACTCCATGCCAGAACTGATCAAACTTGGTGGCTGGCGAGCGGTGGCGCCACAGTCTCTTAGCAACGAGTGACCAGGCTTTTTCAGTAGGTGAGATATATGGAAAACGTGCTGGCCAGTACAGCAGGCGAACTTTCTCTGTGTCGAGGTAGGTCAAGCACAGGCAAGGTAATTTAAAACGAGTCATGGAGTAAAACAGAAGTAATATCCGGCGTTCCCCAAGGCAGTGTTCTAGGTTCTTTGTTGTGCCTAATCTATATAAACCACAGAGAAACTAATTGCAAAATGATTTAGAAAAGTTATCTGTAAGGTGCGAAAAGTGAAAATAGACTCTAAACTATGAAAAGTGTGAAATCTTGCACACAGGAAACCCGTTAAATTTCAGTTACACGATAAATCACACAAATCTTAAGCTGTAAACTCAACTAAATACTTAGGGACTACAAAGAAGAATGCATTAAAACTGAATTACCACATAGACAATGTTGTAGGGAAAGCAAACAAAAACTGTGATTTGTTGGCAGAAGAGTGTGCAACAGGTCTACTAAAGAGACTGCTTACACTACGCTCGTTCGACCTCTTGTGGAGTACTACTGCTCGGTGTGAGATGCGACTGACGGAGGACATTGGAAAAGTTCAAAGAAGAGCAACTCGTTTTGTTTTATTGCAAAATAAGGGAGAAGGTGCCACGGATATAATACAGGAATTGGGGTGGCAGTCAGTAAAACAAAGGCGCCTTTTACTGCGACAGGGCCTTCTCATGAAATTTAAGTCATCAATTTTTTCCTCAAAGAGTGAAAATATTTTGTTGCCGCCCACCTACAAAGGTAGAAGTGATCATCATAATCAAATAACAGAAATCAGAGCTCATATGGAAAGACTCGAGTGTTCGTTTCTCCCTCGAGCTATTCGAGAGTGGAACGATAGAGAAGTAGGTGGTTCGGTGAACCCTCTGCAGACACTTAATTGTAAATTCCAGAGTAATCGTGTAGATGAAGGTGCGGTCTTCCATTATCATGTTGAAAGACAACGTCAGCGACCTGGAAGAGAAGGAGTTTGCACTAGCCGAAACACGTGACGAATGTAAGCGCTGATGTCCTGAATTCCGGCTATTCGAACCAGAGGTGATCGTGTTGTGTACCCAGGTGCTGGGTTAGTGTGACGGTGATGCTTGTAGTATGACAGTGATTGAAAACCCAGTGGCAAAATCACAATGTATCATATAATGTACCCGTACTCGCTGTTGAGCTGAATCGTTACTCATACTACACACCTCCACGTTTTAAAATGACTAATATAATCAAACAATAGACTACGAAATCGTCTAAATTTCAAGGTATTCAACACAACCTATATTTTAAAAAATAAAATTCGTCACACAAACAAATTGCCTATGAAGCTATGGGAAAATAGCGTTACGCTTTTAGTTAGAGAGAAAACTTACAGAATTCAAACATTAACTGAACTGTCCTACGAGCAACCGACCTTAACAAGCTCCCAGCGAACAGTGAAGAGTTCCTCTCACAAAACTGGGTTTCACCCCTCCAACAGAAATGGTCAAAAAACACGCATACTGTATTGTGCCAACCTTCTCAAAATGTTCAACCAAGGCAAACAGAAACTCCTTAGCTACCAACCAAGCATCTACTAAAGTTGCCCATGTTGTCACAGTAGCAGACTACTCTAAAACTGTTAGGCATACAGTTTATTTTTCTATGAGGGCAAGGAATGGACAGGTGCAGTGGAATATGACACTAAGAAATTGTAAGTATGAGTACTGGAGAAAGAGAAGTAACAAAACTTAGTGGACCTTGCACAAGTGCATCTGAATCCGACCGTATGCAGACAATTTTAGCATAAAAAGTGAAAAGTTCGTAAATTGTGGCTGACATGAACGCACTCAGCTGCCCTTTTTATACCGTAGGGAATTTACTAATTTCGTCTTAAATTGAGGTGCCAGAGAGATTGGGATGAGGATTTTTGAACTAAAAGCTCACAGAGACTGCTCACAACATAGCAGAACGTTAATCTCCACACTCGGTGGACCACATCCCTGCTGCTGTCATATTTCGACACCAGCCAATAGGCATTTCATCGTTTTAGAAGAAGAACAACGCGATCTTTTCACAAGCATACAACATTCCTTATACACAGAATGTAGATGGCGTTAGTGCTACGCCGGCCGGAGTGGCCGTGCGGTTCTAGGCGCTACTGTCTGGAACCGAGCGACCGCTACGGTCGCAGGTGCGAATCCTGCCTCGGGCATGGATGTGTGTCATGTCCTCAGGCTAGCTAGGTTTAATTAGTTCTTAGTTCTAGGCGACTGATGACCCCAGAATTTAAGTCGCATAGTGCTCAGAGCCATTTGAACCATTTTTTGTTAGTCCTACTTGCTTTGTGCTGTTGTGCTGAAACGCTAATCAGTTGCATATCCAAACATGTACAACACTTCATGCCACCTTGGCGACTGCTGTATGTTATCCTCGCGGGGCTACACGCTTAGTGGTCAGGGGTGTAAAACCAAATGAGAACAACAAAACATCAAGTGGAGCCTGACCCCGCAGACTGGAAGTACAGTGAAGAGACAAAGGAATTGAAGTGATTAGCTGCAAGTGGTAATTGAATTATATCAATGGGACAAGTTGAAAATTCGTGCCAGATCAGGACTCGATCCGCTGACCACTACGCGATCCGGACACAGCGATCACCAGAACTGCACAGACTACCGCGACACGCCTCCCGCCAGCCCCAAATTCTCAGCTTATACCACACAATACTGATGTAGTGCCCCTGCCCATTACCCTCATTACTCGCAGCATCTCGCCGATTCCGTAACAGTTCGACCTTGGTGTGCGTCTGCACAGAAAGGATCATTAGTCATCATCGCCGATATTACATATGTACACTCCTGGAAATGGAAAAAAAGAACACATTGACACCGGTGTGTCAGACCCACCATACTTGCTCCGGACACTGCGAGAGGGCTGTACAAGCAATGATCACACGCACGGCACAGCGGACACACCAGGAACTGCGGTGTTGGCCGTCGAATGGCGCTAGCTGCGCAGCATTTGTGCACCGCCGCCGTCAGTGTCAGCCAGTTTGCCGTGGCATACGGAGCTCCATCGCAGTCTTTAACACTGGTAGCATGCCGCGACATCGTGGACGTGAACCGTATGTGCAGTTGACGGACTTTGAGCGAGGGCGTATAGTGGGCATGCAAGAGGCCGGGTGGACGTACCGCCGAATTGCTCAACACGTGGGGCGTGAGGCCTCCACAGTACATCGATGTTGTCGCCAGTGGTCGGCGGAAGGTGCACGTGCCCGTCGACCTGGGACCGGACCGCAGCGACGCACGGATGCACGCCAAGACCGTAGGATCCTACGCAGTGCCGTAGGGGACCGCACCGCCAGTTCCCAGCAAATTAGGGACACTGTTGCTCCTGGGGTATCGGCGAGGACCATTCGCAACCGTCTCCATGAAGTTGGGCTACGGTCCCGCAAACCGTTAGGCCGTCTTCCGCTCACGCCCCAGCATCGTGCAGCCCGCCTCCAGTGGTGTCGCGACAGGCGTGAATAGAGGGACGAATGGAGACTGTCGTCTTCAGCGATGAGAGTCGCTTCTGCCTTGGTGCCAATGATGGTCGTATGCGTGTTTGGCGCCGTGCAGGTGAGCGCCGCAATCAGGACTGCATACGGCCGAGGCACACAGGGCCAACACCAGGCATCATGGTGTGGGGAGCGATCTCCTACACTGGCCGTACACCTCTGGTGATCGTCGAGGGGACACTGAATAGTGCACGGTACATCCAAACCGTCATCGAACCCATCGTTCTACCATTCCTAGACCGGCAAGGGAACTTGCTGTTCCAACAGGACAATGCACGTCCGCATGTATCCCGTGCCACCCAACGTGCTCTAGAAGGTGTAAATCAACTACCCTGGCCAGCAAGATCTCCGGATCTGTCCCCCATTGAGCATGTTTGGGACTGGATGAAGCGTCGTCTCACGCGGTCTGAACGTCCAGCACGAACGCTGGTCCAACTGAGGCGCCAGGTGGAAATGGCATGGCAAGCCGTTCCACAGGACTACATCCAGCATCTCTACGATCGTCTCCATGGGAGAGTAGCAGCCTGCATTGCTGCGAAAGGTGGATATACACTGTACTAGTGCCGACATTGTGCATGCTCTGTTGCCTGTGTCTATGTGCCTGTGGTTCTGTCAGTGTGATAATGTGATGTATCTGACCCCAGGAATGTGTCAATAAAGTTTCCCCTTCCTGGGACAATGAATTCACGGTGTTCTTATTTCAATTTCCAGGAGTGTAGTATGGAAGTGACAGTGTCTTCACTGAAAGAGTTAAATTGCGGTATTGGTTTCACAGTGGCGAGCGATCCCCAGTCTTGAGTAGTGATATTCATGACGGTTTATTTGAATCGTTAGGCTGACTGACAGTCTGCTAATAACCGTCGACCTTTATGGGTGCAGAGCAGCCAAGAGTGATCTCATTCACAGTTTCCTGCACGGAGCCAGTTACGTCAAGGCGCCAGCTTCGTTTCGACGAATCGACTAACGGCCCTATCTCGGCGTCCGATAGCCGCGACGGCCCGGCGCCGCCGCCATATGGCGACGCCCTCTTTTCCGGCATCACTCACCGAAGCATTCGCGTCTCGTGTGTACCGTACCACACCACATACGCGAAACTCCCGCTGCATTGGAGCCACTGTGGACAGAGTCATACAATGAAGGCAGCTGTGAAGATAGTGTTTTCACAAAAAGCAGCCAAAGAAATTGATGATTTTTATTTTGGCTGGAGCCACAGTCATGGTAAAGGTTTCGAATGATGCTGCCGCCGTTTGATTGTTTATTTCATAGTGTAACGTTCTCTGGCAGCACGCATCCAAAGTGAAAGTTAAAAGAACATTTCGATGTATAGTGCTCACTGTAACTAATAATTTATATGTATTTCTGTTAACTGAACTTCAAAAGGACACTTAAGTTTGTGAGGAAAAAGATAATTATGAATTTTGCTTTTATAAATGATTATTTAAAGAGCTTGAAATACTATCTGTGGCTTAGGATGTGAAACCCGCCACAGAAGAAACTACATGTAATGAGAAATGACAAAGATTGTACAAGAATTAGTTAAGATATAAATAGGCAATAAATTTAATAGAATCACACCTCCCGCTACTTCCGCCTCCATGATTTCTACCTCACCATTTATGGCCGTCCTATCCACCTCACTCCTACCCTCAAATACCTTGGCCTCACACTCGACCGCCACCTCGTCTGGACTCCCCATCTCCTTACTATCCAAAACAAAGCTCACAACCGCCTCCGCCCCCTGAAACTCCTGTCCAGCCGAACGTGGAGTCTGCATCCTTCCACCACCCTTCACACCTACAAATCCTTGGTCTGCCCCATCCTCTGTTATGCCAGCATAGCTTGGATTTCCGCCCCTGCAGGTTCTATAAAGCCCTCCAAATCCTCGAACGCCATGCGCTCCACCCCCCTTCCGCATCCGCCTTCCGTCCCTCATGCACATCCTCTACGACCTCATCCCTTTCCCCCACCTTCTCCTTTTCCTTGAACACATCCGCACACTATATATTGTCCGCCACCTTGATCCCCCTCACCCCCTGGTATCTCCCTTCCTCTCCAACCACAACCAATTGCCGCGCCTTTACCATTGTCTCCCACCCTCTCTCCATCTCCACACCCTCCATCTCCTTTCCCAATGCAACTTCCACCATCTACCCCTCCCAGATGATGAGCTTCGCCCTGACATCTACCCTTCCTACCAATCTAACCCCATCTTCCTGCCTCCTCCTCAGGGCTCTCTCTCCTCTCCCTCCCACCTCCTGAGCATCTTCCCCCTCCTACTCCCCCTCCCTCTCTTTTGCCCCCTTTCAGTGTCTCTGCACTCCCTCCTGCCCTGTCTTCCCTCTTCATCTCCCACCCCATGTGTCTCCTGCCTCTTTGTGTATCCGCTGATGCCCCTTCTCTCTTCATCCCGCTGCTTACACTTCTGCCCCATGCTCTCCCCTCCTTCTCCATCCTCTCTGACCTTTCCCTCGGCAGGTCCCACCTGGCAGTTTTATTCTTCGCCGTGTGTGCACCGAGTGGGTTTTAAGTGTGTTGTTCTGGAGTGTTTTTAATACTGTGGCCAACTTTTTACCTGTGCATATCCATTCAGTGCCCTCTCTGTGTTTTAAGAATCACCAACTGTGTTTTTTAAGTATCTGGTGACTTTTTTAACTGTCCTCCATGAACGTCTCCATGTCAGTTTATTTTTACCTCCATTTTCTCCCATTATTCTGTTTTAAGTTCCCCTTTTTTATCGCCATATTTATGTAACATTTTATTCTCATTTTAAGTTGTCATGCCACTTGGCTGAAGAGCGGTGGATTGTGCCGCTGACAGCCCTCCCCTGCCCCATATGGGGCAGGGGAATGAAATCACAATAAAGAAAAAAAATAGAATCGCTTGTCTTTTGCATGGACAGAATGGGAGAGGAACCCGTGACTTTGCTTTAGGCTCTTAGATAGTTTTCATTTGTCATAAGTCATAAGATTGTAAAAGGTGTGAAAAAATTTTAATTGTTTCTGTTAAAATATATTTATCTAGTAAAATCTGTTTGTCACAATTACTGCAAAGTTCGCACCGGGCATTACCCATTTTATTTAAGAAATTTTAGCATGTTATTGGATATTGCTCGCAGTGCGGAGTTGCACCGCAAGCGAGCAGTCTGCACCAGTGGCAGATTTAAATATACGATCGCAATAACGACCATGTCCTAAAAAGGGTACAGGTAAAGGAGAAGGAAAATAATAAAGTGTTTCTTTTCACAGCACTCCAGATGCAGAATAAAAAGAGAGAGTAGATTTTATCTTGTGCGTTCACAGGTGGATACAAGCTGCAGCTTTTGTAAATTTTCATTCAAAAAGTGATAAATTCTGAACATATCGTAAAGTGTATTTAAAACTGGATGATTTTCATGGGAGCTTAGCAATATAAAAAAGAAAACATTTTCATGTGGTAAAGATAGTCTTATGCTTCAAAGCTAGTCGGGATGTATCAAGTTAAACAAAAATCCACTGCAATGTGAAAAGACTCAGAGGGCCTTAGACACGGGTTCACAGGTAGATGCCGTGTTTCTTGACTTCCGCAAGGCGTTTGACACAGTTCCCCACAGTCGTTTAATGAACAAAGTAAGAGCATACGGACTATCAGATCAATTGTGTGATTGGATTGAGGAGTTCCTAGATAACAGAACGCAGCACGTCATTCTCAATGGAGAGAAGTCTTCCGAAGTAAGAGTGATTTCAGGTGTGCCGCAGGGGAGTGTCATAGGACCGTTGCTATTCACAATATACATAAATGACCTGGTGGATGACATCGGAAGTTCACTGAGGCTTTTTGCAGATGATGCTGTGGTGTATCGAGAGGTTGCAACAGTGGAAAATTGTACTGAAATGCAGGAGGATCTGCAGCGAATTGACGCATGGTGCAGGGAATGGCAATTGAATCTCAATGTAGCGAAGTGTAATGTGATGCGAATACATAGAAAGATAGGTCCCTTATCATTTAGCTACAAAATAGCAGGTCAGCAACTGGAAGCAGTTAATTCCATAAATTATCTGGAAGTACGCATTAGGAGTGATTTAAAATGGAATGATCATATAAAGTTGATCGTCGGTAAAGTAGATGCCAGACTGAGATTCATTGGAAGAATCCTAAGGAAATGCAATCCGACAACAAAGGAAGTAGGTTACAGTACGCTTGTTCGCCCAATGCTTGAATACTGCTCAGCAGTGTGGGATCCGCACCATGTAGGGTTGATAGAAGAGATAGAGAAGATCCAACGGAGAGCAGCGCGCTTCGTTACAGGATCATTTAGTAATTGCGAAAGCGTTACGGAGATGATAGATAAACTCCAGTGGAAGACTCTGCAGGAGAGACGCTCAGTAGCTCGGTACGGGCTTTTGTTAAAGTTTCGAGAACATACCTTCACTGAAGAGTCAAGCAGTATATTGCTCCCTCCTACGTATATCTCGCGAAGAGACCATGAGGATAAAATCAGAGAGATTAGAGCCCACACAGAAGCATACCGACAATCCTTCTTTCCACGTACAATACGAGACTGGAATAGAAGGGAGAACCGATAGAGGTACTCAGGGTACCCTCCGCCACACACCGTCAGGTGGCTTGCGGAGTACGGATGTAGATGTAGATGTAGATGTAGATGTAAAATGTTTGCTAAGTTCGATGGACAATAATATCTTCATTCTTGCACAAACAGCTCTAGAACTTGAATAAAAGTAAAACTTGGATAATTATTTTGCAATATTCAAAGAAATTCATTTTTATTAATCTGCAACAGAATATTTCATACGTAATGTAATAATCACACATGAAAAATTTATTGCAACCTTTCATTTCACCTGTCCGTCCATGTATATATAAGTTCAATCTCAACGGTTTCCCAATCAATTTAAAAGCAAAAAGCAAAGAAAGTTTAAAACCAGACGTCAACTCCCGAATAATTAAAACAGAAATGCATTAAAATAGTTATACAACCCACAATTCTGCATTAGGCCATTTTCAAATACGAAAACTAGAATAAACAATTAGAGTAAAAATCATAAAAGAAATAAACAGGGCAACCAGAAGAAATAGTGTATAAATACCATGATTCGTTACCTTATTTGTGTGTCAAAAGACATCAAACTAGTATGAAACACAAATTCTTGTCAGACAGCATAGTTGGTCATATAGCCCATATCTATCATTAGTAAAAGTGAAAACATCTCGAAAACGCCTAAATAAATTGCAGACTTTCATTTGTGGACCCCATAGCACAGCTGTTATATGAAATCTGCTGACCGATAAACAGGTATGCGCCATACTTTGTGTCTAAACAACTGGAATGGACATAGATGAAATGATTTTCCAAAGATCGCCTGAGAGACATCAGTCTGCACAACGCCATCTGTGGTGTGATAGGGATCAAGGTAGCTGAAATGTTTATTTTGCGTGATAAATACATTATCTTCGCGTACATTGTATCACATGGAGGCCAACTATTAAAGTTCAACGCAAACATCATGAAATATCTCATCGTAACACATCTGTACCAAACAAGGAGTTTCTACCTTGTAAATGCACTTATTTACTTAAAACATGGTGGCGAGTAGTAATATGTATCGTAACAAACTGTAACAGCATCACGCAAATGCTCCCTAAAGTCCCTCAACCAAGAAAGCCACAACGCAGTGGGCACGAAATGGTGGGGAGGGAAGAGAGAACACGTATGCCTCAAGAACATGAGACTTTATGAAAACTGGATATGGTTGACAGTGGTGTTGGTGACAAGGGAGAAGGGGTAATTGAGGGGTAGGGGTAGTCTGAAGAAGTGGGTGCCGATGGGGGGGACGAAAATTCATAAGTCACATGTGTGACGTGACTTGCCAGTTTCCCGCAATGTAAGAGAATTGCAGTCAGTTAATGAACTATTAACTATTATATTCGGTTTATACAGAATGGTGCACAAATCGCAGCCCCATTGCATTGTTTGCGTCGCAAGAATGTTTCCTTTGTTTGTTCAGGTGAGTGCCAAGTAGCTTTTCAAAAAGTTAAAGCTACATTGCTCAGTGATCGCTGCTTAGTTCTCTTTGATCCTGGTAAACCAGTTGTGTTGCAAGTTGGCGCTTCCTCTCACGGAATCGGTGCTGTGCTTTCGCACAGACAGGCCTATTGCTTTCGCGTCAAAAGTGTTGTCCAAACCTCAATATGAATATTCACAAATAGAGAAAGAGGCATTGGCTATTGTATTTGGTGTCACCAAATTCCACCACTATTTGTATAGCAGAAAATTTTACTTAACAACATACCACTAGCCACTGCAGCCTTTTTTCATCCCCTGAAGCCTGTTCCGGTACGAACTGGTCAAAAATGGCAAAGATGGCTTCGTTGTTCTCTCATTACCAGTACGAGATCGTGTACCGTCCGACAGCTCAACATGGTAATGCTGACGCACTTTCACGTCTTCCGATTGGCCCTGACACACTCTGTGACGCTTCTGCTGCATCTTGCTGTCACATCGATGCTCAGGATTCTGAATTGCTTCACTCCTTTGCTCTGAACTATAGGAACATTGCACAGGCTACGGAAGCTGATTTAGATTTGAACATTTTGCTACAAAACATTTGCACATCTTGGCCTCGTTCATTGCGTAGTATCAGGAACTCTGCAGTGGGCCGATACTTCGAATATCGGCATAGTCTCGCTATACAGCAAGATGTGATTCTTGTTGAGAATGACAGTGGACAGTCACATGTGTTGATGCCTCAAGCATTGTAAAAAGCCGGCCGCGGTGGTCTATCGGTTCTAGGCGCTCAGTCCGGAACCGCGCCACTGGTACGGTCGCAGGTTCGAATCCTGCCTCAGCATGGATGTGTGTGATGTCCTTAGGTTAGTTAGGTTTAAGCAGTTCTAAGTTATAGGGGACTGATGACCACAGCTGTTAAGTCCCATAGTGCTCAGAGCCATTTGAACCTTTGCAAAAAGAAGTGTTGCAGTTACTTCACCAAAGACACTGGGGGATTGTTCGTATGAAGCAGTTAGCGCGTCTACTCTGTACGTGGCAGGGCATGGGCACCCAAATAGAACAGATGACGACACAGTGTCGCGCATGTGCTGAAAATCAGTCTGCTACGACACAACAATTTTCTTCTTGGCCTAAGTCGCAATCACAATGGCAACGTGTGCACATAGACTTTGCGGGACGTTTTTGGAACACTCGTTGGTTGATTGCGGTTGACTCGTATAGCAAGTTTCCTTTTGCTGTGCCTATGAACTCGACAATGTCACATAGCACAATTCAGGTGTTGTCCTCTATTTTTTGCCTCGAAGGTTTGCCTGAAGTCATACTGACAGACACCGGCGCTCAGTTCACGTCAAATGAATTTGAAACATTCTGTGAACGCAGTGGCATACAGCATGTAACAAGTGCATCGTTCCTTCCACAGTCAAACGGCGAAGCGGAACGTTTTGTGAGAACCTTCAAGCAGCCAAACTTCCACCGCGCAGAGCGGGAATCAAGCATTGCAACTGTTTCTCGCCTCCTATCGTTCGCACCCACGAGATGGACCGTCGTCGGCGGGATTGCTTCCCGGCCGCCGCCATCGGACACTGCTCCACCTGCTCCACCCTCCCAGCATCCGGTGCCTTAGGACGAGAGCAAGTACCGCTTCGCGCCGCATGATATTGTGTTTTACAGGGTTTCTAGCGGCAGCAGACGGTGGGCGCGAGGCGAGATCGTTTGTGGACTTGGCGGAAGCATGTATCTCGTTTCAGGCCCCGACAGACTGCAGCGCCGACAATCGCAATGAACTTCGCCACTGTCATGTGCACGATAATCCTTCTGTGGCTCTTCCCCCAGATTCACTGATCCCGACGACAGCACGGACACAACAGCCGCCAGAGGGTGTCATCACTACACCGTGGGACGATTCCACGGAGGCGGAGCCTTCGCCGCCTCCACCTCCTCTCGTCCTACCGATGCAGCTGGACCCGTCCAAGCCGCAGCAGCCGATGCCTTCGACATCTTGCTATAGGCCTCAGGAGATGGACGTGTCATATCCCTAGGGACGTTTCCGTCAGAGCGAAGGCCGGATGGTGGGGTACGACTGGAAGTCTGACGTCCCCTGCAGCCACAGCTTCTGGTCCAGCGCGGCACCCACACTCCTACCTCCCCCATTGTAGAGCTCCCTACACGATGACGGTCCGTCGCTTTGGGTGGGGGGGGGGGGGGGGGGGGGGGGAGGAATGTTCCAGCGTAGCGTCTAGCACCAGCACGTCGGCTCCAGGTACACAGCAGCAGACAGGGCTGTGAGACGGCGTCAGCCAATTTTTTGCTGACCGACCCCTCTCCAGGACGACAACGAAACGGTGGCGCCCTCTACACGAAGAGAATATAAGCACGGCTCCGCCTGGACACAGTCCAGTTCGCTATTTGTAGTCTAGGTAGTCTAAGAACGGTAATGCAGTGATTTATTAATTTTATTGTTTCACTTGTATTACGAATTGTATACAGGGTGTTACAAAAAGGTACGGCCAAACTTTCAGGAAACATTCCTCACACACAAAGAAAGAAAATATGTTATGTGCACATGTGTCCGGAAACGCTTACTTTCCATGTTAGAGCTCATTTTATTACTTCTCTTCAAATCACATTAATCATGGAATGGAAACACACAGCAACAGAATGTACCAGCGTGACTTCAAACACTTTGTTACATGAAATGTTCAAAATGTCCTCCGTTAGTGAGGGTACATGCATCCACCGTAGCATGGAATCCCTGATGCGCTGATGCAGCCCTGGAGAATGGCGTATTGTATCACAGCCGTCCACAGTACGAGCACGAAGAGTCTCTACATTTGGTGCCGGGGCTGCGTAGACAAGAGCTTTCAAATGCCCCATAAATGAAAGTCAAGAGGGTTGAGGTCAAGAGGGCGTGGAGGCCATGGAATTGGTCCGCCCCTACCAACCCATCTGTTGTTGAGAAGCGTACGAACACTTCGACTGAAATGTGCAGGAGCTTACTGTGTGTGCAGTGATTATGTCGACCACTCGAAGAGCCCTTTATGAAATTGTGTGGTTAAATCGACAAGGTTTAGTGCCACGTGATCTTCCGGAGCCCGGTCTTCTTGCGACCGTACGTTCTCGTGACCACCGCTGCCAGCAATCATGTACAACGGCTACATTCCTTTCAAATCTTTCTGCAGTATCGCAGAAGGAACATCCAGATTGTCGTAGTTCTGTTACACGACCTTGTTCAAATTCAGTTAAGTGATGATAATGGCGCCTCTGTTGTCTTAAAGGCATCTCAAAGGTATTGTATTATACGTTATCCGGGGCAGTCCACCTCACCCCTCCGCCGCACCACACCGAACCCAGGGTTATTGTGCATTTCGGCCCCCAGTGGACCCCCCAAGGGAATGTCTCACACCAGATGAGTGTAACCCCTATGTTTGCGTGGTAGAGTAATGGTGGTGTACGCGTACGTGGATAACTTGTTTGAGCAGCAATCGCCGACATAGTGTAGCTGACACGGAATAAGGGGAACCAGCCCGCATTCGCCGTGGCAGATGGAAAACCGCCTGAAAACCATCCACAGGCTGGCCAGCTCACCGGAACTCGACAGAAGTCCGAGTGGCAGATTCGTGCCGGGGACCAGGCGCTCCTTCCCTCCCGGAAAGCCGTGCGGCCGGCCGGGGTGGCTACGGTCGCAGGTTCGAATCCTGCCTCGGGCATGGATGTGTGTGATGTCCTTAGGTTAGTTAGGTTTAAGTAGTTCTAAGCTCTAGGGGACTGATGACCTCAGAAGTTAAGTCCCATAGGGCTCAGAGCCATCTGAACCATTTGAACCAAAGCCGTGCGTTGGACGGCACGGCCAACCACCTTAAAGGTAACTAATGCTCACAACCGTTGCAGCGTGTTTTTAAAGAAAACCTGATATGGATTCCCAGAGTGGCGCTGCTAGCGCTTTGAGATGTAGAGACACGCCTGCAAACTATCGTTTATGTCGTACAACTCGTTCTTCGTGCTGCGATTGTTATGTTCCGTCAGTGTATTAAATAAGCACGAGTTTCGATGGTAAACGAATTGTAGAAGTAAAGAGGAAGTGAAGTGAAATGGAGAAGTCTGTATAAAAGCTAAGGTCATCACGAAGTTACACTTCGCCCTAAAATCGAGTGCTTCCGTCTTCCAAATACCCTCCGTATAGCTTTACCCATTCCTTGTCCTACATCTGTCAACAGCCATGCAACTAGTTCCACGTAGGATCTTACGTTACTGTTAATGCGTTCAATCTTTGGTTAATACTTTCCAATAACGTCACGTTAAACAGTGCCTCCTCTAATTTGGCGGTGGAGTCTGCCACCTCCGGATGGACCTCGTCTAAGATAGGCGTGTGGTTTCGGAACCTCTGATCTGGTGATTGGTCGCATTCGTTGTTCAGTTACTCTTTACGGCAGGCGTTAATCACTACGAGCGCACTATCCTAACGACGGATGACGCAGCTGCCGCGCGGTCCCGTGGGAAGCGCAGATTTCTGGAAGCGACCGATAGCGCCAATCAGCGCATCCGCCACAGCGGCCGGAAGTCGGCGGTCCGACCGCAAATACCACACTTGCTCTCGCAGTTCCGCGTCTTCCCTGGCTGAACGTTTCTGTCAAAGTAAGCGGCCATTTCCCTATTGGAATTTACTCTGCCCCGCATTCTGGAATATCTGAAAAGAATAAAGTTCTACAACAGCCCGCCCTAGTTTCATGATTAGGGGAAAAAACAGGGAATATTAGAGACAACAGGCTCCCTGAAGTGAGGTGCCCTTTGGGTACCAGTGGTTTTTGCCTGGAAGCACCAGTTTACTAACGTCTTTCGAACTACCAGTGCCTTTCGTTTGAAACCACCTACTCTATTGCAAGATATAAACATCTAGTGGTACTCTGAGGCACTTCGACGAATGTAATTATTGCATTCAAAGTAACAATGGGCGTGGAGGTAGTGCTACGTGATCGTTGTTATTGTAACATGTGGTTTCGTTATATATACACAAACATAGTGATCAGTTGAGGAGATCATTGACAGTGGAAGTATGTATGTCTAGCTACTGTAGCGTAAATTTCAGTTTGTACCACTGCTTATATGAGTTGTTTTGATTTAAAGTACTGCAGCAGTATATACTTTTGATATAAATTTATGACACTCATCAAAAACAGTTTCGAATCACCCCAGTTCCCAGAAGTCCTGACTGTGTATATTGTATCACAGACACATTCCCTTTGACTGTTTAGAGATGTCACTAAACCCGCCGAAAGATGTAAACAACCATGCATGAGCAGCGCCTTAGACGGAGGGGGGCCGATCAGTTCCAGTCATTCCACCAGGAAGGAGGTACACGGCTCGTGTTGTCTGTAGTTCAACCATGCTTAGACGGTCAATACCGCGGTTCGATCGCGTCTGCATTGTTATTTTGTGCCAGGAAGGGCTCTCAACAAGGAAGTGTCCAGGCGTCTCGGAGTGAACCAAAACGATGTTGTTTGGACATGGAGGAGATACAGAGAGAGACAGGAACTGTCGATGACATACCTCGCTCAGGCCGCCCAAGGGCCACTACTGCAGTGGATGAACGCTACCTGCGGATTATGGCTCGGAAAAACCCTGACAGCAACGCCACCATGCTGAATAATGCTTTTCATGCAGTCACAGGACGTCATGTTACCACTCAAACTGTGCGCAGTAGGCTGCATGATGCTCAACTTCACTCCCGACGTCCATGGTGAGGTCCATCTTTGCAACGACGACACCATGCAGCGCGGTAGAGATGGGCCCAACAACACGCCGAATGGACCACTCAGGATTGGCATCACGTTCTCTTCACCGATGAGTGTCACATGTGCCTTCAACCAGACAATCGTGAGAGACATGTATGGAGGCAACCCGGTCAGGCTGAACGCCTTAGACACACTGTCCAGCGAGTGCAGCAAGGTGGAGTTTCCCTGCTGCTTTGGGGTGGCATTATGTGGGACCGACGTACGCCGCTGGTTGTCATGGAAGGCGCCGTAATGGCCGTACGATACATGAATGCCACGCTTCGACCGATAGCAGAACCATATCAGCAGCATACTGGCGAGGCATTCGTCTTCACGCACATCTTGTGAATGATTTCCTTGAGCTTAACGACACCGCTTAGCTAGAGTGGCCAGCTTGTTCTCCAGACATGAACCCTATCGAACATGCCTGGGATAGTTTGAAAAGGGCTGTTTGTGGACGACGTGACCCACTAACCACTCTGAGGGATCTACGTCAAATCGCCGTTGAGGAGTGAGACAATCTGGACCAACAGTGCCTTGATGAACTTGTGGATAGTATGCCACAACGAATACAGGCATGCATCAACGCAAGAGGACGCCCTACTGGGTGTTAGAGACACCAGTGGGTGCAGCTATCTGGACCGCCACCTCTGAAGGTCTCGCTCTATGGTGTTGCAACATGCAATTTGTGGTCTTCATGAGCAGTAAAAAAGGGCGTAAATGATGTTTATGTTGATCTCTATTCCAATTTTCTGCAAATGTTCCGGAACTCTGGGAACGGAGGTGATGCAAAACGTTTTTTGATGTGTATATATTTTAGTCCCATTTTTGCTTGTTATTTATACATAATTTTTTCAGGCATCGTGAGTTCATGGAAGTTGAATGCAGCATGCAAACGTGCGTGTATTTTGTTGTTCAAGAGCCGGATATCAATTCGTGGGATGGAGTTCTATGCCTGTTCCTCTTGGTCGGTCAATACAGGGACGGTTGATGTTGTTTGTGGATGAAGTTGGAGTTGTTGTCTGATGATGCACTACATGTCCTCTATTGGAAACAGTGATCGATCAGACCAAGGCGACATGTCGACACCCTTTGTAGCAGGCTGGGTTATAACAGCGATATCTGGACGACCTCTGTTCTCTTGGTAAACACCTCCTAGACTGCTGTTCGTGAATGGCTGCACAACAGATCAAATCACCAGACTGACGTGCAGATTTTCAGCCAGGGTGCGTGGGTTAACCACGAGAGTACTCCTGCTGTCATACTAAATCGCACCCCAGCCCATAACTCCAGGTGTAGGTCCAGTGTGTCTAGCAAGCAGACTGGTTGGTTGCTGGTCCTCAACTGGCCTCCCCCTAACTATAGCACTGGCTACGAGGCAGAACCAACTTCCATCATTGAACACAACAGACCTTCACCCTGCCCTCCTATGAGCTCTCTCTTGACACGACTGAAATCGCTAATCGCGGTGGTTTGGGGTCAGTAGAATGCCCCCTGCAGGGCTCCTGTCCTTGAGGTAACCGATTTCTAACAGTCCGTTGTGTCACTGTGGTGCCAACTGCTGCTCAGATTGCTGCTGCAGACCGAGCGAGGTGGCGCAGTGGTTAGCACACTGGACTCGCATCCTGATTTAGGTTTCCCGTGATTTCCCTAAATCGCTCCAGGCAAATGCCGGGATGATTCCTTTGAAAGGGCACGGCTGGCTTCCTTCCCCCATCCTTCCCTAATCCGATGAGACCGATGACCTCGCTGTCTGGTCTCCTTCCCCAAACAACCAACCCAACCCCATTCGGAGGACGTCCGTTTCACCCCGCATTCAGGCATTCAGATTAGGTTTTCTGTGATTTTTCTAAATCGCTCCAGCTAAATGCCGGGAAAGTTCCTTTGAAACGCCACGGCCGATTTCCTTCCCTATGCTTAACAGAATCGAGCTTGTAATCCGCCTCTAATGACCTCAATGTCGCTAAACCCAATTTTCCTTCCTTTTGCTGCTGCAGGTGCAGTCTACTATGCGCCAGAGAAATAAGCAGAACGCTATGGTCTTCCCTCTGAGTAGTGCCACTTAGCCATCCAGAGTCCAGTCTTCTAGCAGCCATACATTCTCGTGACCACCACTGCCAGCAATCATGTACAGTGGCTACATTCCTGCCAAGTTTTTCTGCATTATCGCAGAAAAAACATCAGTCTTCTCGCACCTCTATTATAAGACCACGTTCAAACTCAGTGAGTGTTGGTAATGGCGTTTTACTCACCTTAATGGCAGTCTTAGCTAATGTAAATTCACCACGTTCAAACTCAAAGGTAATTAACGTTCACGATCATTACGGTGTGTATTTAAAGCAAACCTGATTTGCACCCTCACAGTGGCGTAGCTAGCACCACTCTTATGCGACTGGTGTGATATTTGAATAGACATCGTCCGTCAGATGTAGAAGCCTGTCTATGAACTTTCGTTTACGTCGCATCGCTCCTTATTGGTGCTTCCATTTTTTCGCGTCAGTATATTTCTACACATCTGCTAGCTCTTCTTTAATGTCTATAAAGTGCTGAAACAGTATTCTATAGGGATCCTTTATTAGAACAGAACTTAAAAATATCTTTAGAGGGCTTAGGTTCAAATAAGGCAGAAGGGATAGAGAATATTCCATCGGAATTTCTAAGATCTTTGAGGGTGGGAAGCGGTAACAAAACGGCTATTCAAGTCGTTGTGCAGAACGTATGAGACTGGCGATATATCATAAAACATTCGGAAAAATATCATCCACACTATTCCGAAGATTGCAAGCGCCGACACCTGCGAGAAATATCGCATAGTCAGCTTCACACGTCACTTATCCGAGTTGCTGACAAGAATAATACAAGGAAGAATGGAACATAAAATTGATGATATGTTACATGACGCTAAGTTTGGCTTTAGGAAAGGTGAAGGAAACCAGAGAGGCAGTTCTTGACTTTGATAATAGAATTAAGAGTGAAGAAAAATCAAGACACCTTCATAGGATTTGTGGACCTGGAAAAAGTGTTTGAAAATATAAAACAGTCCAAGATGTTCGAAATACTGAGAAAAATAGTGTAAACTATAGAGGCAGACTGTAGTATACAGTATGTACAAAAGAAGGAACAATAATAGTGCAAGACCAAGAAGTAAGTGCTCAGATTAAAAACTGGTGCAAT
Source organism: Schistocerca gregaria (assembly GCF_023897955.1). Classification (NCBI taxonomy): domain Eukaryota; kingdom Metazoa; phylum Arthropoda; class Insecta; order Orthoptera; family Acrididae; genus Schistocerca; species Schistocerca gregaria. The sequence continues at coordinate 529,722,052 of NC_064924.1, forward strand.
GCAGGGATGTAAACTTTCGCGCACACTGTTCAGTCTATACTTCGAAGAAGCAATGATGAAAATAAAAGAAAGGTACAAGAATGGGATTAAAATTCAAGGCGGAAGGATATCAATGATAACATTCGCTGACGGCATTGCTATCCTCAGTGAAAATGAAGAAGAATCACAGGATCACTTGAAAGGAATGAATACAGAAAATGGACTGAGAGCAAATAGAAGAAAGATGAAAGTAATGAGAAGTAGCAGAAATAAGAGCAGCATGAAACTTATCATCAGATATGGTCATCATGAAGTAGATGAAGTTAAAGAATTCCGCTGCCTAGGAAACTAAATAACCCATGACGGACGGAGCAAGGATAGAGCGGAGTAGCAAAGGGAAATAGGGCATTCCTGGCCAGGAGTGGTCTACTAATATCGAACATAGTTCTTAATCTGAGGAAGAAATTTCTGAGAATGTACGTGTAGCGCACAGCAGTTTATGGTAGTGAACGTGGACTGTGGGAAAACCGGAACAGAAGAAAATCAAAATATATGACGTATTGTGATACAGAAGAAAGGTGAGAATTAGGCGGATTAATAACGTAAGGAATGGGGCGGTTCTCTCCAAAAACGGTGAGGAAAGGAATATACGGAAAACACAGACAAGAAGAAGGCACCGGATGATAGGACACCCCCTAAGACATTAGGGGATAATTTTCATGGTACTAGCGGGAGCTATAGGGGGTAAAAACTATGAGGAAGATAATGATTGGAACACATCCAGCAAATAACAGAGGACGTAGGTTGCAAGTGCTTCTCTGAGACGAAAAAGTTTGGCACAGAAGAGGCATTCGTGGTGAGCTGCACGAAAACAGAAGACTGATGACTCAAAAAGAAGTACTGTTGTTCACTGTGAAACTGGGCCTATTAATTTCGTGAAATTACATCTAAGATAGAAAACTGAGGACAAAATCTTGAATTATAATTAAAAATAGCAGCTACAATCCGTGTTTTAATAACAATAAATTTATTGCCTATTATGAGAGTACAAGTCTTGCAACATTTCAAGACACTTTGTAGTAACGTACTCACGAACATGTCACCAGTCGAGAAGTCAGAGAGTATACATCTTCAAACTACACAGATCAGCAGTAAAAGTAGGTTTTTGAATCAAGAAAACGTGTTATTAAAAATGTTCCAGAATGAAATTTATTGTTAGAGTCGTACTGAATGAGACACACAGTGTGTAAACAATGGCATCTAGTTGAAAACTTAAGTCAAAATATCACAAAATTTTCTTGTGGAGCCTGATTCATGTCACCGATGAGGAATTCTACATCTACATCCATACTCCGCAAGCCACCTGACGGTGTGTGGCGGAGGGTACTTTGAGTACCTCTATCGGTTCTCCCTTCTATTCCAGTCTCGTATTGTTCGTGGAAAGAAGGATTGTCGGTATGCCTCTGTATGGGCTCTAATCTCTCTGATTTTATCCTCATGGTCTCTTCACGAGATATACGTAGGAGGAAGCAATATACTGCTTGACTCCTCAGTGAAGGGATGTTCTCGAAACTTCAACAAAAGCCCGTACCGAGCTACTGAGCGTCTCTCCTGCAGAGTCTTCCACTAGAGTTTATCTGTCATCTCCGTAACGCTTTCGCGATTACTAAATGATCATGTAACGAAGCGTGCTACTCTCAGTTGGATCTTCTCTATCTCTTCTATCAACCCTATCTGGTACGGATCCCACAATGGTGAGCAGTACTCAAGCAGTGGGCGAACAAGTGTACTGTAACCTTCTTTCTTTGTTTTCGGATTGCATTTCCTTAGGATTCTTCCAGTGAATCTCAGTCTGGCATCTGCTTTACCTCATATCATCCAATAAGATTCCACTACAGAGTATTAAACGAAGAGAAATCACTTCAAGTGTAGTGAACACGGGAGACGACACGATCACACTAAATGCGACGTACTAACGTTTTTTTCCGAACATCTGTCCATTTTATGTTACAAGAGTGTCTCATGTTCAGCTCTGTCTCTTTACAATGTTTGAGTGAAGTGCCACAGGACTTAGCGCTCTGGAATAGCGTTCAGAAAGAATGGGTTCAAAATTTAGGGTTCTGTGGTTTCCCTAAATCGATTAATATGTCAGGATGGTTCCTTTAGATGGGATATGGCAGATTTCCTACTCTCATCCGTCTCATATTCGAATTTGTGCGCCATCGCTCTCTTCCCACCTCCCCCCACTTCCCGATCTAATGACCTCATCATTGATGGGATCTTAACCCCGATATACCTTCTGTTCCTTAGCTGTCCAGATTTCTCTCCCGTAAAACTTCCCTTTTTGCGGCGTATTATGATCTCTTCAGACAAAGCCGGCCGGGGTGGCCGAGCGGTTCTAGGCGCCACAGTCTGGAACCGCGAGACCGTACGGTCGCAGGTTCGAATCCTGCCTCGGCCATGGATGTGAGTGATGTCCTTAGGTTAGTTAGGTTTAAGTAGTTCTAAGTTCTAGGGGACTGATGACCTCATATGTTAAGTCCTATAGTGTTCAGAGCCATTTGAACCATTTTTTTCTTCAGACGAAGTACGTTTTTCTTTTATTTTCTATCACTCTTTACAAGGAGCTTAAATTGCTTTCTATAATCACTCCTCACGTCTAATGATTTTCTGTACCATTCTTCACCTTTCTCTTGCTAATTCATTAAGCCCTATTTTTCGGATTAGATTTTAATTCATAAAGTATCCGCTGTATGTATTTCTTATACTGCTAGTAGTCGCCCTTTAGAGGCCCTTTCGCAGCGAATGGCCAACACCCTGAAAAATACGTAGAGTGGTCAGAAGCCATGGAAGACACTGTGACACGATTCAGTCGTCGGATATTGAAGATTGTGCGACGCATATGTCTCCGTATAGTTCTGGGAGAAGCGCTTTCCCGATGCCTCACATTGCAGTGGGTGGAGTTCTGACTGTCAGTTGATCACCTCTTATAGTGGCGACCGTTTGTCAGACACTCAGTGCTTGTCCTGTTCGGCGGTTTACGCGTGTGATAACACTGTCCCTGCAATATTGAAGAGCCGCCCAAACAATGTAGAGCGTTAAAATCAGAATTCATGGAAAAATCTTTCCTCATAGCCACTCAGTTTACTTTGCATGTTCTTTTGACAAATTCTAGTGATGAATTTCTCATCCAAAACAACCATTTACTTGGAAATATCGGGAATAGTTTCTCCTCGATTACCCTGTTTATATGGTTCCTATATATTATTGTGGTATTCAGTCCGAAGACTGGTTTGAAGCAGCTGTCTGTTGTAGCTATCCAGTGTTTGCCTCATTTTCTCCGCATATCCATTGCAACCGCCACGCACTTGAGCTGCTTATTGAACTCAGGCCATTATCTACGTATACAATTCTTACCCACCTTTCCCACACACACTTATCTGCCGGCCGCGGTGATCCACCGGTTCTAGGCACTTCAGTCCGGAACCGGGCGACTGCTGCGGTCGCAGGTTCGAATCCTGCCTCGGGCATGGATGTGTGTGATATCCTTAAGTTAGTTAGGTTTAAATAGTTCTAAGTATAGGGACATATGTTAAGTCCCATAGTGCTCAGAGCCATTTTTTGAACCACACTTATCTCCAAGGTGACAACTCGTTGACATATAACTTAAGACTTGACTAGCGAATCTGGCAATTCTTCGCAATTGCTAAACATGTGTGGGAAATCGATATATGTCCTGAATTCCTTCACCCCCCTCTGTCTATCTCCTTCTACATCTCCTTCTTTATTTCCTCCTCGCCTTCTCTCTGTAAATCATCTCCCTCCCCTCCCCCCACTCTCTCAGTCAGTCTCCTCCTTCCCCTATCTCTCACCACCTCCCCTCACTTCTCTGCCCATCTACTTCCACCTCTCTATGTCCATTCCCCACCCCACCCCCTCCTTCCACCACTGTCTGTCCGTTTCCTCTTCCACCATCTCGCTCACCTAGAGCATTGTATAAAACTACAGCCAACGAAACCCAGATTGAGAGTTTAAGTCGCATAAAAGAAATAGGTAAATCGGTTGGATCATTCTTATACAGGGCATGAGAGACGCCTCCCGATGCTGGATCTGCGAGGCGAATTGCGTCAGTGACAGTATTTAGCATAGTTTTAATCTGCAAAATGGGAGGATTATAAAGTTAACAATTCGATTTCCTTAGTAGTATTCTAATCATACGCCCACAAGCCACAAAGACAGGTTCCTTACAACTTAGAAGACACCAGAACTGCAGATAGTCGAGTGTAAAATGTTTGTTTACAATTATATACGAGGAGAAAAATATATGTGAGAGGAACAACTTGGCTAGTTGCTCAAATGCCCTGTTATCGTTGTTAAGACTGACTGCGAGAAAGAAAACGAAACCGGACATTTTCGCAGCATGACCAGGCATTTTATTTCTCAAAGTCGGCTTTAACAGAAAACCTAAATATTGTCGTTAAAAAAAAAATGGCCAATGTCCTACTGAGTGTTAATAGCGTATCGTGTAGGAATTTAACTTGAATCAATCAAGAATGTTTCGAGGTTTTTGGTAACAACGCTAGGAAACGTACTGCGCAGTCTAGCCTCGGCAGCCAGAGACTGTGGTCACTCGTATAAGAGTTGCGTTTGCGCGCGCGCTGTGTGTGTGTGTGTGTGTGTGTGTGTGTGTGTGTTTTGTCTAATTTGGATGAACGCCTTTCTTGCCGAAAGCTTACTTGTTTCACAGTCTTTTTCTTGTGCCTATCTGCGTCTCAATATCTCCACTACATGGTAACAGTCTTTCCTTTTCATAATATTGTCTTTATGTAATAGTTTATATGTTAACACATTACTCGTTTTCAGGACTAATTTTCTTGCTTTTCCCCAGTCTGCATTTCATATCCTCTCTACTTCTGCTATCGTTAGTTATTTAGTACCCAAATAGTAAGACTCATCTACTAATTTTAGTGTCTCATTTTCTAATTTAATTCCTTCAGCATCAACTGATTTAATTCCAGTGTCATTTTTTCTTTTTTTTCGTATTCATCTTATAATCTCTTTTCGAGACACTATCCCTTCCATACAGCTGCTCTTCCGAGTCCTATGCTGTCTCTGACAGAAATACGCTGTCATTGGGACCCTCAAAGTCCTTTACATTTACAGCTACGTGGATGTCTTGGAACTGTAGAGGTAGACGCTGTGTATCAGTCAGCCGAATCTGTTGGAAATGATATACCTCCTTATCAACTGAATGATCTGTCGTTTCGTTAATTTTAGTTGATAAGGCATCGAACTGTTCATACAGCGTATGCATCTACAAGTATGTTCTTGTTCCGTAGATTTCTTCGGTAAGTAGAAATAAGCTTGGAGAAATTTTCAAAATCTTATAATACTTCTGTGTATCGTCACATTTCAGTATTGGTTGCTACACAGAACTGAAACTGAATGGTCGTAGCTCGTAAATAATTATGTTCGTCACGAAAAGGTCATTAAATATGTAACGTCAATTAGAAATGAGTTACTACTTTTCATTCGTGGCTGCTACTGTTAAAAAATACACAACTAAGCTGCTCATTCATTCATTCATTCATTGTCTCACACATCATCTCAAGAAGGAGATGCGAAACGAGTAAAGGTAGCCATTAATAATTACCATCACTATACAGTTTAATACTTCGTGTGCTTACGCCAGCTAAACTTAACGTAGCAAGTTAGAAAGGAAAGCTTCTACTTTGTGAAACAGAGTTGCTTCCTCAGTATATTAAATACTTTATCTCGATATCCTTGGTGTATCTCACTCAGTAAAAACGGAATCCATATGGAATCATTTTGTTTGTTTGTTTGTCCGTCTGTCTGTCTGTCTGTCGGAGAGTTAAAAATCTTTTTTCTCGGGAAGGGGTGCATGTATCAAGTTGAAATAATGTCACTTACTAAGGTATATGTTCCTTTGGCGGTGAAATAAAAGATTCTAAGTTAATGCAGTCAAAAGGTACGACCATTTATGTCACATATTTGATATTTGAAAACCCCCTGATCAAACCTACAGGATACTTGCCGTTGGTCTAAGATCATGAAATTTGTCAAGAAGCAAAGTTTCAAAGCACAACCAAAGGAAAACATCCGAAAATTGTTAATCTGTAACTATATCACACGAAAACATTTTTGTCATTTGTTGTCAGGTCGTTTGTCTAGCCATCCGTCTGTTACGCCCCCTCGTTCTCAGGAACGAGTAGACGTATCCAGTTGAAATTTGTTGCAAATACTAAGGTATGTAGTATCTCGGTGGTAAAATAAAGGCTAGCTTTTAAGTCAGTGTAATCAAACGATATGGCCACTTGCCACATACTTTCATACTCTCAGACTCACTGATCAGAAACTAAAGGGTAATTTCCGTTGGTGTAGAATTATGAAATTAGGCAAGAAGCAAGATTTCACTGTACAAGTAAAAGGAAAAAAATCGAAAACTGTGAATCTGTAATTATACCACACAAAAAATGTTTGGTAGTTGTTATTTGTCAGGCCGTCCGTCTGTTACGCTCTTGTTCTCATTAATAGGTAGACGTATCAAGCAGAAATTTATGTCACCTGATAAGCTCTATTGCCGCTTAGCGGTGAAATCAATGTAAGTTTCTGAGTCAATGCAGCCAAAAGATACGGTCATTTATGTCACATTTTTTGATACTGGCAAACTATCTCGTCGAAACCTGTAGGGTACTTCCCGTTGGTCTAGAATCATGAAATGTGGCAAGAAGCGATGTTTCACAGTACAACTAAAGGAAAATATCCTAAAATTGTTAATCTGTAACTATACCACACGAAAAAACATTTCTTTTATCATTAACAATTCGACTTGAAACTTGAAATTAAAACATTCTCGAAAGTCATCGAATCCCCTGAACCGATATCTTCCCACTATAGGTCTCGATAAAAGGCTAAACTCGTCGAGATTCTCTACTCCCGGAATGGATGAACTGTCTATATAGAAAATTAGGTCTGTACAGAGCCCTTAGTGATCGAGTTTTCCTCTCATCTGGCCAGTTTTTTACAATAGCTACCTATTTCTGTAGGTCCTACCTACTTCTGAAAGTAAGCACTTCCTCAACAACATTTTAACTTGTGATGAAACTTCGGTTCACTATTATGAGCCAGAATCAAAAAGACAAAGCATGGAGTGGACGCACACTAACTCACCTGTCACGAAAAAATTCAAAACTCGAGCATCAGCAGGAAAAGTCACGTTGACGTTGTTTTGGGATGTTGAAGGTCCAGTTTTTTGTAATTACCTCGAAGAGCAGCATACAATGAACAGCCAATACTACTCGGACTTGCTTTTAAACAAGGTGAAGCCAGCCATGAGGGGGAGACGTTATGGATCCCAGAGGAGAGGTGTGATTCTCTAGCAAGACAAGGCACGTCCTCATATTGCCCAACTAACCCGTGAAACCACCGACAAAATTGGCTGGTAGGTACTGCCTCATCCCCATTACAGTCCTCATTTAGCAGCTAGTGATTTCCATTTGTTTGGCGCACAGAAGGAGGCATAACGTGGGAAGAGGCTTTGCAGCCGGAATAAAAAAAAAGCTTGTAGCCCGTTGGAACAAGTGCATAAATGATCAAGGAGATTGTTGAAAAGTAAAAAAAAAGTGTTGTGTAAAAATAAAAGTTTTTTCTCCAGACCGATTTGTCTCTTTAATTATAGAATGAGCCCCGTATTAATGTATGTATGTATGTATGTACGTACTTGGAGTAATCCTGTGCTAAACGGTCTCTTCTGTCTTGTAATCAGAATATCTCTCAAAACCTCATGTAGTCAACGTGACCAAATGCAGATGGCCATGACAAATAATGAACTAACAGAAAAAGAAGTTAGCATGTAAAGAACGAACTGTTTTAGAGCGTCAGAAACCTCTTTTGGGTGTTGAAGAACTACTGTGAACGAGAGAACTGCTTGCAGAGGGATAGCGGCGCGGAAGGGGTTAATGAAGATACCAGTGTAAAGATTCGGTTCGACGTAAAGGAAGAAAGGCTTTTCATTTTCTATACCTACGTCTACATGGCCACTATGCAAATCACACTTAAGTGCCTGGAAGATGGTTCGTCTAATTACCTTCAAAAATTCTCTGTTATTCAACACTAGAAATGCACGCTGAAAAAACGAACACGTATATCTTTCTGTGCGAGGTCTGATTTCCCTCATTTTATTGTTATGATCGTTTCTCCCAATGGAGGTTGTCGTCGACGAAATATTTTCGTTTTCGGAGGAGAAAGTTGCTGATTGAAATTTCGTGAGAAGATCCCGCCACAAGGAGAAACGCCTTTGTTTTAATAATATCCATCCCAAATCCTGGATCATGTCCTTGACACTGGCTCCCCTATTTCCCAATAGTACGAATGTGCTGCCCTTCTTTGAACTTTGTCGATATATTCCGTTAATCGTTTCTGCTATGGATCCCAGACCGGGTAGCAGTACCCCAAAAGAGGACGGACAATCGTTTGTAGGCAGTCTCTTTCTATGTGTTCAGTTTAAGTTGTTCATAACTGTAAGTCCTAGATATTTAGTTGAATATTAACGGATTCATTTTAACATTCATGTGGATGACCTCACACTTTTCGTTACTTAGTCAGTTTCCAATTGTAGCTCCATACAGATATGTTATCTAAATCGTTTTGGAATTGGTTTTGATCTAATGACTTTACTAGACGATAAACGACAGCATCTTCAGCTAACAACCCAAGAAGACAGCTCAGATCGTCTTCTAACTCGTATATATAGATGAGGAACGCCAGAAATCACTTTTGTTTTACTCGATGACTTCCCGTCAATCACTGCGAACTGTGGGCTCTCTGACAGGAACTCACGAATGAAGTCTCATAACTATTCCATTATCACGCAATTTCATTACAATCTGCTTATATGGTACCCCGTCAAAAGCCTTCTGGAAATCTAGAAATACAGAATCAATTCGCTATCCTTTGTCGAAAGCATTCAACACGTCGTGTGAATAAAGAGCTAGTATTGTTTCATAAAAACGATGATTTCTAAATCCGTCTCGACTATGTGTCAATAGGTAACTCATAATGTTCGAACACAATGCATGTTCCAAAATCCTGCTGCATATCGACGTTAATGATATGGGCCGGTAATTGCATCATACGTTAAAAATTAAAACTGTTGCATTTACAGATGCTAAGTACCGGAACTATACTATTTAGAAGGCAAAGTTGGCACGAGATCGTCGAAGTAAAGAAACATTACGTAGCAAACTTGCTCAGCATTATCTAACTGTCTTCAGCTACACAAATCTATTACTGTCTCAGTTTTTTTTTTTTTTTTTTTAAAATCAAGACCACAGTCCTGATACTGGGCACTTCAGTCTGGAACCGCGTGACCGCTACGGTCGCAGGTTCGAATCCTGCCTCGGGCATGGATGTGTGTGCTGTCCTTAGGTTAGTTAGGTTTAAGTAGTTCTAAGTTCTAGGGACTGATGACCTAAGATGTTAAGTCCCGTAGCACTCAGAGCCATTTTAACCATTTGATACTATCCCTTCCAGTGCGCGCAAAGGGGGTCCGGACAACGAGGAAACGGGGTGTGGAGACACTGACAGCATTTGCATTGTTGTATTTACACAACTATGACAAAAACTGCGAAGGAAAACTTGCGAAGTGAACAGTAGTTGCAGAGAACTGACGGGGAAAGAAGTCCATGAATAACAGTCACTAAGCACGAGTGCTGAGTTTCGCAGAGGCGCAGCTGCCGGATGTTGTGCTAGACCCAAGACGTTGAGTGCCGGTTGGCTGGATGCTGGCGTTCGTGCCTGCTTTGTGGCGACTATTTTCGCGAGCCGACAGATGTAAACGTTGTTGTTCTTTACGGACTAGGCTGCGTTGTGTCCGTTTCCGGTGGGCTCGTTATCCTGTTCCGCTGCTCTCTTTAGCGTAACCGACTGAAAATATTGGTCTCTTACATAGAGATTCCATAGTCGTATCTATACCGCTAATTTGTATATCAGCTTACAAAGTACCTACACGTATACCATCTGAACAAAGATGCTACTACGGAAGTTAATTAAAATGTAATGAGTAAATAAAGTTCCAGAATGAATTTTTGCCCCGCAGCGGAGTGTGCGCTGATTTACTACTATTAAAAAATTAAAACTATGTGCCAGACCGGTACTCGAACCGGAATCTTCGCCTTTCACGAAAAAGTGCTCGAGCGACTGAGTTATCTAAACACGATCCCCCCCTCTGGGTCCGGGGATAAGAATAGGCCAGAGGTATTCCTGCCTGTCCTAAGAGGCGACTTAAAGGAGTCTCACACGTTCCGGCCTTTATGTGATGGTCCCCTGTAGGGTTTGACCTCCATTATTCAAAATTTTCCCGAAGAGCGAGCCAATTGGGGAAGGGCACCTTACATGGTGCATAATGTCCATCGTACATTGAGATCTTTGGCCGACTTTCTCGTCGTCGTATTTCAGTCCCGTCCATTCTCCATCCCTTGGGCGAGGACACCTTCCTGAGTGCATTTACCACCATGCACTATGCAGTATCACTTTCTGTGCCGACAATGACCATGGAAATCTTTGTACTTCATATCCAGCACGGTAGCCAGTCCATTGTGGTGAGGCCACCATGTACCCTGTTGGTTGCAGCCCTCTAACAACACAGGGATCGCTCTGCTGATGCCTGCACCGTTAACTCCCTATATATGCCAAGGGGTAAATCCCTGTCACTCTAGGGCATTGGGACTCCCGGCAATGGTCATCGTGCCACGTGGTCTTTGCTGCGTCTGGGTGGCGCCCCTGGTCAGAGTGGGTGGCATCAGGGCAGATGACACGCCATGAAGCGTACTACGTCATTTCGTGCTGGTTGTCCGCCGCCAGCAGTCTCTAAGCGCGTAAAGTCTAGCTTTAATGCTAAGAAGTATGACCCCAACTCGTTCCCCTACCTGGCCACACCATGGGAGGAACGCAGTGAAGCTTATTCGCCCCGGTACCTTGTATATACGAGAGTTGATGGGGAAACTTTCACGTCCATGAAGCCTCATCTTTTTGTGGAGTGCTTGTCCAAAATGGGCTCTGGGTTAGTTTTGATAAAAACAGCATCCTCTGCCCAGTCACGGGCCTTACTCACATGAAGCAAGTTGGGGGATGTTTCTGTTATCATTACGCCTCATAAGAGCTCGAATATGGTCCACAGTATTATATTCCACTGGGACCTTCTTTTGCAGTCTGACAACGAGCTGCGCGCCAATTTAGAGCTACAAGGTGTTCATTTTCTCTGGCGTGTCCATCGGGGTCCGAGGGATAAGCAGGTTGCCACTGCTGCCTTCATCTTGGCCTTCGAGAGTGACCCATTGCCCGATGAGGTCAAGGTGATGGTCTACCGCTGTAACGTCAAGCCATATATCCCTCCCCCAATGCAGTGCTTTAACTGCTGGAAGTTCGGCCATATGTCTTCCCACTGTACTTCCAGCCCCACTTGTCGAGATTGTTGACGTCCATCGCATCCCAATACTCCATGTGCCCCGCCTCCCATCTGTGTCAGCTGCGGAGAGAATCATTCACCTTGCTCGCCAGACTGCAAGATTTTACAGAAAGAGACGAAAATCAAGGAATATAATACTCTGGACCGGCTGACTTACACTGAGCCTAAGGGGAAATTTGAGTGCTTACATCCTGTGGCTATGACCTCCTCTTACACCGCCGCTACGAGAACAGTTCTCCCCCCATCAGTTCTTCGAATTCCGTCGCCTCTCAGAACCGGGAGAGTACACCTGCCCCCTTGATGGTGGGGGACACTTCCCTCCCTGTTGCTCCTGCACCAACTACTTCAGGAGGAACACCCCCTCCCCTCCCAACCCTCAGGGATTTCAGTTCCCACTTCTGAGCCAGAGAAGCGTAAGTGTTCTTCAGCTCCTCTCACTGGGAAGGGGTCCCTTGGGTGACTCCTTTCCCAGGTTTCTGCTAGTGGGAAAGATGACACCTGTCAGCGGTTGAAGAGCCCAAAGGCAGCTGTTCGATGGGCTTCATGCTCATTCTCAGACCTGGATACTGATTCAGTCCTCCCAGCCAGGGAAATCCAAGGAACAGTGAGAGAAATCGTAAAAGAAGACCCCTAGGAACAAAGAAGTTGCGGTGGCACCCACGCCACCACTACCTACAAGTTCTGTATCTGAGGATGGGGTGGAGATTCTGGTGTCCACTGAGGACCTAGATCTCGCCGGACACAATGTATATAGTTCAGGCAAAAAGTCGATGGCAGCAGGTGACCATAAGGCGTAAACTATCTCATTGAATGTTCCATGCCTTCCCAGTCTCACGACCACGTAATCCTCCAATGGAATTGCGGCGGTTTTTTCCACCATCTGGCTGAACTACAGCAACTGTTAGGATTTACACCTGCTTTCTGCATTGCCCTCCAGGAAACCTGGTTCCTGGTAACGCGGACCCCTGCCCTCCACAGCTATAAGGGATATTACAGGAACTGTAGCGACTATAATCGAGTGTCGGGTGGAGTTTGCGTTTATGTCCTAAACTCAGTCTGTAGTGAAACTGTGCCCCTTCAAACCCCTCTTGAAGCTGTGGTTGTCAGAATAAGGACAGCACAGGAAATAACTGTCTATGATGTATATCTTCTTCCAGATGGTGCAGTACCCCTGAATGTATTAGCTGCACTGACTGATCAACTCCCTAAACCTTTCCTACTTTTGGGAGATTTTAACGCCCATTACCCCTTGTGGGGTGACACTGTGCTTCACTGTCTGAATTCGACCTCTGCCTCTTAAAAACTAGGGCCGCCACACATTTCAGTATGGCTGGAGTTAGTTACTCGGCCACTGATTTATCAATTTGTAGCCCAGGATTTCTCCCATCTATCCACTGGAGAGCACATGAAGATCTGTGTGGTAGTGACCACTTCCCCATCTTCCTGTCACTGCCTCGGCGTCAGGCCCATGGACGCCGGCCCAGATGGGCTTTAAACAAGGCAAACTGGGAAACTTTCACCTCTGAGGTCACCGTTGACTCTGCCCCACATGGTAACATTGATGTGATAGTTGAAAGGTGACTACCAAAATCGTTCCTGTGGCAGAAAACGCGATCCCTCGCTCTTTCTATCGTCGCCGGCGAAAGACAGACCGTGGGTGGTCACCAGTTGTCGCTGAGACAATTACAGAGCGTCTGCGAGTTCTACAGCGACATCAGCGATGCCTTTCCCTAGAGCATCTGATAGCTTTTAAGCGGCCCCATGCCAGTATACGCCAGCTTATGATACGACGGAAACAGGGGTGTTGGGAGAGAGATGTGTCGACCATTGTGTGCCATACGTCACCTTCCCAGTTCTGGACGAAGATCAGACGTCTTTTTGGGGAGCAGACCCCAACAGGTGTCCCTGGATATGTACCGACGCAAATGCGATTGCCGAGCACTTTGCCGAGCACTATGCTCGAGCCTCTGCATCAGAGAACTACCCCCCAGCCTTTCGCATGCACAAACTGCGGATGGAAAGGAAAGTCCTCTCGTTCACTACACGCCACAGTGAACCCTATAACACCCCATTTACGGAGTGGGAGCTCCTCAGCGCACTTGCAGATTGCCCTGACACAGCTCCTGGGCCGGATCAGATCCACAATCAGATGATTAAACATCTCTAGTCTGACTACAAGTTCATCTCGTCATCTTCAACTGGATCTGGTGCGATGGCGTCTTTCCATCGCAATAGCGGGAGAGCACAATCGTTCCGGTGCTCAAACCCGGCAAAAACCCGCTTCATATGGATAGCTATCGGCACATCAGTCTCACCAACGTTGTTTGCTGGAACGTGTGGTGTGTCGGCGGTTGGGTTGGTCCCTGGAGTCACGTGGCCTACTGGCTTCATCTCAGAGCAGCTTCTATCAGCGGCGCTCTACCACTGATAATCTTGTGTCCCTCAAGTATGCCATCTGAACAGACTTTTCCAGAAGCCAACACCTTGTTGCCCTCTTTTTTGCTCTACTCAAAGCATATCTTTGCCATATTACACTGGTGGGGTCTCCGAGACCAGCTCCCAATTTATATCCACTATTTCCTGTCGCTCCATACTTCCCGTGTTCAAGTTTGTATCTCCAATAGTTCCCCCCATATTCAGGAGAATGGAGTGCCGCAGGGCTCTGTATTGAGTGTATCACTATTATTAGTGGCAATTAACCGCCTAGCAGCAGCTCTAGGGCCGTCCGTCTCACCCTCTCTGTATGCAGACGACTTCTGCATTTCGTACTGCTCCAACAGCACTTGTGTTGCTGAGCGGCGCCTACAGGGAGCCATCCACAAGGCGCAGTCATGGGCTCTAGCCCACGGCTTCCAGTTTTCGGCCCGCAAAGTCGAGTGTAATGCACTTATGCCGGCGTCATACCGTTCATCCGGAACCGGAACTTTACCTTAATGACGATCCACTCACTGTAGTGGAGACATATCGATTCTTAGGACCGGTTTTCGACGCCCGATTGACTTGGCTACCTCACCTTCGTCAGCTTAAGAGGAAGAGCTGGCAGCACCTCAGTGCCCTTCACTGCCTGAGCAATACCAACTGGGGTGCAGATCGCTCTACTCTGCTGCAGCTCTACAAAGCCCTTGTTCAATCCTGCACTGACTATGGGAGTCTTGATTTATGGCTCGGTGTCGCTCTCAGCATTGCATGTACACGACCCAGTGCACCACTGTGGCGTTCGCCTAGCGACAGGAGCTTTTAGGACAAGTCCCGTGGCCAGCATCCTTGTGGAGGCCGCAGGCCCTCCATTGCAGATCCGACGTGCACAACTGCTCGCCAGTTACATTGCACACATTCGTAGTTCTCCTGAGCATCCGAATTACTGTCTCCTTTTTCCACCCGTGGCAGTTCATCTTCTTCATTGGCAGCCCAGGCTATGGCTAACGATTGTCGTTCACATACGATCCCTTCTGTCTGAACTGGAGTCCTTCCGTTTACCACCTCCCATCCAGGTCCGTCCACATACACCTTAATAGTGTACACCTAGGCCGCAGATTCGTCTACACCTTTCGCATGACTCCTAAGGACTCAGTTACTCCTGCTGCTACTCCTTTGGTAGCGTACATCCAGGAGTCCATCTATTTCCTAGACCGATCCCGTCATTCAGTGGTGTTTGTGTGGACCCCAGAACATGTCGGCATCCCAGGCAACGAACTTTCCGACAGCCTGGCCAAACAGGCTAAGCGGAAACCGCTTCTGGAGATGGGTGTCTATGAACCTGATCTGCGTTCTGACTTATGCCATAGGGTTTTTCGGCTTTGGGAGACGGAATGGCATAACAGTATGCACAACAAACTGTGTCTTATTAAGGAGACTACGAATGTGTGGAAGTCTTCCATGAGGGCCTCTTGCAGGGAATCAGTTGTACTCTTCCGGCTCCGCATTGGCCACGCTTGGGCGACTCACGGCTACCTCCTGCGCTGTGAAGACCTGCCTGTGTGCCGGTGCGGCGCCCGGTTGACAGTGGCCCATCGTCTAGTTCACTGTCGCAGTTTGACTGCCCTGTGACGAAATCTTCGGTTACCGGACTCGTTGCCGCTAATTTTTTCTGAGAACGCCTCATCGTCTGATTTAGTTTTACGTTTTATTCGTGAGGGTGGGTTTTATCATTTGATCTAAGTCTTAGCGCATGTCCTTTGTCCCTCTGTGTCCTCCACCCTAGTGCTTCTAGGGTGAAGGTTTTAATGTGATGCAGAGTGTCTGGCTTCTCCTTTTTTATTCTCATGGTCAGCCAGCTATGGTAATCTGTTTTGTTGTTTTAATCTCTTCATACCGTTTCTTGCGTTTCTGTGGTTTTTTTGTCCCCTTTTGTCCATTTATATGTTTGTTGCCCTTCATCGATCTTGTCATGTTTCCTTTCATAACGTTTTGAGTTGTCAGTCTCGTTTGTTTTATTCTCACACTTGTGGCATTGTTTTATTCGGATCTAGGGACTGGTGACCTCCTAGTTTGGTCTCTTTCCCCCTCTTTTAAACAAACAAACCAACCAACACTATTCGCGACCACCCCTCTTACTGCTTTGCTCCGCCCAGTATCTTCTCTTCAACCTGCCGAACGTCTGTATACATTGCGGGACTAGCACTCTTGGAAGAAAGGCAAAGGTCCGAGGTTCGAGTCCCGGTTCAGCACCCAGGAAGTTTCAGAGTTGTAAGCTGTCGTTATCAGTCCAAAGACTGCAAGATTTGATGCAACTCTTAACTCTAGTCTATCCCATACAATTCTCTTCATATCAGCGTAACCACTGCACCTCGCACCCATTTACACTTCCTTACAGTAATAAAGCCTTAATATCCTTCTACATTTTTACATCCCTCCTCCCCCCCCCCCCCCCCTATTTTCTTTCCTTATCAAATTAGCAATGTCTTAATGTCTCAGTATGTGTCTTTTCAACGGATCCTTTCTTTAAATCACGTTGTACGGTAAAGTACTTTTCTCCCCTGTTCGACTCTTTAAAATCCGAACTCTCCACCTAATCTTCAGCATTCTTCTGCAGCTGCATATTTAAAAAACTTGTATTCTCTCCTTGTCTGTTTATCGTTCACGTTTCACTTCCGTGCAAGGCTATCTTGGAGGCAAATCTTCAGAAAAGACTTCCACAAACACAAATTTATATACAGTGTTAACACATTTATCTTTTTCAGAAAATCACTTCTAGGTAACACCAGTTACATTTTATATCCTCTTCACTTCTGATTTTGTTAGTTATTTCGCTGCCAAACTCATCTGCTACTTTCAACGTAGTATTCCTTAAACTAATTCCCTCACAATCGCCTTGTTCGATACGATTACATTCCATTACACTTGTTCATCTTATGCAGAGTACGGTATAAATTCCGTTCAACTATTTTTCAAATCCTTTCTCGTCTGACAGAATTAGAAATCTGATTTACCAAAACAATTAGTGGTTCAAGATAAACTTGAAAAAAAAAAAAAAATCAGAAAGCAATAATTCTCATGTAGTGCTGAAATCAAGAGAATGTTCTCATCACATTTGGGAGTCACAAAATTAATCATTTTATGTGTTGGTATAATCTATTTCATCTATGGCCATGCACTGCATCCTTCATGTGCATGACAAGGCTATTTGTTGAGTAAGCTGTGTGAATCACATAAGGTGCAGACATTACGGTACAGTAATTCCCTCTTCTTCTGGCAAGAGGGTAATAAGTCCAAGAATACGTAACAATAAGATAATACCACTGTCTTCAAGGGAATGGTAGTAACTTTGTATATATTAGGAATACTTCAGTCATTATGCCTGCTGAGCATTTTGGATTCACATTCAAACAGAAGGTTACAAATGACTTGTAATCTCACACAGATCCATTTAAAAAAAATATCGTTTGGATATAAAGGTACAAGTCTGATCTTCTCTGCAGACTAAAATTAGACAGTGTTTCAAAGGTTCGTGGTATTGTTTCAAAGGTTCATGGTGACATTGTTGTCTGTACAATTTTTTGTGGCCATCAAATTTCAGGCAGTCACGGCTTAGGAATAAACAACATACAAGTACTATTGTGGAGAGTGATTAACTCATCTTCCTTTATTTTTTATATATTGCACAATTACATGAACATTTCACAATGCCATAACCATTTTTGATCAGCCTGTGATCACCTTCAGGCTACATTCTCCATTGCATTCAGTGATCACAGTATTGTCCTCTTGCGACCACTAACGTACCTGTAATTTAACATGAATTGCATAGCTACTTATATTCAAGCCGAGAAAACATTTTTGTAAAAATGGCGGTCATTACTGATTGCTGTTGAACTCCATATACCTAACTGTTCATTGCAAATAATTAAGAGTTTTGCTTTCTTACCTTACTGCCAAGGCTCTCCAAAAGATATTTAAACTATTTCACATTAATTAAGGACCATCTCCAAGAAGTCTTGTGGTCCAGACTGTATACCAATTAGGTTCCTTTCGGAGTATGCTGATGCATTAGCTCCATATTTAACAATCACATGCAACCGTTCGCTCGACGAAAGATCCGTACCCAAAGACTGGAAAGTTGCACAGGTCACACCAATATTCAAGAAAGGTAGGAGGAGTAATCCACTGAATTACAATCCCATATCGTTGACGTCGATATGCAGCAGTATTCTGGAACATATATTGTGTTCGAACGTAATGAATTACCTCGAAGAAAACGGTCTATTGACACACAGTCAACATGGGTTTAGAAAACATCGTTCCTGTGAAACACAACTAGCTTTTTAATCACATGAAGCGTTGAGTGCTTTTGAGAAGGGATTTCAGATCGATTCCGTATTTCTGGATTTCTGGAAGGCTTTTGACACTGTACCGCACAAGCGGCTCGTAGTGAAATTGCTTGCTTACTGAATATCATCTGAGTTATGTGACTGGATTTGTGACTTCCTGTCAGAGAGATCACAGTTCATAGCACAGTTTAACTTAACAGTCGCGACACTTCGCCTCGATTTTGTTGCCCACCGCGCCAGCAGCGCCCCAAGCGGACGGTAAGTTAAACTGTGAGTTCGGCGCGATCATGAAAGCGAATAATGGTTGTATATTTTGATTTATACAGTGGTTTTTACCATTGGGAGCGTTTGTAGCGCAATAAATTGCAGCAATAACAGGAAGAAGACACCACAGCTGTCTTTTTTACGTTTCCTAAGGATCCTGAGAGGTATATACCATCATGTTACTAAACTGTATCGTCAGGGTTCACTTGCAAACTATATGTGTATAAATGATGAATGTTTAGTTTTAGGAGCAGAAAATGGCTAGTTAATAGCAGACGACAAGATCTTATGGAAAAAGACCCAGTTTACCTGTATAATAACATTAGGTTTTGTTCGCTACATTTCGAACAAAACCAGTTCATGAACGCAAACAATAACAAACACGTATGGAATGCAGTACCCACACTGTTTGACATTCCAAATAAGCCACCTCAGTTGACGATGAAGAGGAAACCGCCACAAAGATTCGACAGTCAATCTAAAGCTGTAAAACAGTCCTATGACACAGAAGCAGCCAGTTCAACTCTCCATGTATCAGTGCCAGATTCGTGTGAATCTTCAACACAGACCTGCTTTGACGATGAAGTGGTTAGATTAAGTGCAGCTATTCGTGTCTTACAAAAGCGTGTGAAGTGTCAGAATGTGCAGATCGCTAGACTTCGAGCAAAACTGTTACGGGACAAGGAAAGTGCCTACAGACAGCGACAGAAACTATATCAGAAGGATCAGATGAACAAGGAAAAAAATGTTGAAGTCTGCAGGATCCCGATATTTAAAAGAAGATGCCCTTGACTGTGTTGTAGCTTGCCACTCAATTCATGGTTTTTGTCCATCTTGCGTTTATTTTAGAATCATTTTTAGAAACACATATGCCTTCTGATACTACAAGAAAATAACTCAAATAATTCGGAAATTACGTAGGAAATGGATGCAAACAAACATTATGCTTACGACGCGTCTGACGTTCACCTTACCCGCCGCTTGGAGCGCTAGTGTCGATCCATCTGTCAAACGGCAACAACTTTTACAGCAGTGAGTGTCGCGACTGTTGTATTAGACTGTAGTTCGTAGTCATTGGCGGAAAGTCATAGAGTAAAACAGAAGTGATTTCTGGCGTTCCCCAAGGTAGTGTTACAGGCCCTTTGCTGTTCCTTATCTATATAAACGATTTTCGAGACAATCTGAGGAGTCGTCTTCGGTTGTTTGCAGATGACGCTGTCGGTTATCGATTAGTAGTCATAAGAAGATCAAAACAAACTGCAAAACGATTTAGTAAAGATATCTGAATGATGCGAAAAGTGGCGTTGACCCTAAATAATGAAAAGTGAGAGGTCATCCACATGAGTGGTGAAAGGAACTCGTTAAACTTCGGTTACACGATAAATCAGCCTAATCTAAATGCCGTAAATTCAACTGAGTACCTAGGTATTACAATTACGAACAACTTAAATTGGAAGAACACATAGAAATGTTGGGGGGAAGGTAACTAAAGGATGCGTTTTATTGGCAGGGCACTTAGAAAATGAAACAGACCTACTAAGGAGACTGCCTACACTACGTTTGTCCGTCCTCTTTTAAAATACTGCTGCGAGGTGTGTGATTCTTACCAGGTAGGACTGACGGAGTACATCGAAAAAGTTCAAAGAAATGCAGCACGTTTTGCACTATCGCAAAATATGGGAGAGAGTGTCACAGAAAAGATACAGGATTTGGACTGGACATCATTAAAAGAAAGGCGTTTTTCGTTGCGACGGAATCTTCTCACGAAATTCCAATCGCCAACTTCCTCCTACGAATGCGAAAATATTTTGTTGACACCGACCTACATAGGGAGGAACGGTCACCACGATAAAATAAGGGAAATCAGAGCTCGTACTGAAAGCTATAGGTGTTCATTCTTTCCGCGCGCTATACGAGAATAGAATAACAGAGAATTGAAAAGGTGGTTCGATGAACCCTCTGCCAGGCACTTAAATGTGATTTGCAGAGTATCCATGTAGATGTAGCTGTAGATGTAGATGAATTCTTATGATAACAAATGTTACCAGTTCTTTACTATTTCACCGATATCCTCCTTAAGCTGACACGACAGACCAAAAGTATTATTACTATTACTAGTGTGGGCCTTTAACAAGTACCTGTACTTCTCTATTATTTACTTCTTTTCAACGTGTATTTGTGGGAAACAAAATTTGTTCTTTTTTATTTTCACTTGGTAGTGAACTGATAGCTGCAACTGAACTTGAATAATATGTGAAATATTGCCGATTAGGTCTGATACCAGTTCACAGTTAAATAATCTCAGATTATTGTTGACAACGCAGATTTCCGAGCTCAGTTCGATCTGAGTTCATTTTCTGTGCTAAACTAAGATCAACTGATTTATCCAATGAGCTCTAGTTTTACACAGCTTGATAGTGGGCAAGATACGAACGTGACCTTCATTTTGTTTTTGACTTAACAGTCTTTCGACTGGTCTGATGCGGTCTGCCATGAATTCCTCTCCTGTGCAACCTTCTTCATCTCAGAATACCACTTGCATCGTACGTTCTCAATTATTTGCTAATCTCTGTCTTCCTCTCCATAGTTACCCTGTACAGGTCCCTCTAGTACCATGGAAGTTATTGCATGATGTCTTAACAGATGTCCTACCATCCTGTCCCTTCTTCTCGTCAGTGTTTCCCATAAATTCCCTTCCTCGCGGATTCTCCGAAGGACCTCCTCATTCCTCAGCTCATCACCCCACGTAATTTTCAACTTTCTTCAGTAGCGCCATATCTCAAAAGCTTCTATTCTTTACTGTTCTGGTTTTCCCACAGTCCATGTTTCACCACCATGCTGTGCTACAAAAGTACGTTCTCAGAAGTTTCTTCCTCAAATTAAGGCCTATTTTTGATACTAGTGGACTTCTCTCGGCCAGGAATACTCTTTTTGCCAGTGCTAGTCTGCTTCTGATATCCTCCTTGCTCCATCCGTCCCAGGTAATTTTAATGCCTAGGTAGCAGAATTCCTCAATTTCATCTGCTTATTGATCGTCAATTCTGATGCTAAGTTTCTCGCTGTTCTCGTTTCTGATACTTCCTATTACTTTTGTTTTACTCTCAGTCTGATCACACTATCAACAAGAGTAACATCGACAACGCCTGGAATAATCTGGATACATCATGGAGAATTTAAATAACGATGGCTGGATTAAGTGAAGATTCAAAGTCTTCTTAGGTGTGTTTTTGCATAATTTTTCTTCGGTGAATTTGCCGCGTTAAATTATAATAAACCTTAAATCCTAAAAGTTATAACTACTGTGGACTTATATAAACTAAAGTGACCTGACGTCCCGATTTGGCGAGGACAGTTCCGACTTTTTGAGTTCAGTCCCCCTGTCCCCATCGGGTTCAGCTGAGACGCCTAAATGTTGCGGTTTTTAGAAATCGAATCAAATTCTCGGCCATATGAGGCTTCAACATATAACTTACTACATTTCTAGGATTGTAAAGGTACCTGTACTTTATTTCAGTACGGTATCCCTAAACTAAAGTACGACGTCACGCCATATTACGAAAGGCGTTCGCAGGACCTACTTCATGATGCGTTCAAGTTCGAGATCTTGGTAATACTTGCACCGAAATTCGTATTACTGAGGTGAATTTGCGTAGTGGTAAACCTAACTCTTCCATGTGTATTTCGTGGGTATGGGTATAATAGGACGTATAGCACAGATAATAGGTTCTTTATTCACTTTTTTTTTTTAGGTTTTATCCAACTCTCCAATGATCAAATGTGTTTTGCCCTGCTTACTAACTTTTAAGATTTAAGTGTACTATAATTATACAGTAACTATAAATGTACTTATGATTTACTTTTTCGTTGTGAAGTGTAACAGTTATAGACTACTGTGCATTCCGAGAAGTGAGAAGTTATAAAATTTGTTCCAGCTTCGACTACCAGAAATATGGTCGCCTACATAATCTCTGCCAGTTACTTCCCAGACGTGGGCAAGGATATTGTCGAAAGCTCACAGTTTTATCAAGTTTAGCGCTACAAGTATGCAGGGAAAATTGGACGCGTTTTCTGCATAATCGGTACAGCACGTGTATATATACTGCCGGAAAAAATTGGTACACCCTTTTAAAGCTTCCAGTTCATTCAATAGTTATTGTTGCGACAGCGCATATGGAGCACATGAAATGGGACATTTACATACCAACAGCACAAGCGGTTCTGAGGTATCGACCCACGCCGAAACACGCATATTGGTACGCGGCGAAGCTTCCACGGTCAGCAATGCAGGTGCTGGCCGTGGTATTCAGTCTGCGGTACAGATGGCGAACACTGTCCAGGGATAAATGAGGAGGCAAGACAATAGTGTTAATAACAATTCTCCATGCAGTGTAAGTCTGCTTAAAATAAGGTCTATTGTTGAGATAATTGGTGTAAAAGATCTACCAGGTAGGTCAACAGAACAATTACTGACATCCGTTTTAAATTTGAGCAACTGCTTACTTTTAAGAAACAACAAGGAAGTGGGGCTATGTGAATTGATCTTCGTGTTTTCAGAATCGGCATATAATAGGTACTACTTCTTCTCTATTAAAGTTTTCCTGTAGCCGATTTATACACACTAACCCCTCAGTCTCCATTACAAAATTTGTTTTTGAAAAAATTTTCGACGTCATCTAGAGACATGGTGCTAATGTAGAAAATGCTGTGAAGCGATTTGAGTGGACGGAAAATTTCCCCTGAAGTCGCAACAAAATACTATCACACAAATTAATTCCACCGTCCACATTCCTGAATCATGTATCCCGCGGTTACCACAGAATCAGAAGTAAACCCAAGCCCGGAAACTCTTTCTGATCCATCAAGAGTGTCGGAAAGTCAAAACTCAGGAAAATCATTTTCTTCTAGTTTGACAACCCCAACGAAAAGCATCAGTACCATACGTGCACGTAATCTACAAGAGCGAAGAGGCAACTGCATTTTGAAAACTCCCAAAGAAAGAAGGTCAAAGGTTGCAGAAATCTCTGGATGTTCAAGATGAACCTTCATACACAGTGGAGCATTCATCTTCATAATCATCTGAAGCTGATGGTTTCTGAAATGTCAAATATTACGTGGCTTCTGAAATATCAGTTATTACGACTTTACACCTGTGAAGAAAAGGGAATGGATCAGGAGTGATAAGCGCAAAGTGTGGTTTCACGAAATTTGAATGAGGCCTTCTGGTCGTAACAATTTCGCTGCCGGCAATGCATGTGGCATTAAAAAGTGAAATCATCATTATTGTGTGACAGTTTACTATAATACAAGTAGCCCCACAAATTTTTAATTTTTCTGTTTTGTCATCATTTCAGATACTGCTGCCGCGCGGTTTGCATCCTCCCTCGGGCATGGGTGTGTGTGTTGTTCTTAGCTTAAGTTAGTTTAATTAGTGTGTAAGTTTAGGGAACGATGACCTCAGCAGTTTGGAACCGTTAGGAATGCACACAAATTTGAACATGTTTAAATACTGCTTTCTACAGTGAGGAAGAATAGCTCTTGAAGGAATGTAACTTTACTGTGCAAATAGCTTAAACTACTATCCATTCACTCATTATGAAGGGATGCTGACTCAGTTTTTCAGGATAGCAAATGGGAACTTGCAGTACAGAAAATGGCCCAAGGATCACCTGTGTGTGTGTGTGTGTGTGTGTGTGTGTGTGTGTGTGTGTATGTAGTGAGTGAAGTGTTATGAAACAATGTGTGTATAGTGTGTGCAGTGACTGATAGTGAAATATGAGTGAATAGTGTGGCATTACATTATTTAATGAGTTATTTGTAAATAAATTATTGTATACCAGGAGTAAAATCTAATGATTGTCTCTAACTAGAAGTCTGTAAATATATGTGTATACGAATTAGCTTATTGTAAATTGATCTAAGCTTGTAAATACTTTGACATGTCCTATATCCTTGTAAAAAGAGATCTACGGATGAATAAAACTACTACTACTACTACTACTACTACTACTACTACTACATTACAATTTAACAAGTGTAGTAAAATTTTTAGTACCCCTTCGGGGCCCAAAAAGTTGAAAAAATTCATTTAGCCCCACATTTCCTATATTGCAATTCACTTTAGTAACCAACTATGTATTACCGTTTGGTGCAAGGGTTTTGTTTACAAGTTCTTGTGTACATTACAACGAACTTGTACCACAATACAACGGACATTTTTTACTTTTCATTGTTACCATGGACATTCGAATAACTTCAAGTTACAGCAGATGATCGCTAAGGTAGTGAAATTGTAGCTCAGCTAGAGTTGTTTTTGCGATCCAGTTTTCAGTTCCTGTCAGTGGTTTTAAGTGCTGCCACAGTGTGCCTTTACTCCAGTCAGTAAGTTTTTCTTCCCCGCCCCCGTCCCTCCCTCCCCCTGTTTGTGCTCGTGTGCCAGTGTGCTCGTTCTCCGAAGTCCTATGATGCTGTAGCATAATTTAATTCTACCATCAAGTCTAAACTGGAACATGTTGATTAACTTTACTTTTTGACGTGATCTGCAATAGCTAGCTTGTAATGGATGTCGAGATGGACTGTACAGGCAAGCGGCTGCAACATGGGGGCAACTGTCAGCTCTGCGTGACGTAAATATGAGCAGTTAAAAACCAGTAACTGGTCCCGCTAGCAAAAATAGGAGTAAAAACTCCTTGTGCAGCAATATTCTGCTAATTTTGTGATTAATAGACTTGCTATTCATAAAAGGCAGGCCACTTTTCGCAACAGTGCTATCCTACTCTAGCTACACATTCTATTCTATTGCTTGAGCCTTTATCCCACAGTTTGTGCAGGGTCTGCACTGTTACAACCGGATTTGTAATGTGAAGAGGTGGCCAGATGCCCCTCCTGCCGCCATCCCGTACATCCCCCCCCCCCCCCCCGTCCCCCCTCCGGTACCGAATCACTGTACCCAACTATCTGTGACTAGCATACATCATGAACGTGTTTCAAATGTCTGCAAGTCGTGTAACTGAGGTAGGACGTGGGGACCAGCCCAGTATTCACCTACTGGTATGTGGAAAACCACCTAACAACCACATCCAGGCTGGCCGCCACATTGGCCCTGTCGTTAATTCGCTGGGCAGATTCGATCTGGGCCCGGCGCTCCTACCCGAGTCCAAGAAGCCACGTTTTAGCACTCTCGGTTGCCCTGGCAGGTAGGGAGCCTACCCTAACAAAAAATAACGGAAGCAAAAATTGTGAATCTTTTAACATTCAAGGGAACATGCTGTACCTTATAAATATAGGACTGCGTATTTTTATTATGATTACAGTGTGCCTGTTCAGAAAATTTTTCAGACACGGGATTTGCCGCTTTTTGCAAGCAGTCGGTTTTAGCAGTTAGGTCACCCATGCATGACATCAGACCCACTCCAAATTCGCAGTGTCACATGTGTTTGCCTCAAATTTCATTTACATTTCCTTCAATGTTATGGAATGTCGTTCTTTAATTTGAATACTGAATTTATGCTGTCCTCATACCAACAGTTCCCACTGATGCGATATTTCTAGGTCATCAAAAACTTCTGAGCATTCAATGAGAGAATTTAATGCAAAAAATATGACACAGAATTTAAGTCAATTTTGGATTTATGCTCGAGGTGATCTAATTGGTTAGGGGAGTAAAAGTGAGCCATCATGAAGAGTGGGAAAGCCAGATTAGAAACATGTGCCTCAACAAATTTATTTCATGGTCTGATTGTAATCATCACATCACATACTCAGTGCTAATGCACTAACTTATTCCATTTGAAGAGCATGATATTTGCAATTACTGGTAGTTTTGTGTGGGGTAGATATGAACTGTTTTACCAAATTAATCAATGCGTGAAATAAACTTAAAAGATTAGAAAGCAATAATTCTTATGTAATGTTGAAAAACAGAAAAAAGAATATTCTGATTGCATTTGGGAATTACAAAATAAATCATTTCATGTGTTCATAAAAAAAAACATTTTTGTTTCTGGCAATGCGTTAAAATCTGCATGTGCTTCACAAGGCAACATACTGAGAAAGCTGTGTGAAACAATCAGTTGCAGATATGATGGTGCAGTAATACTTCCTTCTTCTACAAATAGTAATAAGTCCTAGAATAAGTAACAATGAGATAATATCACTGTCTTAAACAGAACAGTGATAACTTTGTATGTATTAAAAAAGACTTCTACTCTCTCACAGGTCCGTTTTTTTTAAATATCATGTTAACATAAAGGTACAAGTCTACTCTTCTGTGTAGACTAAAATGAGACAGTGTTTCAAAGGTTCATGGTGTTGTTTCAAAGGTCATAATGTCATGCTTGACTGTACCATTTTTTGTGGCAATAAAATTTCAGGCAGCCACGGGGGTTAGGAATAAACAGCATACAAGTACTATTGTGGAGACAGATTAACTTATGCTCCATTATTTTTTATATATTGCACTACACAATTACATGAACATTTCACAATGCCGTAACCACTTTTGATCAACTTGTGATCACCTTCAGACTAAATTCACTTAGTGCAACAGTCTCCATTGCATTCAGTTGTTACATTTTTGTCCTCCTGGGCCCACTGACTTACCTGGAATTTAATATGAATTGCAGAGTTACTGCCATTCAAGCCGAGAAAACATTTCTGTAAAAGAGGTGGTCAGTACAGTTTTCTGTTGAATTCCACATATCTAACTGTTCATTGCAAATTATTTGAGTTTCGCTTTCTTACTGTGCCGTCCAGGGCCTACAAATGATTTTTAAACTATTTCAAATTAATTAAGGACTATCTTAAGACTACAGATGTTACCAGCTCTTTACTATGTCACTAATATTCTCCTTAAGGTAACACTACAGATCAAAAAAATTATAAACTTTTATTAGTGTAGTAATTTAACAGCTACCAGTACTTTTTTTTGTTTACTTCTTTTCAACTTGTATTTATGGCAAACAAAATTCATTCTTTTTTATTGTCACTAGGCAGTGAATCGGCAGCTGCAGCTGAACTTGGCTGATACATGAAATATTGCTGGTTAGTGCTGATTCCATTTCACATCAAAATAATCTGAGATTAATGTTTATACAACAAAGATTTCCAGGTTCACCCAATGAGTTAATTTTCTATGCTAATCTAAAATCAACTGCTTTATCCAATTAGTCCTAATGGTCACAAGTGTTCAGATTTCAGTGTGCACTCTGAGCTTTGGAGCTGTGATGCAACATTCCATCCACATTGATGTCCAATGTCACCTCTGGATGCAGAAAGATACTGAGGACCTGATGATTCCACTCTTACTGAACTTGCAGCATACCATCTCTGCTGAGTGCAGCCCCCCCCCCCCCCCAACTGTTTTCTTAGTTGTCATCCTGCCTATTAATTAGGCTACTTGCTAATCTGATTCATAATTTCTTCTTTACTATTCCCCACATTTTGGGGACTTGACCAGAAGCAAGTCTCATCATACATATTCAAGCTGTAGCTGGTGACAGTGTTCTGTCATAGTCAGTTTCTTTACATTGTATTAGCTCAGCATGCCTTTGATGTTTAGAACTAAGGATCTCAGTTGTCCAAGCGGTCATTTCAATGCAAGCCTTGTCACATTTGTGACCAGTGTGATATATAGTTAAGAGGTCAGCATGGATGACTGCCATGCAGGGGTCCCAGGTTCGATTTCCAACCAGGTTGAAGATTTTATCATCATTGAAACACAAGTCACCAGAGTGGCATCAAATAAAAAGACTTGCACTATGTGGGCCAACAACCCCAGATGGATCTCCCAGCCTAAAATGCCATATGATCATTTCATTTCATTCTTGTTATTGCCCAGATGGCTGAACATCTTGATACTATCCTCCACACCAGGAGAAGTGGCAACAGCATGTAGGTACGTGAGGTGGCACTGATGCTAAATCCTGAACTTCCAGCATTGGCCAGTGTACCACACTACGGCTGATATTTACCACAAGGACTTTGCTACTCGTATTATGCATCTGTGTATGGCAGATTCCTCTTCCTGCACCTCTTTTACTTCTCCTAGCACATATCTTGTTGCATGACAATACAATTTCCATATCATGCATTGTCAGTCCCTTGCAGATCTTACACACAGTGTCATCATTAGGTATGTAAGCAATACCTTAAAATTCTTCAGGTTCTGAAATGGGGATGAGAAAAACCCAATTTTTTTCAATCGGTTGAGTTGTGTTTTCTTGGTTTGATTGCCCTTTTTTTTTTTTTTTTTGATAAAGTAGTAGTTCAGTTTAAATTCTTATGAATAATTTATTCAAAACCATAACCCATTCTTAAAATTATTTTCTTAGTGGAAAAAAACCTGACAAAGTATTTGTCGAGCTGTTGAGCTATGGATAAGTCTTGTAGAAAGTCCTGATGTGGCACTCTAAGAACATAACAATTCAGAGTGAGAAGATTAACTGCTGCACAAGAAGAAATTGCAGAAAAGTGGCTCACAGAGATGCGCCTAGAGTAGACTGGAAGTCTTTTAGGATTGCTGGTAGTGATTGTTTTCCTGCTACTACGTTTTCTGATGTGACTGTAATGCAGCTCCATACACACAAATGGTGGAAGATAATGGAGCTGAAAACAGCAAAAAAAAAAAAAAAAAAAGAAAACTTATCAGTGTGGGTTTATTATCTTTGTAAATAGCCTCATTTCTTGACCTGCCAGCACTGCATCCACTGAGAGAATCTTCTGCATACATGGGCTTCTTTAGTCAAAATTAAGAAATAATTTTGAGAAGAGCTGAGAAATTAGCTAAGATCTGTTAACTTTTGAATGCTTACAAAATGCCTAAATCGTACTATACATCATTACAATTCCAAATGAAGCTAAAGCTTTTTTTCTGGAAGTGCAAGTGTTATTTAACTATGCTTCTTATAGTGCAAGAAGAGTTAAAAAGCAATATTAATAAAATAAATTCTTGTGACAGTGAATGGTATCCATCAATAAAAACTCTTTTTTTTTTTTGTTGGGTTAAATTACAATGACCCTGTTCTGAATTATCTGTGTTTTGTGATGTAGCTCTCCAGAGTGCTCATTCTATCTGCTGGTTTGACTACCCACTGTCCCTGAATGGCAACTGTAGGTAAGGAAACTCTGCAGTAAAACTTGCTGGTCAGGCAGGATGTGCCCTTCAGTGATGAGCGATGGTGGTAAAAGCATGTCTGTAAAAAAAAAAAAAAAAACTGTGTGTGTGCTTTTAGTAGATGCTTTGTCTATGGTAATAATCTCTGATCACTTAACTTTGAATATAAAAAGCAAACTCCTCGACTAATCAGTCTTCTTTTTAAAAACAAAAAAATTAAAACATTTTTTAAATTGGTTCTTGTAGTTCATGCAGTGAAACGTAAATACAAAGTCATACATAATTCTGTTATCAAGCTAAATTTGTTTGTAACTTAAGTCCCTAAATAAATAGTAGCATTCTGATATACTGGAAAGCAATTTGTGTTCTATATTATCAACATACACCTAAAAGTAGTCCATGGTACACATAACTACCTTCCTTAAGGTGAATCAAACTAAATAAATATCTTTTCAAGTAACATTGCACTACTGTAAACATGCATATTTATTCTGAGAGAATTCACTAACAGCTCACTAAAATCACTGTTGTGCCCACAGAATGAGTGTTGATGGTAGCAGCAATTTGAAACCGTTGTGATAAACTGGCCTTCATGACACTGATTAAACTATTGTGCAAACTAAAACACCATGTTTGAAATTTAGTACAAGAATTACTGGAATTAAAATGTGCAACAGATTATCTTATTTATGTTGTGCATTAGTTTTGCAGGAATTTTATTTCTCCAGATTTCTGTATTTAAGTTATTAGAAAAAGAGAGGAAACACCAATTATAATTTGTTTTCTAATGCCATCAGTAAGTGAGGAAATACAAAGAGAAAAGGAAGGGGTCGAGGTGCTCTTTATCCAGCTCACTTCATTCTATTGAGGCTGTAACTTTGACTGGCCAGTCAACTTTTTATATGCTGTCTGGAAAAAAAAACAAAAAAAACCAGAAAAAAAAACATCCCGTCAAAGGACTAGAGTGACTGACATGTTGTGAACTTCCTTTTATTTCATACAATGCCACATTCTATGACACAATCATAACTGATTTCTGCCTACATTGCTCATCTTCAGATCCTACAATAGGAAAAAAATAAATGTTTGAATTAATATCTTAAAATTGTAAACTCTTTTGTCAGTTCTGCAGCACACCACAAAGGAATTATCTTAATCTGACAGAAATTGGTAGATATGATGTAATCATTTGTTTGTCTGTACATGTACAATTTCAGAAAAAATAGATGATTTATTTAAGAGAAAGAGTTTCACAAATTGATAAAGTCAATAATGTTCTGGCCCACCTCTGACCTATATGCAAGCAATTATATAGCCTGGCACTGATAGTTTTTGGAAGCTCTCCTGTAGGATATTCTGCCAAATTTTGTGCAACTGGCATGTTAGATAATCAAAATCCCAAGATGTTTGGAGGGCCCTGCTCATAATGTTCCAAATGTTCTCTACTGGGGAGAGATCCAGCAAACTTGGCCAGCATGCAGACAAGCAGCAGATACTCTCGCCGTGTATGGGTGGGCATTGTCTTGCTGAACTGTAAGCCCAGGATGGTTTACCACACAGGGCAACAAAACTGGGCTTAGAATACTGTCAACATATCACTGTACTATGGAGGTGCCATATGTGACAACCAAAGGGGTCCTGCTATGAAAAGAAATGACACACCAAACCATCACTTCTGGTTGAAGGGTTATATGGTGGGCGACAGTCATGTTGGTATCCCACTGCTGTCTGCACTGTCTCCAGACACATCTTCACTAGGCATCAGGGCTCAATTCGAAGTGAGACTCATCACTGAAGACAATTGTGTTCCAGTCAATTGGATTCCAGCCCAAAGACATTTCTGGAGGCAACCCAGACAGTGGTGGGATACTCGCTCATCGTACAACCTGACAACCAGGAGTGACAGTCTGAGGTGTCATTTCATTTCATAGCAGTGCACCCTTCGTTGTGATTCATGGCACCCTTAAGTACAATGGTAAATCAATGGTATTCTATGCCCAGTTTTCTTGTCCTTTATGGGAAGCCATCTTCAGCATACATTTCACCAAGTAATGACCGCCTACACTTGTCAAGAGTCTCTACTGCTTATCTTCAAGCTTGCCAAACCCTATTGTAGCCAGCAAGGTTACCAGATCTCTCTTCAATTGAGAATGTTTTGAGCACTGTTTGCAAGGCCCTCCAACCATCTAGGGATTTTGACAATCTAACACGCCAGTTGGACAGAATTTGGCATTATATCTCTCAGGTGCACATTTAACAACTCAGTCAATCAGTGCCAAGCTGAATAACTCATTGCCTAAGGACCAGAGGTACACCAACACATTGTTGACTTGGTCAATTTGTGAAGCTCTTCCTCTTGCATAAATTATACATTTTTTCTGAAATTGTAATCATTTGTTTGTACATGTCCATCAAATTTAAAATCTTTCCATCACATTCTTATAATCTTGGGGTATATATGGTTCATGCCAGCCATAACCAGTAGGTATTAACCACATATATTTTAAATTTTATTTTACTGTACTTAGTTCAACTGAACTCACAAAAATTTTGTAGGTTTTAAGATTTATTTACTCAAGACCTCATTTTTCCTATCATTGTTTCTGAAGATTGCTAATGTAATCCAAAACCATTTGTGATTGTGTCCCAGAGTGTGACAGTGTTTGAAAGAAAAAGTTTTTATACGGCGATTATCTCATTAATATCTTCAGACATTTGACTGCTATGGGTACCATTGTCATCTTAAGCGAACTGTAAATTAATGGGATCAATGCAATCTTCATTTTATAGTTCAACAACATGCTGAAGGATGTTAGTCAACTTGGTTTATTGGGGAAACAGTGGCAGAAAAGAGATACAACTTCTATATTTCTTCAGATGATTTTTCAAATACTGGTAGATTTCTTAAAGCTATTGTGCAGAATGAACTGCAGCAAACTAAAATATTGATTTCTATCCATACCAGAAATAATACATTTTTGTTACAAATTCATAAATGGTGAGACATAAAGCTGAAATAATTCTTTTCAATGTATCAAAAAATTTAATAGCCTTTTGTAAACTGAAATAAGATTTTTGATATAGCTTTAGGTGTGTTTCATCCACAGTGGATCCTTTTGACACCACTGGCTCAAGCAGATACATTCCCTGGAACAAAAAAGTTACATTTTTGCTTCTCTTTGCACCAAACATCTTTTTTTTCTCTTGTATTCAGTCTATCTTAAAAGTAAGGCAGCAAGAGCAAAAAAGGCCAATCAAAGTCTGTTGCACCAAAAAGTAATAAAGTTGCAAATGCAACTGAGTTAGTAAAAATTGATTTTTTTGCAAAATATTTTTGAGGTATTTAAAATTAATAAAAAATGAATGACTTGGCGATAATTAAAATTACTAGGCATCATTTATTGATATATATTTTGAAGTGTTAAAAAAGAGGACACTCATACTGTTAGCTGCATAATTTCTGATAATACTAAATGAACAGTCAACTGTTGCTTAAATTTTAAAACAACTGTCTTCCTTGATCAGTCAGAAGCACACACCCTTGCATGTTACCTAATTTAACTTCCCCCAATCACGATCCTCATCTCTTCCATCTGCCCACCCTTTAGTAACATAGAAATTCCTTATCTCACAACCTCATTTCAATTTGTTTCAACAAAACTACTCCATATATTTCCAGTGTCACAGATTTTAATTCCTAAAAGACCAATATGATCTTTCTGCTGACAAGAGTACAACCATCATAGGCATGAACTGCAGAGCCATAGAACGTTACCCATCAATATTCTAACCCACAAATATTTCTTCTTTAAAGGGTAAATGTTGCGGGAAAACTGTGAAATTTCTGTGGGTACTCATTTGGTACATTTCTATGCAAACTTGTTTATGGTACTTCTAGAGGAATCTTTCCTAGCTGCTCAACAACATAAACTAGTTGTCTCTCAGTGATTTATACTGATTACCTTAGGTCTTTTTTGGTTAAATCTATCTGAAAGTAAGGGCTACAGAATAAATATTTACAATTAGGCAGTTATCAGCAAAACAAAAAAAAAAAAAAACATTTCGGAAAACTTGAATTATTTGTTGTGGTATGGGTCAGACAAAGGGAGGCAGATTATAATTTGTAGGTATTGTGAAAGAGTCTGATAGGACAAATGACCTTGAAGTCCTACTAATTTCTTTCAATTTGGTATGAGTTATTGGTTTTCCTACTCGGGTAGCACAGGAAAGCACCACACTAACAGATAATATTTTTGTAGTCCAAAATATATTTAATCAAATGAACATTTAGCCTATTAAGAGTGGTCTTTCTGATCATGAGGCACAGCTAATTGCAGCATGTGACATAGGTCCATAGAGGAAAGCAGAACAGCCCTCCAAAATAGTGCATTCAGTTAACAATTTAACAATTAAAAATTTTGGGGAAAGCTTGCAGCAGTTCGATTGGTATGCGGTGTACCATGAACCTGATGCTAATTTATAATATAACTTCTTTTATGATACATTTCTGAGTATATTTGCAAACAGTTGCCTTAAAAACATAGTGATATAAGTCTAAGAAACCATGTAAAACACTGAGGCCTAGTAAATGAATAAAAAGCCTTGTAACCAGAAAATAGATGTGTATCTAACAACCAGAAAGAGAAATGACCCCAAAACAGTTGAATATTATCAAAACTACTGTACTATATTAAGGAAAGTTATTAAAAAGTCCAGAAATCTAAGATCAGCATCTCAAGTATTGTCAAAATGGAAATAGAGATACTAGAAGCACAGGCAGACTGTATTACCATCAAACTGAATAAAAAGTTTATTAACGAAAAGCCAGAAGTTGAAATATTTTTAATAGTTGTTTTTATGGTTCCGTACCACAATTAGGAAAAGGGGAACACTTACAGGATCACTTTGGCGTCCATCTGTTATCTGTTGTCTGTCTACCTTTCTGTCCAACTGTTCAAAACCCTTTTTTGGAGGAATGGAAGTTGAAATTTATGTGAAATATTTAAGCTTATCACCCCTTGGCAATGTAAAAATGTGTAGCTTCTACATCAATGCACTCAAAGAATGTGGCCATTTTATTTTGATATTCACAAACTGTCACCAAAACCCACAGGGAATTTATCATTGACTTAGAATCATGAAATTTCGCAAAAAGCAGGGTTTCACAATACAACCAAAGGAAAAAATATGAAAGTTGTTAATTTTTAATTATATTACACAAAAAAATATTTCAAACGATGGAAAATCCGGGATGGAATGTAACAATGTTATGAGAGGGAAAGTTGCTACTCACCATATTGTGGAGATGGTGAGGTGCAGATAGGCACAACAAAAGGACTCTCACAACTAAAGCTTTGCACACACACACACACACACACACACACACACACACACAGTCTCTCATGCAAACGCAACTCTCACATACATGGGGTGGGAAGAGATCGCATGATGGGAGTGGCAGACAGTGAAGTGGTGCAGGTTAGACAGAGGGCAGCGGATAGTTGAGGAGGGGAGGGGGGGGGGGGGATAGAGTAAGGAGAGGAATAAAAAGACTGAGTGTGGTGGTGGAATGACGGCTGTGCAGTGCTGGAATGGGAACAGAGAAGGGGGCTAGATGGGTGAGGACAGTGACTAAAGAAGATTAAAGCCAGAAGGGTTACAGGAACGAAGGATGTATTGCAGAGAAAGTTCCCACCTGTGCAATTCAGAAAAGCTGGTGTTGGTGTGAAGGATCCATATAGCACAGGCTGTGAAGCAGTCATTGAAATGAAAGATATCATGTTTGGTAGTGTGTTCAGCAACAGTGTGGTCCACTTATTTCTTGACCACAGGTTGTTGATGGCCATTCATGTGAACAGACAGCTTGCTGGTTCTCATGCCTACATAGATGGCAGCACAATGTTTGCAGCTTAGCTTGTAGACCATGTGACTGGTTTCAAAGGTAGCCCTGCCTTTGATGGGCTATGTGATGTTTGTGACCAGACTGGAGTAGATGATGGTGAGAGGATATATGGGACAGGTAACTGCGAGTGAGGATACTTCTCCTTTGAAGGCATTACCTACAAACAAATGTGGGGTACAGCTATGGGCACCTGCATGGCACCATCCTATGCCAACCTATTCATGGGCCATCTAGAGGAATCCTTCCCAAAACCCCAGAATCCTAAACCTGTCACCTGGTTCAGATTCATTGATGATATCTTTGCTATTTGGATTGAAAGTGAAAACACACTATCCACAGTCCTCCAGAACCTCAACAACTTCTTCCCCATTTGCTTCACCTGATCCTACTCATCCCAAAAAGCTACCTTCCTAGATGTTGACCTCCACCTCAAATATGGCTACATCTGTACCTCCAACCATATCAAACTTACTAACTACCAGCAATACCTCCACTCCGGCAACTGTCACCCGTTTCATACTAAGAAGTCCCATCTGTACAGCCTAGCCACCTGTGGTCATCGCATCTGCAGTGACAAGCAGTCCCTCTCGAAATATACCGAGGGTCTCACTGAAGTCATCACCAGCCTTTGACCGATGACCTCAGTAGTTTGGTCCCTTCGGAATTCACACACGCACCAATGTTGTACAAAACAAATCTACCGTGCCTTATCTTTCCAGTCTTCCACCACCTCCAAAAGTCCCACCGTCTCGCCACAGAGGAGCATTCCTCTCATAACTCAGTACCACCCACGACTGGAGTAACTGAATTACATTCTCCATCAGGGTTACGATTACCTTTCGCCGTGCCCTGAAATGAGAAATATCCTGCCCACTATCCTTCCCACCCCTCCCACAGTAGTATTCCGCCATCCACCAAACCTACTCAATATACTCGTCCATTCTTACACAACCCCTGCTCCCAATCTACTACCTCATGGCTCATACCCATGTAATAGACCTAGACGCAAGACTTGTCCCATACATCCTCCCACCACCACCTACTCCAGTTGTGATGAAGCAAGCTAGGATAATTTTAATATTGTGCTTGGTTTC
Source organism: Schistocerca gregaria (assembly GCF_023897955.1). Lineage (NCBI taxonomy): Eukaryota > Metazoa > Arthropoda > Insecta > Orthoptera > Acrididae > Schistocerca > Schistocerca gregaria. The sequence continues at coordinate 529,758,653 of NC_064924.1, forward strand.
ATGCACGTAAGGGCCTGATTTTTGGTCACGAGACAGTCAGTCCACAGCCGAGTTTCAGACAAGAAACCTGTGTTGGTTAGAACAACAACACTGCTTCACCTTAACTGTGGAATACGTGTTAAACAATTAGGCCACATGTTAAAGCAATAACAGTTTCTGTTCCATATGTACCTTTCTATTCTTCAAGAACTGTGTACTTTGTGGTTATGTTTTTACTGCTCATAGATGTTCAATAGTAAACTATAGTAGCAGTATGTGGTGGTTTTCCTGGAAACTATTAATGAGGCTTATCGAAAGTTATAACAATAGTGCACTGGCCAAATAACTGTGTATTATAAGGGAGTTGTGAAAAGTGATAGTAAAAGACTGAAACGCAACTGTGCATCTGTCAACTACATCATTTACAGTAGTCAGTGTCGGAATCCACAACACATTTTTCAGCCAGTGTAGCAACGCAGTATATCAACAACAAGGACACCAAACGAAATAAATAAAGCATGCAGAACCACTACACTGTCTGGTCACTAACATCACATATCTCTACTTGTGGAAACAGTCATACGGTCTACAAGCCAAACTGCAAACACTGTGCTGCATTCTATGTAGGCATGACAACCAATAAGCTGTCTGTCTGCATGAATGGTCACTGACAAACTGTGGCCAAGTAACAAGTGGACCATCCTGTTGCTAAATAGGCTGCCAAACATGATATCCTTTATTTAAATGACCGCTTCACAGCCTGTGGTATATGGATCCTTCCTACCAACACCAGCTTTTCTGAATTGTGCAGACCAGCCCCTTCCCTGTTCCCATTCTAGTACTACACAGCCGTCACTCCAGCTGCTGCTTGCATTGTCATACTATTGAAAAAATATTTCTTTTGTCTTTTGTTATGTGACTTCAAACATAAAATTTAACATTCCCAAAATTCTTGGGATCCCTGTTATCAATATCTTGCCACTATCAACGTCAATAATATGCAAAAATCTTTGATATATTCGATTCCCAGAATGGATGAACTGCCTGTACACACAATTAAGGTTGTATGGAATCCTCAGTGGGGAAGTCCTACTCACACCTGGCAAATATTTTAAATGTTTAGGAGAAAATAGGATCCAGATTTTTATTAGTAAAGGCCAAGCTATCAGTGGAAGAGGCAATACGTCTTCAATTTGATAAAACTGAAATAATAAACTCGCTCAAAAGTAAAAGCTCACACGGAATTAGTGGGATGTCTAACAGAGTATTAAATGCCACTTCCCAACAAATAGATAGGATTCTCAGCCATATATGTAATATTTCACTGAAACAGGGCATTTTTCCTGATAGACTTAAGTTGGTATTGTTAAACCATTGCATCAAAAGGGGGATAGGTCTGATGCCAACAACTACCCCCACATCCAAATATCACTTCTGGCAGTATTATCCAGAATTCTTGAAAAAGTATTCAAGAGTAGCTTTATATATTTGTAAGAATAAAGTACTAGCAAAATGTCACAAAGGCTTTTCGACAGAAAATGTTATATATTCTTTCTTTAATATTTCATCAAAGTTCTGAACAACATCACCCATTGTGATTTTTTGAGAACTCCCAAAGGCTTTTGATAGTGTAAATCATAAGCTTAAGTGTTGTGACATCAGTGGGACAGTGCACAAATGATTTAATTCATTTTTAACTGAGAGAGTGCAGAAGTTTGAATTAAACATTTCACTCAGCAGAGTTCTGAAATTGAAGAGGTATCAGGAAGGAGTCCCACAGGGTTCAGTCATGGGTCTCATATTGTTCTTAAAATACAGGGTGTATTAAGAAGAATCATCCAATTTGGTACATCTGTACTTCTGAAACTAATAAACATATACAAAGAATTTTATTCTTTGATGAACAGGCAACCCAGACAGTTTCCTTTCATATCTTTTCATAGGTGTTCAATATGCCCCCCTTGAGATGTAGGGCATATGTCAACGCGGTATGCAAATTGTTCCCACACTGCAGCAAGCATGTCTTGAGTTACAGCTTCCACAGCTGCTGTTATGCAACATCTCAGTTCATTTATGTTGTTGGTAATGGGGCCACACAAACAGAGCCTTTTATAAACCCCCACAAGAAGTAATCACATAAAGTCAGGCCCAGTGACCTCGGAGACCAGTTGTGTAAGGCTTTATCATTTGGTCCAGTGCGATCGAACCATTGCCCATTAATTGTTTGATTTACAAATTCCCATACTTCCAGATACCAGTGTGGTAGTGCCCCTCCTGTTGGTAAATGAAGTCATTTGAATCAGTCTCCAGCTGTTGGAAAAGAAAGTTCTCAAGCACATCAAGCGGTGTTCTTGGCAAAGAAAAATGGACCATACACCTTTCGTGTGAAACTGCACGAAACACATTAAACTTTGGGGAGAGTGGTTGTTCTGTACCCCCTATTCTCACATTATGATGGTTCACCTTTCCATTTAAATGGAATGTTGCCTCATCACTAAGCACTAAGAGTGCATGAAAACTGTCATCCCCTATCTTCCCTAGAACAAAATTACAGCACTCCGCACATTGTTTGTCACTTTCACGAAGAGCTTGCAATAGCTGAATTTTGTTATGGTTTCATGTGTAAATGTCAACATAACACACACCAGATGGACATCGGGGGCATGTTGAGCTGTTGTACTGTTGAACTGCATGACAAATGGATTTCTGTGGACCCCTTTTGAAACTATGGTGGATGCATTCGACGTCTGTGTCAGACACTCTGTGACAGCCCGGCGATTTGCCTTTACATAACTGTTCATGCCATCATCTAATGCTCTGTGCTGTAGGAAGATTGCACCATGCCTGGTACAAGAATCATGCTGAAAAGTTATCATTGACCTGCACCGTACAAAATGTAGACAAAAAATGTTTTCTGTTGTTCTGACACCATTTTTACTGGAACGGATGTGGGCACACATTGCTGCTATTTACTCGGAAGCATGTACAAATCAAGATTTTGCTCTTTCCAATAGTACATTGTTCATGTACATATCTCAAATAACATTATACACTACTGGCCATTAAAATTGCTACACCACAAAGATGACGTGCTACAGAAGCGAAATTTAACCAACAGGAAGAAGATGCTGTGATATGCAAATGATTAGCTTTTCAAAGCATTCACACAAGGTTGGCATCGGTGGCGACACTTACATCTTGCTGAGATGAGGAAAGTTTCTAACCAATTTCTCATACACAAACAGGAGTTGACCAATGGTGCTTGGTGAAACTTTGTTGTGATGCCTCGTGTATGGAGGAGAAATATGTACCATCACGTTTCTGCCTTTGATAAAGGTCGGATTGTAGCCTATCATGATTGCAGTTTATCGTATTGCAACATTGCTGCTCTCATTGGTCGATATCCAATGACTGTTAGCAGAATATGGAATTGGTGGGTTCAGGAGGGTAATACGGAATGCTGTGCTGGCTCCCAATGGCCTCGTATCACTAGCAGTTGAGATGACAGGCATCTTATCCGCTTGGCTGTAACAGATCGTACAGCCATGTCTCAACGCCTGAGTCAACAGATGGGGACTTTTGCAAGACAACAACCATCTGCACGAACAGTTTGACAACGACTGCAGCAGCATGGACTATCAGCTTGGAGACCATGGCTGTGGTTACCCTTGATGCCGCATCACAGACAGGAGTGCTTGCAATGGTGTACTCAACGATGAACCTGGGTGCACGAATGGCAAAACGTCATTTTTTCAGATGAATCCAGGTTCTCTTTATAGCATCATGGTGATCACATCCATGTTTGGCAACATCGCGGTGAACGCACATTGGAAGCATGTATTCGTCATCGCCATACTGGCGTATCACCCGGTGTGATAGTATGGGTTGTCATTGGTTACACGTCTCGGTCACATTGACCACACAATAAACAGTGGACGTTACATTTCAGATGTGTTACGACCCATGGCTCTACCCTTCATTCGATACCTGCGAAACCCTACATTTCAGCAGGATAATGCACGAACATATGTTCCAGGTCCTGTATGGGCCTTTCTGGATACAGATAATGTTCAACTGCTGCCCTGGCCAGCACATTCTTCATATCTCTCACCAATTGAAAATGTCTGGTCAATGGTGGCCGAGCAACTGGCTTGTCACAATACGCCAGTTACTACTCTCGATGAACTGTGTTAATGTGTTGAAGCTGCTTGGGCAGCTGTACCTGTACACGCCATCCAAGCTCTGTTTGACTCAATGACCAGGCGTATAAAGGCCGTTATTACAGCCAGAGGTGGTTGTTCTGGGTACTGATTTTTCAGGATCTATGCACCCAAATTGTGTAAAAATGTAATCACATGTCAGTTCTAGTATAATATATTTGTCCAATGAATACCCGTTTATCATCTGCATTTCTTCTTGGTGTAGCAATTTTAATGGCCAGTAGTGTAGTTACGAGTTTTTTTAAGTCAGGTGATTATTTTTAATACACCCTGCATATTGATGACTTAATATATATTGATGATTTGCCACTCTATATTCACAAAGATGCAAAGAAGCTAGCTGTTTTTGCTGATGCAAATGGACTCCCATTAAATTTTAATTAAACACAGTATATACAGTTCAGTACAGTAAATGACATATGCTATTAATGAATATAGAATTTGAACAGAAGTCTGTAGCTAAGGCAGTTTAATCAAAATTTTTGAATGTGTGTACTGATGACAGTTTGAACTTGAAGAAACACATTGATGATCTGCTGAACATTTCATTTCATCCAGTTAGGCTATCAGTGTTACTGCAAATTTTGGCAATAAACATACCAATAAATTTGTTTACTATTCCTATTTTCATTCACTGCTCTCACATGGTACCATATTTTGGGGTAATTCATCATTAAGGAAAAATATATTCATTGCACAAAAGCACACATGTGGGGACATTTGTCTATAGTGACCGAACATCTTTGGAACGAGTGGTATGGTACGTCTTTGGAACAATGCAAGCTGGACAATGTATTTGACTAGATGCTCTGTACTACAGTTGGAGTCACGAACAATGGTGGTGAAGTTTAGTCTTGTTCTGCACGCCTACCTCAAGCACTCTTCAAAAGGCAATGAGTGTTCAGCAGCACTGTGATTGCTCTGCTGTTAATGTCGTAGGTAATGCAAGCATTAAACATGATTGTAGCAAGTTGTTTGGTGAATTTCTATTCTATTTGTTGCAAGTTGTCATCACTGATAGTGGTGGTAAGAGAGAAATTCCGCAGGAGCAAGGGAGAGACATAATTTGCAGGATATATGCTTTCCTTAAGCGGAAAGCTCGCACATGTGTATACCACAACTGTCATTTGGAATCATCAGTAATACAATTCCTATCTGTGCCTCAACATGTGTGGACTGCCATCATTCATTGATCGGACTGAAGTGCATTGTTTAATAAAGAATGTGACATCTCTAACAGTGGCTATCACTGTAATATCTCATCTCCTACATTGGTGACCCCTTATTAACCATGAATACACTGAAATGTGACTCCAAACTCAATCATGCTTACTGTGTAGTGATAATGTTGCCGTCGTATACCACATCACTGGGCACCATACCTACATCAACGGATGCCACTCACAGAAATGCTGTACAGGATCATTGTGGAAAGTGTGTGAATCTGACTATAAAAGCCGAGTGCACGAATAATTCATTTTCATTACTGCTATCTAACAGTATCACAATGCTGCATCAACAATGGTGATATATGATGAATCCATCAGTTAACTTAAATCAAGTGTATTCCACATACTCCTTAGAGTGCCTTCTCGATTCTAATCATCTTTGCAGTGCCATGATGTCACCTACATCTTCCTGCCCCATGCAACACATTCCAACATTCACAGTTTGCCACGCAGCAACCAACTGTGCATGAGCAATCAACAGCCACCTTGTCTCACACACTTCACAGACACTGTGTGCCTATTGGCACATTGATATGTTCAGCCATTGCTCACCTCAAACTACCGCTTTTTGACACCAAGAACATGAGATTGTGGTTCATGATCACTGAGAGCATTTTTTTCAGATAACCAGCATGTTCAATTAGCAATTGAAGTATATGCATCCGATCTCATCACCCACATGGCAGGCCATATGAAATTGTAAGGTTTCTTCTGGTGGAGAATAGATATGATACGTCCAAGGAAACACCACATGCAGGAACAGCAACTTCAAGAGGTCATGTGTGGTAGTATATTGTCACATATCTGGTACCACCTCTGCATCTCAGCCAATCCAGCTCTTACATTAGACACCTTGCTGGGGTCTTGTGGTGAATCAAGCTATCAACAGATCCACAGCTCACCATGATTATGAATGAGACAGCACTGACCTGAGAGCACTTGGCTATGGCTGACAGAATGTTCACTGTCATTCGCCATAGGCAACAAGTAACAATGTCCCAAGATCAACTCAGTAATGCATGTGGGGGTGAGTCCATCCCCACACAGCACAAATGTAGCTGACCAGACATGAAGGGCCACAATGACGGCAGACCACAGCACTCAAACTGCTTGCTCAACGATGCCCACGAGCACCCAAAGCTACACATGACAACTGTGTGACACAACCCAAACCAGCTCCAGGCCCTGCTCCCTGCTGGTATCATTCACAATTCATTGATGCTGCATGCAAATGTTCAACCCTTTTGAGTACCCAAACTCCACAAGGGGGTCACAATTGGCACTCCAGTCCGCTACATCAATTGCATGACCTGCACATAGACAGGTGGTGCCACAAACTTACCAAGGACTGTAAAATCCATATCATACAGAATTGCTACTGTATTGTACTTGGAAGATGGATCAACCTTTAAGCAGGACGTGATGTTTTTATTTATCAGTGTATGTTATTTATACTCCGAAGTTATGCTGCCATATTACATAAAGAGGAAAAGTTCTGAAATATATCTGTGGGTGATACGCATTCATGTACATCATGTATATTTCATGATTATATATCTGATTCACTGCTGTTTTACACTATGTGACCCCAGACAGAATCTTAAAGTTATCTGTAGTATTCAGCCATGTAGCATGATCCTTGGTCCCTAAACATGGTGACAAATGAACTGTCTCATTTTCGTGACCTGGTTAAGACTTTCAGCAGCACAAATAGTACACAAAATGCACTTCATGCTTTTGGCGTACTAGACATGATAAAAAGTAACAGGATTTTCTAAATTTTTGTTGGATTTATACATCCAATTTTCAAATTTCTTTTATCTTTTTTGTAGACATTTCTCTTGTATGTTTGTATTTTCAACTATTTTGAATATATAGTTTATTGTTGACAGTCGAAAAAGTTATAACTGTTTTTGAGTGCTTGGCAAATTTTCACTTTCCAAAAGATGAAACAAAGAATTTGAATTAAATTTTGTTTGAAAAATGGGAAAAAGTGCAGCACAAGATTCAAAATGTTCACTGAGGCTTTTGGTGAATCTACTAAGACAATATTTTGCAAGTGGAATGAACGTTTCAAAGAGGGTGGAGGAGAAATGGAGACGATGACTGCAGTGGACACTGTAGCACATAGATTGCCGATGACTTTCTTCTGAAATTGTTAATTTCGACCAAAAACAACATTACATAGACATTGCTCAGGAACTGCTGAATGAAGTTGACAATGAGCCAAAATTTCTAAAAAGGTTATAACAGGTAATGAAACATGGGTATATAGGTATGAAGTTGAAACAAAGGCCCAGTCATCCCAATGGAAACTGTCTGAAGAGTCAAGACGGAAAAAACATTCGACACGTTTACTCACTTGTGAAGGTTCTTTTCACTGTTTTCTTCTGTTGCAATGGGATAGTACATTATGAATTCCTGCATTTCAGTACATTTTCACATAATACCTCACTCACCCTTATCCACAGCTGCAGTAGGGTATCTTACACCCACTGCACTTCCTTTTCCATCTGCCCACTACCATTCTATATCCACTATCTGCTTACTACACCTGCCCTCCTCCTCTCTCTCTCTCTCTCTCTGTCCATCTCTTTCTCCCCCTCTCTCTCCATCTCTTCCTCCTCTCTCTTTCTCCATCTCCTCCTTCCCTCCTCTTTGTCAAGCTCCACCTCACCCTGCTCTCTGTCCATCCCCTTTTCCCTCCCACTCTTCACCTCCTTCTCAACCCTCTCTTGTCTATCTCCTTTCCACCTCTCTCTTTCTGTCCATCTTCCCCTCACCCAAGAATTAGTCCATTTCCTTCTCCTTCTCTCTCTGTCCATCTACTCCTCTTGACTTTCACTGTCCATCTCCTCTACCCCCTCTGTCTGTCCACTTCATAACACACACACACACACACACACACACACACACACACACACAGCTCTGTCTGTCCACTTCATAACACACACACACACACACACACACACACACACACACACACACACACACACACACACACACACACACACACAGTCACCAGTACTATCATCCTGGACAGAACCTAAGCTCCTTCTGCACCTGTTTCTCTACCCTAAGGCATCTAGACTCCTACTCCCATGACAGTCCCAATGTAAGTACCCTCCTACCACCACCTGCACTAGGCCTGTAACTTGCAAAACATATACTATCAGAGGGAAAGCCACCTGTGCAATGGCACATTTTGTGTACCAGCTATTATGTAAGTATGACTACCACTAAATTATCAGTTACAATGGACAGGTACAGACAGAGGATTTATGCTGGCAACACGCAATATCCTTTTGTAGAGCATGCTCTACAACATCACGCCACATGTGTCATCTGGACTTTCTCCTCTCACGCCATTTTCTCAGAACTCTGCAGGTGGGAGCTGGGTTTGCAAAGAGTGATTGTTTCTTCTCACACAACTGGCCTAAATTTACCTTAATTTCTGTGGTCTCAGCTGTCCTTTCAGTAAACATTTATTTTCTTTGCTCCCTTTCATTTTTCTATATTTTTATTTTCCAACATGTGTCTACCATCTACAACACAATTTTAGCTTTCCACTCTTATTGAATTTTTCATGTTGTTTTTTCAGTAATGTGTATCTTGCATGCTAAGTTATAAGATTTTCCAATCTTGTCCAGTGCACACATCAACAGTCAGTGTTCCATTCTCTTCTCATCCAGTAAGACTCCAATGATCTGGGGTTTTGGGCTACTTTTTTGTAATTCTTGCCATTCACTAAACCTCATCAGTGCTTTTCCTTCATACCTCTTTCTTTCCCTTCAGCCCTCTTGCCAGATGAAGAGCCACTGACTCTGAAAGCTTGTGCATTTCCACATCTTTTGTGTTTTCTTCTGCTGCCACTTGGTGAGTAGACTTTTTTATCAACACATATTACATTTTCAAACACTGACTATTTTTGTTGACATATCTGTTAGCTAATGTGTTCTGCTTTTAGTCTCCTATGTGATACTGGTATTTGCATTTTTGTAGAACTCTCTACGTGACTCCGAATTGATCAGTCTGTGCAATCTAAAAATGTTCTCCATTCTTCCTTTCAGCCTTTCCATTTTATTATCTAGTACTAGTTTTGTTTGTGAAGGCTAACTTTTATAGACATTTATTTTCTTTAGTGCGGTAGTAATATCTATGTTTCAAGCTAAAAGTTCTAAAAACATTTTGCATTCTGATTCCCAAAATTATTGTCTCTGATTTCTTCTTAGCATAATAATGCTGAGGTCCAATAATATTCACTTATGCTTCTATTTTTGGCTTTATTTCAATTCGTTATTGTATTCTATCACTAATGTCTGACCTCAGTGACCAGAGGTATGTTGATTTACAACATTTAAGGACACAATATTTCCATAATTGGTCATCACATGATATACTGAGCTGTTGCATTATCACATATCCAAGTGGGCATATGCCCAAGTAAGTAGTTAACTCCTTAGGATAGACTGTAATTCCCATAATGTTTGCTTTCCTGGCTGTCAAATAGTGTACAGATATTTAGTTGTCCAAGTTTGATGACATTTACAATTTTGGATCCAATGTTTAGCATCTCCAAAACACTATCCAAAACTTTCAGGAAACTCTCAAAATTTTTAAAAGGGACCCTAAAGTTTCCACCTGGGAGCTTTGGCCAGCTTCCCGAGAGATTGCTCTCTAGTCCAGAGTGTACCCATATATCCTATCCCCAGTGCCCTGTATGTTTTTGACTCTTTAGCAAACCAGGCTAAGTCTCCTGAACAGTACTGTGCTTCATTCTTCCACTGCTCCCGTCTTCCAGTTGTTACAATGAAAGGTTTATTGAAGCAGCTGGAAGATATTGTATGATCATTCAAAATATCCCTGCAAATTCAAGATAACCCTATGACCCTCTTTCCTATATTGTTCTCTTTGAGGTATTTTTTTCTGAAAATATGATTGCATCTGCGAAGCAGATTAACTTCACCATGACCAAGCCTAAAAGCGTAATTGTGGGGAAAAAAAAAAAAAAAAAAAAAAAAATATTGTTGTCTCTTCCATGAGTCCACAGACAGCACCTGTTGCATTCCCCCTTGATTGCACTATCTGTGGCACTGTCTGTGAATGTGCCACACTTTGAGGATGTTCTCCACACACATATACGCAATACTGCTTGCAACGTATAGACACGATCAATTCATACAGGAACTGACAAACTTTGACATCGCACTGCTGCCACCAATGAGGCCCTAGCAGCAACACACAAGCATCTCTGCACACCAGGCAACAAACAGCTGGACACGGTCCTGTCTCCCTCGCTTGGGCTTGGCCCCCACCCCCTCCCTCCAGCACACACCACACCAACACAGATGCTGCCAGCTGCCAAGAGCCACCTCAAGGTCAGTAAACCACAGCATGCAGTATCTGTTAACAGTACTCCTGACCTGCCACTTCAGGCACACATGCGTGTGCCTGTACCGTTTGTGATGGAACCATGTATTGTACAATAACAATTGATGAACTGCCAGTTTGACATAAAACGTGGCATTTAGGCCCAGCAGATCTGCAACTTGCCACAGACACAGGCAACAGACTCCTTCAGCAGGAATTATTTGCCCTCCAGATAGTCTCTGGGCTTTCAGGATCATGCTCATTCCTAAGAAAAATGGCTCTACCATATTGTGCAGCGATTACAGGGTCCTCAGTTCTCAAACAGTGCCTGGAAGCTACCCTGACATACTGACTTTAGGCACCCTCCACAGCTGCTACAATTTTGAGCTTTCTTGCAGAAAGATTTGAGAAATAATCAGTGATGATATTGCCAGGACTGTGAATTTGTCAGATTCCCCGTCTGCTGGCATTAGGATGCAAGTGGAGGAAACGTCTTGGGATGGCAGTTGTGTATGGATTGTGAATGGCATCGACCAAGCATTTTTCTGCTGGCACTGAGAGCCGTTGGTCATCTATCCCCACTGGTGTAAGAAACAGTTTCAGTTAATTTTAAATTTGGTTGTATTGTCAGCTGATAAGTATTTTGCTTATGATTACTATATTGAAACTGACGGTTTTGCAATTTCTACAATTACTCATCTAAAAAGAATTTTTGTGTGGATGTTGATAACCGCAATCACAAGCACCCTGAAACTGAATCAATAGCAGAAAACCACTACTTTTATAAACTGTGCCTTCATTATTTGCAGTGAATTATTTGTAGTTTAATTTGATGAGGTTTTAAAGATATTATTCATGAAAGATGTTCCCAGAACTAATGTTGGCATGATATAATAGAAAGGTTCTCCAAACATCACAGTAGATCAGGATTTTATAATAAGGAATCTGTCATTCATTCACATTTCCTGTTCCATAAATTCCTTCATGAAGGAGAGCCTTCAGGGCAGTATTAAGTGTCCCTGTACATTATACTGACAACCAATCATCCTTAATGCTAATTTTCTGGCACTGATAATCATGGGAATTACGTCTGGATTTCTCTTATACAGAGGGGTCAAGAAAAATGTAGACACTCTTTAATAGTTAATATCTTTGGAACAAAGTGACATATCGTTGCAATTTTGCATGGTAGCTTAGTCCATTGTTTTCTCAACAGATCTTGGTGCACATTTACCAGTAGTGATAGTTCAGCAATGAATAAAGTAAGACTGTTGTTTGACAATTCGAGGTCTTATTGAAGTGGAACTGGAAGACCGAAACTGTGATGGGGGTACAATGGCAGTAGTGTAATTTGTATGGAACTCAGTCACCAACATGCATAACAATTTATCATATTCGGAATAAATTTGGAGCTGATGGTACTGTTCAGGATATGCATCAGGAAAGGTCTGGCAGACCAAAGGCATCAACAAGTCCAGCTTCCACCACTGCTGTGTTGCAACATTTTATTAGGTCACCTCAAAAATCTTTGAAGCAGGATGCATATGAAAGTGGGGGAAGCTGATCAAGTGTATGACAAATTCCGAATACTGCAAAGTGGAAAATGCACATTTCAAGATCACTGCACGCTATGAATGAGGATGACCCAGGTCGGAGGTTGGAGTACTGTGAGTGGCTTGAAGGCATGTTTAATGAGGATGGGGTTCAGGGATGGTTATCTAGTCTTGCAAGGCACAATTCAAACTGAATGGTACTATAAATTGCCACAACTGTGTGTACTGGGCTCCTGAACATCCTCACATCCATGTGGACAGTCATGTTAATCTACTGTCTGTTAATGTGTGGTGTGGTCTGTCAGTGCGCAGTTTGATTGGGCCATTCTTCTTTGAAGATACAGTAACTGGTGAGCTTTATCTTCATATGGTGCAATCTGAGAGGTGTTTGGAAATGAAAGATTTTACCTACAAAAATATTGCACTCCACCTCACTATCACAGACATGTCTGAGCCTACTTAGATGAAAATCTACATGGATGACGAATAGGTTGACCTTACACATCTCGACTTCTACCTATGGGGACCCTGAAAAATGAAATTTATCAACAGAAGGCAGCTACACTGAACAAGGTATGAGAAACCATCAAGGTGTCCTGTGAGCTATCACTCTCGCAACACTGACAACCATAGTTCAGCCAACAGTTCAGTGGCTTCAATATTGTTTAGCTGATAATTTGGTTCACTTTGAACATATAAAAAAAAGACAATTTAGATTAATCTACTCTTTTACATATGGACAATAAATGGAGGGTATTCGCTATCAAGTATGATGTAAACCTAGGTTAGCTCCATGGATTTGTAAACAGTGGCCTCAGCTGAACTAGTGCTTGCACATACCTGAGTTAGAGTGGAATATGTGTCGTTATAATTGCATTAAATCTACATGACTACTTGTAAAGCACTAATGATAGCTGCACTATCAGTTGAAATCTAGATTTTCAATGCAATAAACAAGCATCAACTCCCCAGCTAATTTGTCTCTTCCCTGAGGCAGGCCACGGCAACTTGGCCAAAATGTCTATTTTTTTAGTATTTAAAGTATTTTGTATGATGATGTGACAGTACATCCAAAAGGATTTTAATGAAATTGGCAATGCCTTCAAAAGACTAAGTACTTATATCAATGACCTGTAAGGGCAGGTAGTTTACTACTGTATATAAAAGCTGGAACTATTGAGGAAGATAAAGGAAAAGCTACTCAATGATTTGGCATTTCTCAAGAGGTTCCATGACAATCCTGTCATTCTGAGATTCCTCAGAATTCCGCCCCAGCTGGATACCATCTACAAGCGAGCTGGCCATTGTTTCTTGAGGGAAAGGATCCAACAACTACATAAAACAACAGAGTGCTGGTCCTGAACCATCCATGGTTATCAATGAAACTGTCAGCAATTGAAAAAAATTCATGAAATATGTAAGAGAAGAGTGCATGGAAAAATAATTTCTACATCTACATCTACATCTACATGACTAATCTGCAATTCACATTTAAGTGCTTGGCAGAGGGTTCATCGAACCACAATCATACTATCTCTCTACCATTCCACTCCCTAACAGCGCGCGGGAAAAACGAACACCTAAACCTTTCTGTTCGAGCTCTGATTTGTCGTATTTTATTTTGATGATCATTCCTACCTATGTAGGTTGCGCTCAACAAAATATTTTCGCATTCGGAAGAGAAAGTTGGTGACTGAAATTTCGTAAAAAGATCTCGCCGCGACGAAAAACGTCTTTGCTGTAATGACTTCCATCCCAATTTGCGTATCATATCTGCCACACTCTCTCCCCTATTACGTGATAATACAAAATGAGCTGCCATTTTTTGCACCATTTCAATGTCCTCCGTCAATCCCACCTGGTAAGGATCCCATACCACGCATCAATATTCTAACAGAGGACGAACGAGTGTAGTGTAAGCTGTCTCTTTAGTGGACTTGTTGCATCTTCTAAGTGTCCTGCTACTGAAACGCAACCTTTGGCTCGGCTTCCCCACAATATTATCTATGTGGTCTTTCCAACTGAAGTTGTTTGTAATTTTAACACCCAGGTACTTAGTTGAATTGACTGCCTTGAGAATTGTACTATTTATCAAGTAATCGAATTCCAACGGATTTCTTTTGGAACTCATGTGGATCACCTCACACTTTTCGTTATTTAGCGTCAACTGCCACCTGCCACATCATACAGCAATCTTTTCTAAATCGCTTTGCAACTGATACTGGTCTTCGCATGACCTTACTAGACGGTAAATTACAGCATCATCTGCGAACAACCTAAGAGAACTGCTCAGATTGTCACCCAGTTCATTTATATAGATCAGGAACAGCAGAGGTCCCAGGACGCTTCCCTGGGGAACACCTGATATCACTTCAGTTTTACTCGATGATTTGCCGTCTATTACTACTAACTGCGACCTTCCCGACAGGAATCACAAATCCAACCACACAACTGAGACGATACCCCATAGGCCCGCAGCTTGATTAGAAGTCGCTTGTGAGGAATGGTGTCAAAAGCTTTCCGGAAATCTAGAAATATGGAATCAACTTGAGATCCCCTGTCGATAGCGGCCATTACTTCATGCGAATAAAGAGCTAGCTGCGTTGCACAAGAGCGATGTTTTCTGAAACCATGCTGATTACGTATCAATAGATCATTTCCTTTGAGATGATTCATAATATGCTCCAAAACCCTAATGCAAACCGACGTCAATGATATAGGTCTGTAATTAGATGGATTACTCCTACTACCCTTCTTAAACACTGGTGCAACCTGCGCAATTTTCCAATCTGTAGGTACAGATCTGTCGGTGAGTGAGCGGTTGTATATGGGTGCTAAGTAGGGAGCTATTGTATCAGCGTAATCTGAAAGGAACCTAATCGGTATACAATGTGGACCCAAAGACTTGCCCGTATCAAGCGATTTGAGTTGCTTCGCAACCCCTAAGGTATCTACTTCTAAGAAACTCAAGCTAGCAGCTGTTCGTGTTTCAAATTCTGGGACATTCCATTCATCTTCCTTGGTGAAGGAATTTTGGAAAACTGCATTCAATAACTCCGCTTTAGCGGCACAGTCGTCGGCAACAGTACCATCGGCACTGCGCAGCGAAGGTATTGACTGCGTCTTGCCGCTTGTGTACTTCACATACGACCAGAATTCCTTCGGATTTTCTGCCAAATTTTGAGAAAATGTTTTGTTGTGGAACCTATTAAAGGCATCTCGCATTGAAGTCCGTGCCAAATTTCACACGTCTGTAAATTTTAGCCAATCTTCGGGATTTCGTGTTCTTCTGAACTTCACATGCTTTTTCCATTGCCTCTGCAACAGCGTTCGGACCTGTTTTCTGTACCACGGGGGATCCGTTCCATCTCTTACCAATTTATGAGGTATGAATATCTCAATTGCTGTTGCTACTATACCTTTGAATTTGAGCCACATCTCGTCTACATTTGCATAGTCAGTTCGGAAGGAATGGAGATTGTCTCTTAGGAAGGCTTCTAGTGACACTTCATCCTCTTTTTTAAATAAAATTATTTTGCGTTTGTTTCTGGTGGATTTGGAAGAAACGGTATAGAGCCTAGCTACAACGACATTGTGATCACTAATCCCTGTATCATGATGCTCTCTATCAGCTCTGGATTGTTTGTGGCTAAGAGGTCAAGTATGTTTTTGCAACCATTTACAATTCGCGTGGGTTCGTGGACTAACTACTCGAAATAATTTCGGAGAATGCATTTAGGACAATCTCGGAAGATGTTTTCTGCCTACCACTGGTTATGAACCACTAGAAGAAGAGATTCAAGGAACTTACAGGGCTGGCACATGGTACATGGAAAGGAGTGGGGCCTGCCGCGGTGGCCGTGCAGTTCTGGCACTGCAGTCCGGAACTGCAGGGCTGCTATGGTAGCAGGTTCAAATCCTGCCTCGGGTATGGGTGTGTGTGATGTCCTTAGGTTAGTTAGGTTTAAGTAGTTCTAAGTTCTAGGGGACTGATGACCACAGCAGTTGAGTCCCACAGTGCTCAGAGCCATTTGAACCATTTTTTTGAAAGGAGTGGGTGCATCTCAGGCCATCACAAACCTGTTGTCAGAAACTACCAGCTATGCAACTGTGTCATTACTGTCCAAGGATTAAACTTTGTAGTGATGCCAAATTAAAAAAAAGCACTCCATCTTCAGGCCAAGAGTGGCCTACCAAGACCATCCAACCGCCGTGTCATCCTCAGTGTAGGATGCGAATAGGAGGGGTGTGGGGTCAGCACATCGCTCTCCTGGTCTTTATGATGGTATTCTTGACCGAAGCCGCTACTATTCGGTCGAGTAGCTCCTCAATTGGCATCATGAGGCTGAGTGCACCCCAAAAAATGTCAACAGTGCATGGCAGTCTGGATGATCACCCCATCCAAGTGCCGACCACGCCCGACAGCTCTTAAGTTCGATGATCTCAAGGGAACCATTGTATCCACTGCAGCAAGGCCATTGCCTGATGCCAAATAAGAGAGGTAATCGAAATACTGAAGCAGCCCGATAATATCAACAGGGTAGATGGCTACAGGCACTTAGCAGTCATGGTATGACAGACCAGATGTGATTGCAGGGAACATCTCACTGAACTCTACTGTGACCAGCTAAACAAACAATGTCTGCGCAACATGTGTCATTTCTCCACTACTAACAGCGGAAAAACATGGCCCATAGGAGGCTGTCACTGATTAGTATAAGACTACCAATTTCCAGCAAGCTGCAGAAGTGAGAAGATCCTCGTGGATGTGGAACATGTCACCTTTTTTTTTTTTTTAAACTGAAATAACAATACTAATAGTATAAATATATACATCCCATCATTTGTTTCTATTAAAAAATTCGTCAATGGAGTAGAAGGAGTTGGCCACTAGTAAGTCTTTCAGGCTCCTTTTAAACTGATCTTTATTTGTAACTAAATTTTTCATGTTTGCTGGCAAATTATTGAAGATGAGTGTTGCTGAGTAATGGAACTAAAGTAAGTGCTTTTAAGTCCTTGTGCAGATCATTTTTGTTCCTGGTATTGTATGTATGAACTGAACTGTTTGTTGAAAAAGATATATATTATTTAGGACAAATTTCATTAAGGAGTAAGTATACTGAGAGGCAGTAGTTAGTATACCCTGTTCTTTGAAGAGGTTTCTACAAGACCTCCGTGAGTTTACTCCACAAATAATATGTATTACACGCTTTTGGACTCTGAAAACTTTTGTTTGACTTGAAGAGGTACCCCAAAATATTATACCATATGACATTATGGAATGAAAGTAGGCAAAGTATGCAAGCTTTTTCACTTTTATATCGCTTATGTCTGCTAACACTCGAATTGCAAATACAGATTTGTTAAAGCGTTTCTGCAGTTCTGTGGTGTGCTCCTCCCAAGTGAATTTATTATCAAGTTGTAATCCCAGGAATTTAAGACTGTCAACCTCTTCTATCTGCTCTTCTTCATACTTTATGCATATGCTGGGTGGAAACCTCTTACAGGTTCTGAATTGCATGTAGTGAGTCTTTTCAAAGTTTAATGTCAATGAGTTGGCTTTAAACCATTTATTAATATCCATGAAAATATCATTAGCAGATCTTTCTAGAACTACACTCGACATACTATTTATTGCAATACTTGTGTCATCTGCAAACAAAACGAACTTTGCTTCTGGCAGTGTAACTGATGAGAGATCATTAATGTACACAAGAAAAAGCAATGGCCCTAAGATGGATCCTTGTGGGACACCACATGTAATTTCTTCCCATTCTGATGATGACTGATGAATTAATTCACTAGTCCCTTGCACTGACACCCTTTGTTTTCTGTTAGCGAGGTATGACTTGAACCATTTTGCAGCACTGCCCGTGACACCATAGGATTCTAATTCATTTAAAAGGATGTTGTGGTTTACACAATCGAATGCCTTTGACAAATCACAAAAAATACCTGCTGCCTGTAACTTGTTATTTAATGAATCAAGTTCATTTTCACTGTAGGTGTAAATAGCCTTTTCGATATCAGAACCCTTCAGAAATCCAAACTGTGTTCTTGATAATATGTTATTTGTGGTCAGATGGTTGAGAAGCTGCCTGTACATTACTTTTTCTAAAATTTTTGAGAATGCTGACAAAAGTGAAATCGGGCTGTAGTTTGATGGCATCTCTTTATCCCCTTTCTTGAATAGAGGCTTAACATCTGCATGTTTCAGCCAGTCAGGAAATGTCCCAGTTATAATTGACGGGTTACACAAGTAACTTAGAATTGTACTAAACTCACAAGAACATGCCTTAATTAACTTCGTTGATATTTCATCGTAACCACTAGAATGCTTTGTTTTTAAAGATTTTATTATGGAAGTTATTTCTTTTGGTGAAGTGAGTGACATATTCATGTACCTGAAGCTGTTTGTAAAGGCTAGTTTCAGATATTCAAGGGCATTATTTACTGATCCTGACAATCCCATTCAATCAGTAACGGATATAAAGTACTTGTTAAATAGATTTGCCACACTATGCCCATCAGTTACTAATGTGTCATCTACCCTTAGTGCTATTTGATGCTGTTCCTTTCTGGTTCTACCAGTCTCCTCTTTCATTATATCCCATATTGTTTTTATTTTGTTCCCTGACATTCTCGTAGTGTATTTGTTTAGATGTCTGAATTACTTTTTTTAAAATATTTTACAGCATTCCTTGTATTTATCTAAATCATCAGCATTGGAGCTACTCTTGGTCGACAGATACATTTTCCTTTTCGTCTTACAGGAAATCTTTATTCCTTGTGTGATCCATGGTTTTATTATAGACTTCTGTTTAATTTGAGTAACTTTTAGAGGAAAACAGTTTTCAAACATGGTACTGACATTGTTCATGAATGTATTATATTTTTCATTCATGTCATGAGCACTATAAACATCTTTCCAGTTCATATCTTTGAGCAGTTTTCTAAAACACTCCATTTTTGGTTGATTGAATACTCTCCTGTACTCAGATTTAGTAGTCTTCATAATCTGCTTAGAATTTACATCTAAAACAAGGAGCTGCATGTCATGATCTGACAGTCCATTTATTACAGGTTTTATTATATGATTTTGTTCCTTTGATTTGTCTATGAAAATGTTATCAATGGCTGTCCTTGAGGATTTAGTAATCCTAGTTGGGAAGTTTACAGTGTGAGTTAGATTGAAAGACAACATTACTAACTGCAGTAAATGTTTACTGGAAGATTTAATTAGAAAATCTGTATTAAAGTCACCAGCAATCAAAATTTCTTTGTTTCTTGCTGTTAAATAACCCAAAAGAGCTTCTAGATGATTTATGAATAGATTATAATTTCCTGCAGGTGCTCGGTAAATAGTTACTATTATATAGGATCTGTTATGGAACTCTACTTCTATTGCACATGCTTCTAGATGCTGCTCTAAACAGAATTTATTAATGTCAATGTTCTTGAATTTATGGCAGTTTTTAATAAATGTGGCAACTCCTCCTCCATCCATATCTACTCAGCAGAAGTAGGAAGCTAGCTTAAATCCTGAAATGTCTAACATATCTATACCAGTGGTCACTTGATGTTCAGGAGGCAGATTATGTCAATTTAGTTAGATGAATTCATTTCATCGATACAAATGAGTAGTTCATCAACTTTATTTCTGAGTCCCGGAATGTTCTGGTGTAATAAAGATAACTGATACTGCATACTAATGGGATTCTAACTGCTTTGGTGAAGATGAACTGGCAGTTTCTGATTACTTTCTGTTAAAAATTGTTTAAATGGAGGCTGTAGGCTAAAATCTGACTCCTGTTCATCTGTTTTCTCAAACTGAGTGTGTCTCCCAATCTCTCTTAAAACATGTTTTCTATCCCCCTTCCCTATCCTAAAAAAGGCAGCCCTCTGACACCTGCGACCACTGGTATTTTACCACTTGTGACAGTGTCCCCTCTTAAGTTTCCTGCGATCAAGCCAGACAGTTTTCCCTTCCCTTTCCTATTGAGGTGAAGGCCATGCCTAGTGTAGTTCCACCTATCAATAGCATCCACAGGAATCAAACCAATATGGGACCCTATATCCGCCCTAAGCAGCCACTCCAACTCCAAGTTCATCCTCCCTACAGAAGAGTTCAAATGAGGCTGATCATGGCGTCTCAACACAGACACAAATCCCACACTCATGAACTACAAATAACATGCCACATATCCTCTCCCTATTTTTTAACGCCCACCAATGTTATTTTAGACCAAATAATATTTAATAAAAATGACGTTGGTGGTCTAGTGATACTGTTATAAAAACGATATAGACAAGAGTCTCTCCATAGTTAATCTGTATTTCCCTGAGGAATGCTGCAGTGACTAGGCTAAAATGTTGGTTTATTTCAGTATTTTATAGCATGAAATGGCAATTGCTTCTTTTAATTTTTAACACAGAATTTATGTAACTTTACTCAATCTAGTAAATGCTATCTATATACAGGTATATATTAGAATAGTATGAAATTTTATTTGTTTGTTTTTACTGCATTTACTTCACCTGCCAAGATTAAGACCTTCAGGCACACTCTTAGGTCTAACCAAACTTCCTCAATGAGTAAACATTACAGTTTGTATGGTACATGAGCAATTTATAACTACAATGATGATGATGATGATGATAATAATAATAATAAAAATTAATAATAATTATAACCCAGTGGAAGCCCAGGATAAGAATAGGCCTCCGGTATGTTCGACCAGTTGTAAAAGGCGACGAAAAGAACAAACCATTAACAGGACTAACCCCCCTTTTAGTGTGATTTGTTGGTTCAGGACAGAACTAATGAAGCCTCAGACAAGCGCTGTTATGGTCGGGGATGACGCTTGAACCCTATGCCCAGCCACAATGGTAACGACACTGCTAGCCACACGGAAAACGATTTAAATCCATATAGAGGTGTTTTGCAGGATATGCTTCCTGCAACTACTCTAGAAGGAAAACAAAGACAGAGGATGAGATGGTCAGATGAAGTTAACCGACACCTCATGTTCTGTTATTACCAAGCAACAAACTTAGGAACCAACACAACTGGATACAGATCACAAGCATACACAACATTTATTACCAGATACCCAGAATTAAATTTTTTAACAGAACAACGACTATCCACCAGTACATCAACGCAATACAGCTACATCCAAACATATATATACAACTACAGAAATCTGTAATTATTGATACATGTTCAATTACCCAAAAGTTCCTAAATGCAATCTAACATATACCATACAGTTAAAAGGAAGTCACGCTTGATCAAGGTCCACATCACTTTCCATTTTTAACAAGACATAACGTCTAAGAAAGCAAAGAAATAATAATAATAATAATATATACATACTAATGAATATTCAGGATTTAAGAAATATTGATTTAGGCTTATTATTATTAACATTAAGCAATTTTCTCATTACATTCTTGTCAAATGTGATCAGTGACATCTGACAGAAATATACGACAGAAATGTATGACAACAGAAGGAATCAGTGTGGAAAAGTTGACCAGTCAGTGGAAGAATGAGAAATTGTGGGTTAAGTTAACAATTGATATGGTATGAATCAAATACACTCCTGGAAATTGAAATAAGAACACCGTGAATTCATTGTCCCAGGAAGGGGAAACTTTATTGACACATTCTTGGGGTCAGATACATCACATGATCACACTGACAGAACCACAGGCATATAGACACAGGCAACAGAGCATCCACAATGTCGGCACTAGTACAGTGTATATCCACCTTTCGCAGCAATGCAGGCTGCTATTCTCCCATGGATACGATCGTAGAGATGCTGGATGTAGTCCTGTGGAACGGCTTGCCATGCCATTTCCACCTGGCGCCTCAGTTGGACCAGCGTTCGTGCTGGACGTGCAGACCGCGTGAGACGACGCTTCATCCAGTTCCACACATGCTCAATGGGGGACAGATCCGGAGATCTTGCTGGCCAGGGTAGTTGACTTACACCTTCTAGAGCACATTGGGTGGCAGGGGATACATGCGGACGTGCATTGTCCTGTTGGAACAGCAAGTTCCCTTGCCGGTCTAGGAATGGTAGAACGATGGGTTCGATGACGGTTTGGATGTACCGTGCACTATTCAGTGTCCCCTCGACGATCACCAGAGGTGTATGGCCAGTGTAGGAGATCGCTCCCCACACCATGATGCCGGGTGTTGGCCCTGTGTGCCTCGGTCGTATGCAGTCCTGATTGTGGCGCTCACCTGCATAGCGTCAAACACGCATACGACCATCACTGGCACCAAGGCAGAAGCGACACTCATCGCTGAAGACGACACGTCTCCATTCGTCCCTCCATTCACGCCTTTCGCGACACCACTGGAGGCTGGCTGCACGATGTTGGGGCGTGAGCGGAAGACGGCCTAACGGTGTGCGGGACCGTAGCCCAGCTTCATGGATACGGTTGCGAATGGTCCTCGCCGATACCCCAGGAGCAACAGTGTCCCTAATTTGCTGGGAAGTGGCGGTGCGGTCCCCTACAGCACTGCGTAGGATCCTGCTGTCTTGGCGTGCATCTGTGCGTCGCTGTGGTCCAGTCCCAGGTCGACGGGCACGTGCACCTTCCGCCGACCACTGGCGACAACATCGATGTACTGTGGAGACCTCACGCCCCACGTGTTGAGCAATTCGGCGGTACGTCCACCCGGCCTCCCGCATGCCCACTATACGCCCTTGCTCAAAGTCCGTCAACTGCACATACAGTTCACGTCCACGCTGTTACGGCACGCTACCAGTGTTAAAGACTGCTATGGAGCTCCGTATGCCACGGCAAACTGGGTGACACTGACGGTGGCAGTGCACAAATGCTGCGCAGCTAGCGCCATTCGACGGCCAACACCGCGGTTCCTGGTGTGTCCGCTGTGCCGTGCGTGTGATCATTGCTTGTACAGCCCTCTCGCAGTGTCCGGAGCAAGTATGGTGGGTCTGACACACCGGTGTCAATGTGTTCTTTTTTCCATTTCCAGGAGTGTATAAATAGAATGGGATGAGAAAAGCATAGATAGGATACAGTATGACATAGATATTGATTTTCTATTGGACAGAAAGAAAACAGCAGAGAAATGCTATACGAATCACAAAAAGTTAAGTTTTAATCTTGTCTTGAATGCAGAGTGGTTTTGGATAAGAGAAAAATTAGAGGAGAATTTGTTCCATAGTCATAAGACTGAAGTGTGGAAGGAGATGGAGAAAGACACAGTGTTATGCAAAGGCATTGCCAGTGTTGGAGAAACTGTTTCACAAAACTGTGTGCTGATCAATTTTCAGTGTGATGTGAGAATGGCCCATGACTCCTTAGCATTTAGTTAAGACTCAGTTTTTTTTTTTTCAATAGGGAAATTCGACAAAGATTGTCATTCACACCTGATGTGGCATCAGCAATGTTTTTATGGCTGGCACCTACATAGAACTGGATATCATCAGCATATAAGTTTGAGTTACAAGATCTCCAAGTGTAAATAATCTAATATAGTGCAGAAATAGTAGCTAACAAGGTTTTCTATTTCTTCATTTTTCAGCTTTTGCGTATTTCCAATTTCTAACATTTAGCTATCAGAAACATTTTATATACTTTTACACCAGAGTATAAAATTTCATTCTGAACACTACGTACTGTATGTGAAACAAATTTTTAATTTTAGTATTATGGCTGTGAATTGCAGAATTCATCTTAAATTCACTTTCATTACTAGCTATAAATATCATTATGCAGTATATATATTGGCACATAAGCGAAGAATTGTGAAATACTTAAATAGGCTTTCGCAGGATGTTCAGCTATTAGCCTTCATCAATATCCTTATTGCAAAGTTCTGCAGAATAAATACTTTTTTCGTCTTAGCTGCATTGGCTCAGAAATTTATGCCATAGGACAGTACTGAGTGAAAATATGCCAACAATCCTCTCTGCAGCCAGCACAATGACAGAGATTTATAAGTACAAAGCAGGCCAGGCTGAGCTTTTTGTGTGACTTATCAATGTGCTCTGGTACCTAAATTTATTACACATCTGGATGCTTAGGAACTTCACACATGGAGTGTTGAACAAAGTATGCCCATTAATCTCTACATCTATACCTGTAATAAAAACAATATATGAAAATGATCGATTGCGACTCACCAAATAGAGGAGGCACTTAATGGCAGACAGGCACATTGAAAAACAGATTACTGGATATTATAAGCTATTGGAATAAGTCTTTCGTCATAATGTAATTGGATTGATAAAAAAAATCTACTTACCAAGCAGCAGCGGGAGAAAAAATATATAAAGGTACTGAATTTAAAGGTACTGAAATTTGCAAGCTTTCAGAACCAGTGGCAGAAAGGTTGAAAGGGAAGGAGGAGGGGAGTGGCAGCTGTAATGTAAACACTGTTTGGCCTTTAACATTGGCAGAGGTTGTATACTGGCAACACACAATATCCTTCTGCAGAGCATGTTTTACAATGCGACAGTTGTGACCTCAGTACCTGTTTGACCACACATGTCATCTGGATTTTTTCCCCAGACAACAGTTTCTCAGAACTCCAAAGATGGAATATAGCATTATAACATGTCCTCAGTTCTCGCCATCCACCTGGCCTTAATTTGAATTAATTTATTTGGTCACAGCATTTCTTCTCAATAAATATTCCTTTCTTTGCTCCCTTTTAGTTTTCTGTATCTCTTATTTTCTGGTCTGGCTATTCCAACCTCCCCCCAACTCTTTCTCATACAATGCACTTAGATTTCCATTCTTTTTAATTTTTTCTCAGTATTTTGTCAATAATCTCTGTCTCAGGCCTTACCATACCTTCCAACTTCAAGCTCTCAGGTTTTCAAGTGTCATCCAGTGCAGTCCCCAAGAATCAGTCTTTCCTTCTCTTCCCAACAAGTAAGTCTCCCCTACCCTGGGTTCTGGGCAACTTTTCTGAACTCTCCTCATTCCCTAAACTTCAACAGTCCTTTTACTTCACCCCTCTTCTTTTCCCTTCAGCTATTCTTCCAGAAGAAGCGGCCAGTGGCTCTGAAAGCTTGAAATTTCGATACCTTTATATGTGTTTCCTGCTGCCACCACTTGGTGAGCTGATTGTTTTATCTATCCAATTACACAATATTTAAAAAATTGATTATTTTTGTTGATATAAGTCACACATATATAACTCATACCTGTAAGTAATTTTTATTTGTTATTTGTATTATGAGTTTTTGCAACATTAAGGATGAGCCATTTGCTGTGAACCAGCTGTAATCTTGTTTCATAATTTCCTAGGTTACATCTTTCATGGGTGTGTTTGAGTACTTTATCAGTATGCTTGTGTCATCAGTAAACATTATAGTTTTTGAAGTGGCCTCCTATGTACCAGGTACAACATTTATGTAGACCGATGAGAGGAGTGGGCCTAGTACAGAACCTTGTTGCATACCATATTTAGTACTTCTCAGTTCTGATTTAACCTTATGTTATAATTTGTTAATGTGTCCCTCTGTTTTCTGTTGTTAAGATAGGACTCCACCCAACTCAGATCTTGGAGCTGCTATTTCTCATTCAGGTGGCTCCTCAGTTGGCAGCATGAGGTTGAGTGCCCCTGTTCCATCCTCCCAGCAGGAAAAATCCCCAGCAGTACCAAGAATTGAACCTGGGTTGTCGACAAAGCTGTCAGACATGCTGGTCACTTAGCTATGGAGGTGAACTACTAGAATAATATGATCTACACAATCAGTAAAGGATTTGGCAAGACCATGGATGATTTTTCTTATTTAGTTTAATCAGAACTGAGATTATAATGTGTATTTCTTTCCCAGTAGAGTAGCCTTTACTGAAATCAAAGTGATTTGTTTGAAGATTAACAGATTTTTTGAGAACATGGGCATATACATCATGATGCATCGATTAGTTATAAAAATAAACCAAGGGTAGTGTTTTGAGGTCAACACAACAATTTAGTACTTTGGCCGAGCTACCATCATAACCAGAAACATTACTGTTTTTAGAGAGCTAATGATCTCCTTTACTTATGGTTTGCCAAAACTGATATCTGGTGGCATACTATAAAATCCCTGTGTTATATGTGGTGGATAGGCTTTTGATGGATCACTTATTGTCCACAGTGTTTTCAGCTACTGTTAGAAATAATTTATTGAATTTAGTGGCCTGTGATTTGAATTTCATATTATCTGTCTCACTGCTATTGTCATCTGGAAGTTCAGTATAATTTGTCTTGTTGAGTTCACGCATTTCAAAGCTAATAATGCTCCAAACTGTCTCTGTTCTTGGAATTTTTGCCTTTTAGATAACACTATAAAGAATTTTTTTTTTTTCAATATTGCTCATAATGCATTTTCATGGCTCGATCAGTGCTAGTTCTTTGCATTAAATAAAGCTCTCTCTTCCTAGCACCATATATTTTGATTGTATTTACTAACCATCCTATCTGTAGACATGCACAGTAATTTTTCCTTACCCCTTCTAAAGGAAAGCTGGATTCATAATGTTGTAAGAATATTTTTGGAAAGAATTAAATTTCTTATGTTCTTGGTCCCCCTCCATGAACCATGGACCTTGCCGTTGGTGGGGAGGCTTGCGTGCCTCAGAGATACAGATGGCCGTACCGTAGGTACAACCACAACGGAGGGGTATCTGTTGAGAGGCCAGACAAACGTGTGGTTCCTGAAGAGGGGCAGCAGCCTTTTCAGTAGTTGCAGGGGCAACAGTCTGGATGATTGACTGATCTGGCCTTGCAACATTAACCAAAACGGCCTTGCTGTGCTGGTACTGCGAACGGCTGAAAGCAAGGGGAAACTACAGCCGTAATTTTTCCCGAGGACATGCAGCTTTACTGTATGATTAAATGATGATGGCATCCTCTTGGGTAAAATATTCCGGAGGTAAAATAGTCCCCCATTCGGATCTCCGGGCGGGGACTACTCAGGAGGATGTCGTTATCAGGAGAAAGAAAACTGGCGTTCTACGGATCGGAGCGTGGAATGTCAGATCCCTTAATCGGGCAGGTAGGTTAGAAAATTTAAAAAGGGAAATGGATAGGTTAAAGTTAGATATAGTGGGAATTAGTGAAGTTCGGTGGCAGGAGGAACAAGACTTCTGGTCAGGTGACTACAGGGTTATAAACACAAAATCAAATAGGGGTAATGCAGGAGTAGGTTTAATAATGAATAGGAAAATAGGAATGCGGGTAAGCTACTACAAACAGCATAGTGAACGCATTATTGTGGCCAAGATAGATACGAAGCCCACACCTACTACAGTAGTACAAGTTTATATGCCAACTAGCTCTGCAGATGGTGAAGAAATTGAAGAAATGTACGATGAAATAAAAGAAATTATTCAGATAGTGAAGGGAGACGAAAATTTAATAGTAATGGGTGACTGGAATTCGAGTGTAGGAAAAGGGAGAGAAGGAAACATAGTAGGTGAATATGGATTGGGGCTAAGAAATGAAAGAGGAAGCCGCCTAGTAGAATTTTGCACAGAGCACAACTTAATCATAGCTAACACTTGGTTTAAGAATCATGAAAGAAGGTTGTATACGTGGAAGAACCCTGGAGATACTAAAAGGTATCAGATAGATTATATAATGGTAAGACAGAGATTTAGGAACCAGGTTTTAAATTGTAAGACATTTCCAGGGGCAGATGTGGACTCTGACCACAATCTATTGGTTATGACCTGTAGATTAAAACTGAAGAAACTGCAAAAATGTGGGAAATTAAGGAGATGGGACCTGGATAAACTGAAAGAACCAGAGATTGTACAGAGTTTCAGGGAGAGCATAAGGGAACAATTGACAGGAATAGGGGAAAGAAATACAGTAGAAGAAGAATGGGTAGCTCTGAGGGATGTAGTAGTGAAGGCAGCAGAGGATAAAGTAGGTACAAAGACGAGGGCTGCTAGAAATCCTTGGGTAACAGAAGAAATATTGAATTTAACTGATGAAAGGAGAAAATATAAAAATGCAGTAAATGAAGCAGGCAAAAAGGAATACAAACATCTCAAAAATGAGATCGCAGGAAGTGCAAAACGGCTAAACAGGGATGGCTAGAGGACAAATGTAAGGATGTAGAAGTTTATCTCACTAGGGGTAAGATAGATACTGCCTACAGGAAAATTAAAGAGACCTTTGGAGAGAAGAGAACCAAGTGTATGAATATCAAGAGCTCAGATGGCAGCCCAGTTCTAAGCAAAGAAGGGAAGGCAGAAAGGTGGAAGGAGTATATAGAAGGTTTATACAAGGGCGATGTACTTGAGGACAATATTATGGAAATGGGAGAGGATGTAGATGAAGACGAAATGGGAGATACGATACTGCGTGAAGAGTTTGACAGAGCACTGAAAGACCTGAGTCGAAACAAGGCCCCCGGAGTAGACAACATTCCATTAGAACTACTGACGGCCTTGGGACAACCAGTCCTGAGAAAACTCTACCAGCTGGTGAGCAAGATGTATGAGACAGGCGAAATACCCTCAGACTTCAAGAAGAATATAATAATTCCAATCCCAAAGAAAGCAGGTGCTGACAGATGTGAAAATTACTGAACTATCAGTTTAATAAGCCACGGCTGCAAAATACTAACGCGAATTCTTTACAGACGAATGGAAAAACTGGTAGAAGCAGACCTCGGGGAGGATCAGTTTGGATTCCGTCGAAATGTTGGAACACGTGAGGCAATACTGACCTTACGACTTATCTTAGAAGAAAGATTAAGAAAAGGCAAACCTACGTTTCTAGCAATTGTAGACTTAGAGAAAGCTTTTGACAATGTTGACTGGAATACTCTTTTTCAAATTCTAAAGGTGGCAGGGGTAAAATACAGGGAGCGAAAGGCTATTTATAATTTGTACGGAAACCAGATGGCAGTCATAAGAGTCAAGGGGCATGAAAGGGAAGCAGTGGTTGGGAAAGGAGTGAGACAGGGTTGTAGCCTCTCCCCGATGTTATTCAATCTGTATATTGAGCAAGCAGTAAAGGAAACAAAAGAAAAATTTGGAGTAGGTATTAAAATTCATGGAGACGAACTAAAAACTTTGAGGTTCGCCGATGACATTGTAATTCTGTCAGAGACGGCAAAGGACTTGGAAGAGCAGTTGAACGGAATGGACAGTGTCTTGAAAGGAGGATATAAGATGAACATTAACAAAAGCAAAACGAGGATAATGGAATGTAGTCAAATTAAATCGGGTGATGCTGAGGGAATTAGATTAGGAAATGAGACACTTAAAGTAGTAAAGGAGTTTTGCTATTTAGGAAGTAAAATAACTGATGATGGTCGAAGTAGAGAGGATATAAAATGTAGACTGGCAATGGCAAGGAAAGCGTTTCTGAAGAAGAGAAATCTGTTAACATCGAATATAGATTTATGTATCAGGAAGTCGTTTCTGAAAGTATTTGTTTGGAGTGTAGCCATGTATGGAAGTGAAACATGGATGATAACTAGTTTGGACAAGAAGAGAATAGAAGCTTTCGAAATGTGGTGCTACAGAAGAATACTGAAGATAAGGTGGATAGATCACGTAACTAATGAGGTGGTATTGAATAGGATTGGGGAGAAGAGAAGTTTGTGGCACAACTTGACTAGAAGAAGGGATCGGTTGGTAGGACATGTTTTGAGGCATCAAGGGATCACAAATTTAGCATTGGAGGGCAGTGTGGAGGGTAAAAATCGTAGAGGGAGACCGAGAGATGAGTACACTAAGCAGATTCAGAAGGATGTAGGTTGCAGTAGGTACTGGGAGATGAAGCAGCTTGCACAGGATAGAGTAGCATGGAGAGCTGCATCAAACCAGTCTCAGGACTGAAGACAACAACAACAACATGTTCTTGGTCAAATTCGTCCCGTTGTTCATTCTGTAAATTCTCTTTTAATGTAGTTACTGAGTCAGCTTTTATGATTTTGTGAGATTGTGCTTTTCCCTACATGGGTAACCAGTTTTGGGGATGCTTTATTGCTTCCACTTGCCCATCTTGGTCATATAAGCAATTTATTACATGGATTTAGAAATAAACAATCACTCACTGTTACATTACGTCCAAATGTTGTTGGAAATATTGGTGTGGGATCAAACCAAATCTGAACATCAGTAACTCTAGATGCCCTCCATCAGAACTATCCAAGATCACATTGTCACCACATGAGCTTAGGCAGATGGGCTTGACACCATAAAGCAGTTCGCTTACAACAGTGCACTGACACAGCATTGTGCCACAGTGTTAACTTAGCATCGCTGTCCACCTGCTGGACAGTGTTTGCTTGATTACCAAAGGTGTCATTGCTTTTGCACATGGTATATATACATGACTGCTGCAACTACACAATCACAACAAACTCATTTTTATGTGAACTGGCCATCCATAGAAGCAGCGACTCACTGAGTCATCAACTGTCACATTGTTTGCCTCCACCGTAAGGTCACACTGTCCTACCATCATCCTGACAGGACTGCCTACCAAGGAG
Source organism: Schistocerca gregaria (assembly GCF_023897955.1). Classification (NCBI taxonomy): domain Eukaryota; kingdom Metazoa; phylum Arthropoda; class Insecta; order Orthoptera; family Acrididae; genus Schistocerca; species Schistocerca gregaria. The sequence goes on from NC_064924.1 coordinate 529,789,507, forward strand.
ATCCAGCTGCTGCCCCATTGATCAAGAGCTTAACTGAGGCCCTCCAAGCCACCATGCTACTGCACTGGAATGCTCACCAGTGCCACTTGCTGCCAGCCACCTTTCCAGTGTTTGCTCCTTGGACATCTGTGCCCATCAGTTGCCATGGCTAGGTGGGTCTCAGTGTCCAGCACTCAACAGGCAGTGACTGCCTGCCACATCAACCCTGAGTTTGCTCGCCCATGGCTGGGACTGCCGACTTTGAAAGGCCGTGCCCCACCATGCCCACATTGAACACAGCACGCAGCTGCTGTCCTACTAAATACTTCACTATTATGGAGACCTTTGATTGAGGTCCACCTTAGAGTCACTGCCAGATAAGGACTTGAGACTGTAATAAATTGATAAAGAGAGTCTCCAACAACTGAGTGGCTCTGACTAACCTCTATCCCCCATCCTCCATTGTGGGTTCCTTGGATCTGTTGTTCCTGGGACAGATATACATTATGTTGCGGTACAGGGGGAGGGTCTGAAGGATAAACCAATGGTGCCAGTTGTGTGTACATAAAGCAACATAGAAAGTCGTATGGCCCAGTGCACCAAATAATGTGGTGGGATACGGTGGTAAACAGGGTATTAGGCAGTGCAGGGAGAATGTGTTGTTGAGATGAGGAAAGCTATGAGTATCAGGGAAGTTTCAACCAATATATTGTCAAAAGCATTATCATATGGGGTATCAAGTGACATTTGTGAGTGTATTGAGAACCTTTTGATAGTGAGGACACAGCGTGTTATCTTGGATGGAGAGTCATTTTAAGATTTAGAAGTAACTTTGGGTATGCCCCAGGGAAGTGGGAAGTGGGTTGGGACCCTCACTGTTCATTTTGAATATCAATGACCTTGCAGACATTAACAGTAACTTCAGACTTTTTGCAGGTATGCAATTATTTGTAATGAAGTACTGTCAGAAAAAAGCTGCATAAATATTCTGCCAGATCTTGACAAGATTTAAAAGTGGTGCAAAGATTGGCAATTTGCTTTAAGTGTTCAAAAATGTAAAATTGTGCATTCCACAAAACAAAAAATGTAGTGTGCTATGACTGTAATACTAATGATTCACTGTTGGTATCAGGCATCTCATACAAATATCAGGGTGTTAAACTTTGTAGGGATATGAAATGGAATGATCGCAGAGGCTCAGTTGTGGTTAAAACATGTTGCAGACTTTAGTTCATTGGTAGAATACAGGGGAAGTGCAACCAGTCTACAAAGAAGACTGATTACAAATCACTCATATGACCAGTTGGGCAAGTGTTTGGTACCTGTACCAAACACGATTAACAGGCGATGTTGAATATATAGAGAGAAAGGCAGCACAAATGGTCCTAGGTTTGTTTGATCCTTGGGAGAGTGTCACAGAGATGCTGAAGAAACTAAACTAGCAGGCTCTTGAGGACAGACATATACTATCTTGAGAAAGTCTACTAACAAAGTTTCAAGAACCCGTTTTAAACGATGATAACCCCCTATGTAACACTCACAGAGGGATTGTGAGGATAAGATTAGAATAATTACAGCATGCACATAGGCATTACAACTATCATTTTTCCCATGCTCCATACATGTATGACAAACCTAATAACCGGTACAATGGGATGTACTCAGGGGTGGTTTGCACTTCATGGTGGTTTTCAGAGTATACATGTAAATGTTAATGTAGGTAATGCATAATTGTAGGCATAGTTTGTTGTAAATATTGATATGTGAATTGTGAGTTATGTTAATTATGAGTTAGATCTCAAAGATCTACATTAGAAGATATATTATTCGACAACCACAGAATGTCTGAGTCACGTGTGGAGCTTTCCTCTTACTTGCCACACTCCTGCTTATTTCATTTTCTAGTGAGGTAGTTGTAAACCATGGTACAGCATAAATGAAGTAAATCATAGATCAGTGTTGCACCAGTATTTACATTTTGGGTTTTGTCTTTACATTGTGTGACACTGGCTCAAAACAGCATAGCAAACCACTGACATACCATGAATGTGAGGTGGATCATTGACTGTGACATCATTGTCCCTCAAAGTTCAGTGGGGATCACAGCAGAAAATCTGCCTAAATAACAGTCCAAACCAGTGTATAGCATAATGGGAGATCATATCAGGTATAAGAGAAAGTGTTAGCTGTACTAAGGGATATAGGTTGCAGCTGGAAAAGCACATGTGGTTAAGTATGAGTAAATAAGTCAGTATTATCGCAGAGCTCATGTAGCACAACACACTGGTTGGGTCCATTGGGGATGAGAGATGAATTTTAGTGTTTAAGTGGTAATTCTCTGATCATTATGCTCAGAAATGTGACTGTAGTTACTATCATAGATTTCTTTTTGTAAATAATTTATGCTAAACTCTTCCTTCTAAACACGTGTACTTATTTTTCACAATGTAGCACCAAGGCTGGATAGTTCATTAGGATAGTGTGCCATGTGAAGGATAGCATAATTAGGTCGAAGACAAAAAGTGATTCATTGTATAGTTGAGGAGGATAATTCACAGAAAAGGGTGGCTGTGAAGGTTTGTTAGTAGAAGGATGCCTTCCAAATTCCCACACACCTATTTCATAATATGGTTTGAAAGAGCAGCCAAACAGAGTGTATAAGAGTTATGGATCCCTCAGTGAGACAACTTAAAGAGTGATGCAGGGAGCAGCAAATGAAGTATGAGGGAAGTTAAATGTTTGTGGCATAAGTGTGACAATACATCTTGGGTATTTATTCTTAGAATTAGTGCTAGTTTTCAGGGACTGCCAGTGACTGCAACCATGTAAACCATGGAGAGATTCCAAATGTGTCTGGGTATCTGTTGCTGCTGTTTAAGTGTTACAGACTGACATGTACGGATGTGACCCAAAGACTAATCATATGTGTCTCCAATGAACAGTAGAGAACTAACTAGTTCCAGATGCAGCAACAGGAAGAATTTGGTGGGCTGAATTGATCAAAGAGGGGAAGAATGTAATGACAAGCCTAGGCAGAAGGGCTTGATGCAGTAAAATGGGTCACTTATAGACATATGCAGACCGAGTGTTGCGCAACAACATTTTTCCAGCAGCTGCCATCTGCTTACCGGTCCGTACCTGGATGATTACCAAAACCAGGCAGACTTTGGTACATAGCATACATGACTTCTGTAGCCATGGACCTTAAAAAAACATGTTTCAAGACAAATAAATATTGACTGTTCAACAAGGCTGGGCATATGTTGAAGCGGAAACTGATTGGCTCCTTAACTGTCATAGTATCAGCCCCCACCATGAGATCACTGCTGTTCTGCTGTCATCCTGGCAGGACCAGCTACTGCCTGATGGCCCAAGAGACAAACTGATGCCTCCAAACCACTGAACCACTGGGGTACTTCAGCAGCACCAGTAGCCAGCTGGCAGTCCAGGGTTTGCTCCTTGGACTTCTGCACCCATCATTTGCTATGGGCAGCCAGATTCTAAATTCCACACTAACCCCATACAATGACAGTTTGCCACATCAGCACCTAATGTTGCTCATCATTGCTCAGGGTCGTGGACAGCACAAGTTCACACCTCACCAGGTCCGCACTGAGCATAGAAGTGGTCAGAGCCCTAATTCAATTCTTCGCTACCATGTTTCAAGAGCCACCTTCCACTCATTGCCAGATGAAGACTTGAGCTTAAAATAAATTGATAAAGGAATTCTGCTACATTTGAGTGGCTTCTGACTAACCCCAATCCACCATCCTCTACCAGAGCATACCCATACCCTCTACAAAATCAATACCAAAATGTACTCATACAATCACATTGCATCTATTTCTCCCTAGACTGGATAATATGGCTTTCATGGCTGATGTTTACTTCAGTTACAATTTCTGAACTGAGAGACTATATATAAATTACCAACATTGTTCCCATCTGCAGGAGACATCTTCAGAGACAAATTGATAACTTCATCAATAGCTCAATTGGGTCCAAAATTATAAATGCATATGAGCTGTATAGAGAATGGATGGTGACTTTGCACTAAGATAATAATGACTGATTACTTTTCATTGAGAATCGTGTCTTTGGCCAGAGATAATCGTGCATTTGGCATCACATGACAAATAATGGTACTGCGTATACAGTTCATAATGTGCCTATAAATTGGGATCCCCTTGAGATTTCAGTGTAGTTGCCAATTTCTCTCTGGTGTTGTTAAATATCATTTGAAAAAGATGAGACTGCATCAGCTGTAAGTCTTTTGTTTATAGGCACAACTGAATCACAGTATTTAAGCTGGATCATCAGTTGCAATAAAAGTAAGTCATGTGTTCTGATCGAGAAGAGAGAGTGGGATGATCCAGCACTAATAGTGAGGAACTTTTGCTAAGTAGCAGATCTCAGACATAAAATAATTAGATTTTTCAATGTCCTGTGTTGATATGAGAATCTCTTCTTTCTTGTACAAGCTTCTCAGGTTCTGGTGGACAAGTCCAAAAGTATTATGATTTTTACCGTTTGTGCTGTCCAAACTGCCATTTTTTGTTTTTCCGCTGATTGTTACAATGCTGTCTATAGTTGTTCAACAGCTCTACTTTCTGGAAACCTTTACACTAAAAAGGCCATTGGAACTATTCAAAATCACATGGACTGAACACATGGTGCTCTTGTTACACTGGATGTTCTGGAAATCAGTTGTGTAAGTTTAGCAGAAACATTCAGATGTAACTTATATCATGGTATGTTGTGTGTGACCAAATGAAGAGTGGTGCATCAGCCACCCATGAGTGATTGCTCTATTCTGTAGAGTGACCTCTGAGGCTCTACACTTACATTTTCAACAGAACACTTCATCCAGAGGCTGTTATATTTCCCAAAGAGTTGCATAATCTTCACTTTTGAGTGGGAATTATTCCCATCAAGGTGTATGATGAGATTTTCACTCTGCAGCCAACTGTTCACTGATATGAAACTTCCTGGCAGATTAAAACTGTGTGCCAGACCGAGAATCAAACTCGGGACTTTGTCTTTCGTGGGCAAGTGCTCTACCAGCTGAGCTATCCAGGCACAAAGTAAAGTTGTGAGGACGGGGCATGTGTCTTGCTTGGGTACACATTCTTGTAAAATTATATAAGGAATGTGGTGCAAGCCAAATAAGGGGAGTTGTTAGCATGCTTGTGTGATGTAGCTCCATACAACCTGAATGTATAAAATTTAATTATTTGTATGAAACAGTTTAGCTTATATTCAGTATCAACTATGTTATTTCAAAGCTTGAGCGCTGTTGAAGCTCCAGGCAGCAATATTTTAAAATATGGACTTGGTTCAATGCACAGTTAGCCCCCAACATCAAATGAACAACAGCTTAAAAGATAAGTGAAATGAATTCACAAGTTACGTTTCAATCCTTTTGTCAGCTCTTTCACTCTTTCTTTCTCATCCCATCGAGTAAGTAATCCCTGATCCAGGGTTCTGGATGTATTTTCCATAGCTCTCCCCACTTCCTAAACCTCACCACTCCTTTTCCCTTATCCCTCTTCCTTCCCCTCAAACCCTCTCCCAGAATTAGGAGCCACTGGCTCCAAAAGCTTGCACTTTTCCTTAACTTTTATAAGTGTTTTCTCTTGCCACTGCATTTATCCATCCAATTCTGCTATAGTTTCAAAAATCAATTATTTTCATTGATATGTTAGCCCCTGCCTGATCTGGCATGTTTGACCACAGTTCACTTATCTAGCTTATTCTTAAACTTGCTGCTCCCAGCTTCAGGTCTCAGCTGTTTGAGCCTTAGATAAAAGACAGAGGATTCAAAGGAAGATTAGAATTTAATGTCCCACCTATAATCTGTTTATTAGAGACAGAGCATGAGCTTGGGGGTGGACATGGATGGGGAAGGAAATCAGCTGTTCCTTATCGAAAGAACCATCCCAGCATTCCTCTCAACTTATTAAGGAAGCCTCTTGAAACTTAAATCTGTCTGCAAATACAATTTTTGAACTACTGCACTGTCTTACCCAGTTTTGAGAAATAGGAACAAAAGAGGAGTGAGGAGGAAAAAATAGGGTCTACAGGAAGATAACAGAGTTAGCAAAGTATGTCATGTATTGTAATTAGTCATAATTGGCAAAAAAGAGAAATATGTAAGAATTATCTGCACATGAGACCAGATTTAAAGGAAAATGTTTCATACCAACAAAATTTGATGAAGATTTTGAACATTGTGCTTATTAACACACCATTCTAAAAGAGCAGCCTGTAAAATGTCAAAGAAGAATTGTTACAATATGAATATTATCATTAGCTGTCAAAACACATATACCAGAAGAACAGGTGGTACAAAAATGCCATCAAAACAAAAAATTATCATCATTGTTGTTGATGGTGATGGTAGTGGTAATGGAAGTGGTGGCATTTTTCAAGAGGAGAACATCAGTACTGGTCACAAGATAGCATAACCTGTAAATGAGAAGTATTGAAGCAAGAAATTTGACAATAAATTACAATGGTAAGTTGTAAACAAGGAAAAAAAGCATTTCAAGAAAGATGAAAGTATAAACAAGGGAAATAATATGTGGTATCACCGCTAGACACCACACTTGCTAGGTGGTAGCCTTTAAATCGGCTGCGGTCCAGTAGTATATGTCGGACCCACGTGTCACCACTATCAGTGATTGCAGACCAAGCGCCACCACACGGCAGGTCTAGAGAGACTTCCTAGCACTCGCCTCAGTTGTACAGCCGACTTTGCTAGCGATGGTTCACTGCCTACTTACGTTCTCATTTGCCGAGAAGATAGTTTAGCATAGCCTTCAGCTACATCATTTGCTACGACCTAGCAAGGCGCCATTATCAGTTACTATTGATATTGTGAACTATGTACCGTCAAGAGCGACGTTCATCATTAATGGATTAAAGTTAAGTATTCCACAAGCTACATCCATTGTTTCTAAATTCTAATTTCCTTGTCCTGTTCCAGCCTGTGTGAGCTAAATCGCGTGCCTTTCAGCCTCCTCTAGTAATACGGTGTTGGCTCTCCTGCTAACCACAAAATAATAAATGTGCTGAGATCAAATAAGAGAAAATATTGTGTGTAGCTAAAAGAAAATAAAGGGAGTAATATTGGTATTTCATAATGTCAAGACAAGCAGTCTATGAATATTAATAATGTAGTACGCACCTTTGTGGCAAAAGTATGCTCATCATATGTATTATACTCCTCACTTTGTGGCAAGGCAAATTTATCAAGTGGAAGTGAAATTTCTAATGGCAGAGCACCATTTATCCACTGAAGAACCAACAACAGGAACATAGTTTTCAATAGTCCAACCTAAGTGAAGAACAACTATATTTTAACAAGTAAATCAAATAAGGATTTCAGTGTTTATTTAACTTACAAATAATATTGGATTGAAATTTCAAAAATTGGTACAGTGGAATAATTTCTGTTTCTCATCATGCTGTGATAAATTACAGGAATCTTAAGAATTTAAAGTTTCCACACTCCTCAGCCTATGGTTTCACTCTTTAGTTCAAAATGTAATAAAAGTTACTTAGGAATGAATTCCACAAAAACCTGTCTTAAAAAAGTTGTAATAGTGAATGCTAGATGAATAAAACTTGTGATTTTAACATGTAAGTAGGCCTAATGCAAATTAAGCAATATTTTGTGTGATATTAAAGGTATATAACTGAAGTGCCAGTTCAGTAGTAGGAAAAGTGTGTAATTTTCCCATAAGTATGGGATATAAACACTAAAATATCTTGTGCATAAAATAAATTTCATGACTGACAGACCCCTTTTCTATTAATTTTTGTATCATTTGTTGAAAATATCACAGTGATACATACCCCACAAGTACCCAAGAGAATAACTGTAACCAAATAAAAAACTGCAAGCTATTTTTGGAGATAGATAATAAATAATATTCAGATGAAAACCACAGAAGTACAGATCATAAAGCAACTTAACACGGTAAGAAAAAGGCTTTGGAAATCGAGATCATTTTAAATAGTTCAGCAATATCCAGCATAGATAAAGTAACAATGAGCTCATTTTGCCCTGCATATGGGAATAAAAAGGGAATGGAACATCAGTTTTAAAAGTCACATGCAGAAGGGTAAGTAGTAGTAGTAGTAGTAGTAGTAGTAGTAGTAGTAGTGCCTTTATTCATCCATAGATTTCTTTTTACTAGGATATACGACATTAGGAAATGTCAAAGTATTTACAAGTTTAGATAAATTTAAAATAAACTAATTCGTATACACATACATTTACAGGCTTCTAGTTAGAGACAGTCATTAGATTTACTCCTGGTATACAATACTTTTTCTTACAAATAACTTATTAAATAATGCAATGCTACACTGTTCACTCATATCTCACTATCAGTCACTGCACACACACTGCACACACACACACACACACACACACACACACACACACACACACACACACCAGTGATCTCTGGGCCATTGTACCACAATTTCCCATTTGCTATCCTGAAAAACTGAATCAGCGCCCCTCTATAATGAGTGAGATGTTGAGCTCAGAAAGAGGAAGAGGTGTTAGTTTTGTGCTATGCATAGCTTGGGGGTAAGTATTTATAGAAAAGGAAGAAAGAAGTAAAAAAAATAGTGTGAAGGTGTTATGTGGAATGTTGGATGTTTTATAATCATTACTATTATTTATGTGTATAACATTTTTTTTTCCAAACCGCTACTCTCTTTTATCTAAGTAATCGTTCAGTGTATAAAATGTATTGCATAACAGGGCTTTTTAGCTGCCTTTTTAAATAAGTGTATTTCTGCAATTTCTTTAATCTCTTTTGGTAATTTATTGTACAGTTTTATTCAGTGGTAGAAAATGCTGTTTTGAGTTTTATGTTTATCTTTTCTTGATAAATGTAAGTTGAGTCTAGCTCTTGTTCCATGGACATGGAGAGAGCTGTTTGTGCAGTAATTACTAATGTTATTTTTGATGTGTACACCTGACTGGTAAATGTATTCACATGGTGCAGTTAAAATCCCCAGTGTTCTGAAAAGATCTTGACAATAAGCTCGACTACTATTTCTGGTTTTTATTCTTAGGACTCTTTTGTGGATTTTGAAATTGTGTTCATATTCTGTGCATTTGTTCCCCAAAACAGAATATCATAGCTAAGAATTGAGTGTTCACATGAATAGTATGTAATTCAGAAACTAGTGGCAAGAGCAGTGTAAAGAGCACCATGAAATGAAATCTGCTAATTCCAAATCTTTTTATTGTAGTTACGATAAGAGCATATTATCTTAGTATCTGCAACTGCTTCCCCTTCTATTCTCTATTTCCTTAGTATGAGGTACGTGATCAAAAGAAAGGTAGCAAACAATGTTAGAGGTCTTTAAAATGTTTTTAATATCAAAATCATAAGAGATGTAGTGGCAGCTCAGTTAAAGAAGCAGTGAGGCAAGGAAACACTCATGGACAGTTAGTTATGGAAGAGTCTTCCTTAACCTATACCACACAATCACACACAGTTTTCATAAATATTTAACACAAGTATAAAATTCAGGAAGAACTTTTCCATCCTGATAAAACCATTGGCTGTACCATTTCAGCTTAACGCAAATTAATAAGAAATGTATGCAAAGCAATTTGAAAACATGATTCATTTGAAATTTTTTTACTATATTTCTTATATATGGTATGAAGTGGACTGCGTAAAATAAGATAACATACCTGAAACCAGTTTAATGTATCATCAGGAACTGAAATTGCAGCTCCTTCAAAGTCACTAAAAGTTGTTTCAGCTATTTGAATATGAAAACAGATCAATGAGACAATAAGTATTTTTACAAATAATGAAAACTGCATGTTGCTTGCTGATTGTATCTGAAAAAATAAATCTCATTATACTTTCCAAGTATTAGAATGAACATTAATATAGAAACCTTGTTCACATTCCTTCATTGCAGACAGCTTTCCTGCAATTATTTCAATTCATTTATAATGCTTACCTTACCACCAGCAGCTGTAGGCAATGGGTAGTTGTTGAAGCCGTTCTCGTTTGTATACTGGGCCCTCATTCTGTCAGTAGCTGAGTACTAAACGCAACATAACTGTATGTAAGGAGTGACAGCTGTTAAATATTCATGGCAGGTATTCCAGTTGTGTTTACAAGACATCTCAGTCAGAAATATGACAAGAATGTTAATGTTCTCAGTTCATAAGCATTTAGTTTGATGTTATGGACAATTAGGCTTTCTAATATTGTAATAATAATAATAATAATAATAATAAGCTTGCCTTACAACATAAACTTATAAAACAACACGTTCCCACATGCAAGTATGCACCACAAAATGTACTGGAGAATTATGAATACAAATTATACTGGAACAGAACCATTATAACAGATAAAACAACACCACATAACAAACCTGACATCATACTCACCAATAAAAAGAAGAAATTAACACAACTAATCGAAATATTCATACCCAATACAACAAATATACAAAAGAAAACAGGAGAAAAAATTGAAAAATACATCCAACTGGCTGAGGAAGTCAAGGACATGTGGCATCAGGATAATGTTGACATTATACCAATTATACTATCAACTAAAGGAGTCATACCACACAATATCCACCAGTACATCAATGCAATACAGCTACATCCAAACTTATATATACAACTACAGAAATCCGTAATTATTGATACATTTTCAATTACCCGAAAGTTCCTAAATACAATATAACATATACTGTACAGTTAAAAGGAAGTCACCCTTGATCAAGGTCAGCGTCACTTTCCATTTTTGACCAGACATAACGACTGAGAAAAGAAAGAAAGAATAATAATAATAATAATAATAATAATAATGTCAGGAATGTTACATGTAGCTGTTTAACTGATTGATAAAATGTTAATAGAATTGGCAGTAACTGGTCCTAAGGTTTTCAGACGTTCATTTTAATGTACTTTTTATTTTTAGTTTTTCTCAACCTTCTTTCACAAATACAGTTCTCCATGTTTCCCACATTTAACTACTTAATAATCATTATTACAACAATTATAATGACATTATAACAAGAACAGGAGAAATAATAGCAATAGTAATAATGTTAATAAGAAAAACAATAATTTGAATAACTTTGGTAATTTTAAAATTGTCAGCAGCTGTGACAATAAAAGCAGTGACTTAGTAAATGTAGTGAACATGAAAATAGATTGCTCCAGTACAGAGATTCCTGTATAAGGAACAGAGGAGAAGTTTGATAGACTTTTGAAACCCCATCTTCTGAACAAATTATAAATTCATTTGAGACTTGACACCCTGGGTGCAGTACTTGAGCTCACAACTGGACTGGAAATAATGTCTATGGCTCAAAAATAACTTCATTGAGTGCAAAATTTCATAAATTTATTTTAAATTAATATAAGTAGTTGAAGTCAATAAAATTGGTAACACTAGATGATACTAGTTTACAGTTTCAAATTAAAATGTTTATTTTTATAAAATCCAACTACTTTTTTTTAGCTAAAAGCTGTTGAGATAGCAACACAAAGTGGCAGCATATGTACACAGTACTTTATCAAATTCACTAATTAAAGTACAAAGTTTATTTTCTAAACCTATCACTCCTTCTTCATGATATCAGATATAAACTACAGAGTCCACATGATCTACATGAGTTTGACCAAGGACAGATCACAATGGCCCAGAGGCTTGGCCCGAGCATTTTAGAAACTGCACGACTTTACAGGTGTTTGAGGAGCGCTGTGGTGAATGTCTTCAACATGTGGCGAAACCAAGGGGAAACCACATCCAGACATTGTGGCATTGGACGGTCACCCTGCATTACACATGTTGCATGTCACACACTGGGCAGACTAGTAAAACAGGACAGCAAACTGTGGTGGGACTAATACCAGACTTTAATGCTGGGCAGAGTACTAGTGTGTCTGAACACACAGTGCACTGAACACTCCTAATGATGGGCCTCTTACACTGGTTACAGACCATGTAAACCCCTCATGATTATCTTGTTTCCCAAAGGCAGTGGCATTTTTCAATAAGATAATGCATCATGTTACAAGACCAGGAGTGTGATAAGAGTGGTTAGAGAAACACAGTGATGGGTTACATACAGTTGATGAGCTGGCCCCTCATCTCACCAGATCTGAACCAGATCAAACACATCTGGAATGTGACTGAATGTGGCATCAGAGCTCATTGCCCCCCTCCCCAGAATTTACTGGAATTAGATGACTTGTGTGTACAGACGTGGTGCAAACTCTCTCTAGCGATCTGCCAAGGCCCCACTGCTTCCATGACTTAATGCACTGCTGCTGGTTGCTGTGACAAAGGCGGAGATACCAGTTGTTAGGTAAGTGGTCATAATGTTCCGGCTGATCATTGTATATACAGCAGTTTTCATCACCAGTTCCAGGCAATGTGGCTCTTATCTGAGAGTCCTCGCATAGTAATACCACTATGATCAACATTTGGAAGTACTATGGATTGTGTATGTTTCTTTCTGCACTCCATATGAAGGAGATTTTCACATTTATTTAGTGTATAGAGACAAAATAATGATTTATACATTGTACTGGTGCCCAGTTTATCTCATATTATACATTTTGTGGTGTAACAAATATCATTTATATACAATTTTGGACTAGAGTGGTAGTAGTATTGGTCATAGGATCACTTTTACAACAGTATTGGACTTGCCATGTTATTAACAGATTAAGAACAAAAATTATATTTCGTATATACAGGCATTTACATACTTAGTGGTCTAGTTAGACAAAGATGGGCAGGTAGCTGACCATGAACTTATAAAAGGAAACCCCTCAGCATTTGCGTGAAGTAATTTAAGGGACCGTGGAACACTTGAGTAAAGATGGTCAGGCATGGATTAGAACCTCCATCCAACAAAATATAAGGCAAGTCTGTTAATCACTGGCAGCCTCATTCGGTTTATCTTTAGTTTGCAAGTTATAACCCCCCCCCCCCCCTCCCTCCCCCACACACACATCCACACAAATGTGCACTAGAACTCAGCTTGTGTTGAGACTACAGCAATGATTTTTGGTTTTCATTTTGTGTATCAAACTCCCCACATGCTAGCTTGAAAGCCTGAGTCAGCATCTTTACATAATAAGTGAGATACTGAGCTCAAAACGAGGATACAGTGTTAGTATTAACCAATGCAAAGTTTTAATGTAAGGTTTTCACAGAAAAAAATCACTTTGTTGTGGAAAAATTGCAGTGGAATGACAGAGGTACCTTACTATTATTCACTTGTATTAATTTTTTTTCCCAAACTGCTGCTCTGTGTTATTGAAGTAATCCTACATGGTGTAGAATGTATGAATAGGGGAGTTCCTTGAGAAAATAATAACATTGCAAAAAGACATTATGGCTGACCATCACTTATCTTCAGGAGGAAAAATTCTACTTTCTGCCAATAGACATACAAAAATGACAAAAAAAATACCCTGCTTTTGTATCTGTTTCAATGATTTGTTCCTCTTTCAGGTAAATAAGTGGGAGGTATTGGGGATTGCCTAAAAACAAAGAGGCAGGTCACTCATATACCAAGATAAGAAACCAAACCATCTTTCTTATATTGGGAGGTGATAAAAACGGCTCTGAATAACATTAGAGATGCCTGGATTGATACTGATAATAATCATAATTTTCATGGATAGAGTATAAGAGATAGAAAAGAGGAATCTCAAGAAGGAGGGGATTGAGATGGAGGAAATGAGATAGGAAAGGGGGGAGATAAAATATGAAGGGTCAGCTGAAGGTGGGACTATAGAGGTTTGGGCCAGGGGGATTATGATATTTGTCTTTGTGTTCTGGAGGGGCAGTTCTCACCTAAACATTTCAAAGCAGCTGGTGCTGAGGAAAGATCCAGAGTGCATGAGTACTGCAGCAGCTTTTGCAGTTATTGTTGTTGTGCTCAAACATGGTCACCAAAATTGATGGTTGAGTTTGTGATGGGACGTAGGTGGTGATAGTCATTTATGCAGAATGTTGTAAGTACATAAGAGATTTCACATTAATTGCAGCACAACTGATAGGCATAATGGCTGCTTTCACATGTGGTCCTACCAATATTTGATAGGGAATTTCTGTCATTGGATTGCATGACTAGGTGTTGTGTGAGTGTAAGGGACAGGACTTGGGGAAGAATTACCTTTGAAGTGTGTGATTGGAAGCAGAGATGCTGTAAGGTTATACTCTGAGATACTGAATAGGTTGGGTGTCGGCTGGAATACCACTTTGGAGAAAAGAGATGGGTTTCTTCATCCTAGGGCATGGAGACAGTTGTCAAATGTTCTGGAAAAGAACACACTTGAATTTTTTAAGACTTGCGTTACGCTGTGTTGCAATGCAGACATTTCTGACGCTTATGATACACGGCGGCTAGTTCCAGCTACAGGGTTGCATGTGTGGGAAGTTTTGGCTATGGAGAAGCCGATGATATCGCCAATGGTATGCTGAAGCAGCAGTGGCTGCTGGCAGCAGTGAACTTGCTGACACAAGTTATCTTGTCAGCTTGGTGCCATATTGCCAAACCAGGCAGCAGAGTCCTGCTGTTGGGAAGTGCACAGACCCCAATTTCACCAGCACCACCAGAGACAAGTTGTAACATCAGGTGAAAGCACCCACTGGGTGTCTTAACTTTGGCAGATCCAGTTCGAAGCCTTTGCCAATAGGGCTAACTCATGGCTTGGAGATCAGTAGTTTTGCCTAGTTGCTAATACTCCTTATTTAAATTGGAGTAGCTTAGTCATATATTCAACTGATGCCTGGCATGGAGAATGTGCTGGTTGAATGAATGACACTATGGATAATCTGGGAGCACTTATACTCTCTTTGGCTGGCTGTGTTAGATCAGGAGGAAGGATCCTGTCATGAAGTCAGCTGTGGAAATGTTGCATTGCACTATACTTTTCTGTCCAGCCCCTATACAAAGCATAACATGTAAACAAGGGCAAGTTTATTGATTACAGACATCCAATAACAAAAACAAGAAATTCCAGGTACAATGCAAGACTGAAATCCACGGTTAAATATCTGTGAGAAAGTAATGATATGTTTCTTCAACAGGTGGCAGCAGTGGCAAGGAAGTAACTGCAACATGGTGGACGTGCACTTGAACATTGAAGCGAGGAAGCAGATAACTAAGTGGTACTGGAAGTTCGAGAAGGTATCTGAGGTTTGAAGACAGTGGAGAAGTGAGTATGGTACAGAACCACTTTCAAGGTTAACAATTACAGGTCTATGAGACAAATTCAAAATTCATCGAACAGTGTATGATGTGCAGAAAGGTTGATCAGGGCGACCTCGTACAGCTGCAAGTGATGATTCCACAACTGCGGTCTTGGAACTGTTTCAGCATTCACCTCAAAACTCTTCAAGGCAAGCGGCATGTGAGAGTAATATAAGTGCTAGTAATGTGCTACGCATTCTGAAGAAAGGCAAGTTTCATGTGTACATTCCAAGGTTTGTGCAACAGCTAATTGACAACGATCCGGATCAAAGGTAAGAAATTTGTGAATGGGTTCTGGAGATGGTGAGATGTGAACCAGGATTTATGGGTAGCATAATTTGGTCAGATGAAGCCCAATTCAAACTCAATGGAACTGTCAGTAGACACAATTGTGTGTACTGGGCTGAAGATAATCCTCACATTACACTTGAAAAAGCTTTGAATTTGCCTGGTGTAAATGTGTGGTGTGGTTTGTCTGCAAGGGGACTCATTGGGCCTTACCACTTTGAAGGTGCTGTTACTGGAGAAAAGTACCTAACAATGCTTGCTGACTCCATATTCCCTGCCATTCATACATTATATGGTAATGATGAGTTTTATTTCCAACAAGATGGTGTCCCGCCGTACTATCATAGGGACGTACGAGCATACGTAGATCACAATGTGCAGGCCAGTGGATAGGCCGCAGGGGACCAATCAAGTTTCCTGCACGCTCTCCAGACCTCACACCGCTGGATTTCTTCTTATGGGGCACAGTTAAAGAGGGGGTGTACAAACGTAAACCACATAACCTGGACACACTTTGGAATGAGATTCAGGCGGTGTGTGCAGAAATCTCATTGGACACTTTGGTACAATGTACGTAATCAGTAGTGACTCATACTCAGAAATGTAAGACGCTGTAACTTACCAAATGAGAAAGTGCTGGTACATAGACACAATAAAAAACACACAAACACACGCACAAATTTCAAGCTTTCGCAACCCAAGGTTACTTCATCAGGAAAGAGGGAAGGAGAGGGAAAGACGAAAGGATGTGGGCCTTAAGGGAGAGGGTAAGGAGTCATTCCAATTCTGGGAAGGGAAAGACTTAGTTTAGGGGGAGAAAAGGACACGTATACTCTCTCACTCTCACTCTCTCTCTCTCTCTCTCTCTCTCTCACTCACAAACACACACACACACACACACACACACACAGATATATATATATCCATCTGCACATATACAGACACAGGCAGACATATGTAAATGCAAAGAGGATGGGCACAGATGTCAGTCGAGGCGAAAGTACAGAGGCAAAGATGTTGTTGAATGACAGGTGATGTACAAGGAGTGGCAACTTGAAATTAGCAGAGGTTGAGGCCTGGTGGGTAACAGGAAGAGAGAATATATTGAAGGGCAAGTTCCCATCCCTGGAGTTCTGATAGGCTGGTGTCAGTGGGAAGTATCCAGATAACCCGGATGGTGTAACACTGTGCCAAGATGTGCTGGAAAGACTTACTTTAGGGGGAGAAAAGGACAGGTATACACTCTCTCTCTCTCTCTCTCTCTCTCTCTCTCTCTCTCTCTCTCTCTCTCTCTCTCTCTCTCTCACACACACACACACACACACACACAGATATATATATCCATCTGCACATATACAGACACAGGCAGACATATGTAAATGCAAAGAGGATGGGCAGAGATGTCAGTCGAGGCGAAAGTACAGAGACAAAGATGTTGTTGAATGACAGGTGATGTACAAGGAGTGGCAACTTGAAATTAGCAGAGGTTGAGGCCTGGTGGGTAACAGGAAGAGAGAATATATTGAAGGGCAAGTTCCCATCCCTGGAGTTCTGATAGGCTGGTGTCAGTGGGAAGTATCCAGATAACCCAGATGGTGTAACACTGTGCCAAGATGTGCTGGCTGTGCACCAAGGCATGTTTAGCCACAGGGTGATCCTCATTACCAACAAACACTGTCTGCCTGTGTCCGTTCATGTGAATGGATAGTTTGTTGCTGGTCATTCCCACATAGAAGGCTTCACAGTGTAGGCATGTCAGTTGGTAAATCACGTGGGTGCTTTCACACGTGGCTCTGCCTTTGATCATGTACACCTTCCAGGTTACAGGACTGCAGTAGGTGGTGGTGGGAGGGTGCATGGGACATGTTTTACACTGGGGACCGTTACAAGGGTAGGAGCCAGAGGGTAGGGAAAGTGGTTTGGGGATTTCATAGGGATGAACCAAGAGGTTACGAAGTTTAGGCGGACGGCAGAAAGACATTCTTGGTGGAGTGGGGAGGATTTCGTGAAGGATGGATCTCATTTCAGGGCAGGATTTGAGAAGTCATATCCCTGCTGGAGAGCCACATTCAGAGTCTGATCCAGTCCCGGAAAGTATCCTTTCACAAGTGGAGTACTTTTGGGGTTCTTCTGTGGGAGGTTCTGGGTTTGAGGGGTTGAGGAAGTGGCTCTGGTTATTTGCTTCTGTACCAGGTTGGGAGTGTAGTTGTGGGATGCGAAAGCTGTTTTCAGGTTATTGGTGTAATGGTTCAGGGATTCATGACTGAAGCAGATTTGTTTGCCACATAGACCTAAGCTGTAGGGAAGGGACCGTTTGATATGGAATGGGTGGCTGCTGTTATAATGGAGGTACTGTTGCTTGTTGGTGGGTTTGATGTGGACGGATGTGTGAAGCTGGCCATTGGACAGATGGAGGTCAACGTCGAGGAAAGTGACATGGGATTTGGAGTAGGACCAGGTGAATCTGATGGAACCAAAGGAGTTGAGGTTGAAGAGGATATTCTGGAGTTCTTCACTGTGAGTCCAGACCATGAAGATGTCATCAATAAATCTGTACCAAACTTTGGGTTGGCAGGCTTGGGTAACCAAGAAGGCTTCCTCTAAGTGACCCATAAATAGGTTGGCATATGTGAGGGCCATCCTGGTACCCATGGCTTTTCCCTTTAATTGTTGGTATGTCTGGCTTTCAAAAGTGAAGACGTTGTGGGTTAGGATGAAGCTGGCTAAATTAATGAGGAAAGAGGTTTTAGGTAGGATAGCATGTGATGAGCATGAAAGGAAGTGCTCCATTGCAGCGGGGCCCTGGACCTGTGGGATATTTGTATGTAAGGAAGTGGCATCAGTGGTTACAAGGATGGTTTCCAGGGGTAACAGATTGGGTAAGGATTCCAGGTGTTTGAGAAAGTGGTTGGTGTCTTTCATGAAGGATGGGAGACTGCATGTAATGGGTTGAAGGTGTTGATCTACATAGGCAGAGATACGTTCTGTGGGGGCTTGGTAATCAGCTACAATGGGGCGGCCAGGATGTTTGGGTTTGTGAATTTTAGGAAGTAGGTAGAAAGCAGGGGTGTGGGGTGTCGGTGGGGTCAGGAGTTTAATGGAGTCAGATGAAAGGTTTTGTAGGGGGCCTAAGGTTCTGAGGATTCCTTGAAGCTCCACCTGGATATCAGGAATGGGATTACCTTGACAAACTTTGTATGTAGCATTGTCTGAAAGCTGATGCAGTCCCTCAGCCACATACTCCCGACGATCAAGTACCCCAGTCGTGGAACCCTTGTCAGCCAGAAGAATGACGATGGATCGGTCAGCTTTCAGATCATGGATAGCCTGGGCTTCAGCTGTGGTGATGTTGGGAGTAGGATTAAGGTTTTTCAAGAAAGATTGAGAGGCAAGAAATTCCCTCTAGATATGAACATGACTAACTCCCTGCAGTTGTGTAACACTTCTGACACTAAATGTAACTGGGTTTTCTTCTTTGATGCTCATCAATTGTCAGGATGAGCATTACTGCAAAGGGTGTTTGATTCTAAAGCATTATGTCAGGGTCAAAACACTAAATAAATTACTTTTTCTCTCTTAACAACATGTGGGCAGGGTGGGTTCTTCCTTGGCTCGGGTATGAGGTAGAATGAAACAGCATTTTTACAGAAGATAACTTTTATTGAAAGTTTTGCACAACTGTTTCCTTACTGGATGGTCTGGCTGGGAGAGTGGCAGCTGTGTCGCTTGCGAAGCCTTCTGCTGCGGCAGCATCTGATTACACCTGGCAGTGTGTATCTCGTGTCACCGTCTCGCCCAGTTGACTGGAGATGCGCCTCGTGCGGTGGCCCGTTTAATTATTGAGAATGAAGTCGTGCGTCGGATGGTGATACCTTGGATGTGGCGTCCCAGTGTTTCTCTTCTCTAAGCGGCCGCACGTGACAGTGTTGTGCGTCGGCCAGCGGAGTGGTGCGACGGGGGAAGGCCAGTGTCCTGGACTCAAACTACAGACTCAAGCTTGGCAGTCTTCGGCTGTCAAATCTTCATTCCAGCTCACAGGTGACTGCTGATGTGAGGCCGTCTCCTTCCTGTCCTCACTAGTCACCCAGGTAAAAATCAGTCTTCAAATACCTTTTACTTCTGTCTTCTGGCGGCAAGGCTGCAGCTTGCTATTCCATCACAGCAGCGGACTAGGTGCTTTTGTGTATGATGTAGTCTCTTCCTGCTTGGCCGTCTTCAGCTCTGAAACTGAACTGAAAACTACTGCTCTTGTCGGGCCCACTGCGTCTTGTGTATTTATTCACTTTAGTTCGCTGGAGGTGAATGACTTCATGGTCATTGCCTCTTCTGTCATGTTGAAAAGCTCCTCGTAGAATCTTCTTAATGTCGGTCATTGGCTCTTGAAATGTAGGCGAGGGTCTTTGTTCACATGTGACAACTGAGAAGCACATGAGCCATTCGGGCGATGCCCTGACGGCTGAATTGACAGCATCCGCTTATGTGGGGAGGGCAATGGCTTCTCCTCAATGTGGTGACTTCATGGTCATTGGCTCTTCTGTCACTGCTGCTGTGCCCTCTGTTTGCCAGTGTGTAATTCTGCCAAACTAAACGAAGTTTTTCATTTATTTTCTAATTTCTACTTCACTTTACATTGATTTCACTAACCATCTTAAGTACCACACAACAGTTGCCACTCATAATTAAACGAAAGATATAAATTTAGCTGTATGGGAAATTAATCTGTATAATATTGGAATGCAAATCTAATGTAAAATTGTATCTTATTTGTTGTATTTGTTTGTAATGTAAAATTGTATCTTATTTGTTTGATATCATTTACTTTCCAAAATTGTAAATAATTTTAAATGGTGGTACAGAAGTTAAGAGCTAATGTGACTCACATAGTGGTCACATGACTAAGTTGAGGAGGAAGAGAGCAGAGCAGGGCTAGGGGTCTCTTGTCGGTGTCCTCAGTTAGGGTGAGAACTGAGCGACTAAGAGTTGCTGGTTTCTTTATGACAATATGGCAGGTAGTTTGAACATTTTCAGTGCTAAATATGTGAATGCATTGCATGTCTCATGCTTTTTTAAATATCCACTACTGTGGTAGCACCATGAGAAACCCACTGGTGGAGTAGCAAGAGGGGCATGATAAGAAGAAATTTCCCTATGTGCATACAGAGCAAATGCAATGAAGTCATTGCAGCAAACATCTGGTGTGTAATTGTGCAGTACAGTGGGCCAGTGCTGGTAGTTTAGGCTGCAGCATCAAAACCAGCTGACATGCCTAAAAACTGCTACTGTTTCTCCTGGCATGAGGATAATATGCTGGAGTTCATCTGAAGCCAGGAGCAGTCACAACTGAACTGGCATTACAAATGGACAGATACTCATCAGTAGTTAATATTTTAGTCGAGTGTTCTGTTTTCTGCTGATTCAACATGAGGGAGCTAACATTACAATTTACTGTTGTCATTCAATTCACATTGACTGCCAATGCTCCAAGAACAGTAAACTGTAGTAATTGATGACCAATGCAGATTACAGCAGTGAGTCTGTTAAGAAATGTTGATCTACAAATTTGTATCACAATTGGTTCTTGCAGACAATAATACACTAATTTTATGTTAATGGTGTCTGGTTTCACAGCTGCAATTTTTTGCAAGTAGTGTCTGCTAAAAACTTAATTAAAGCATATCACTTTGACATGTGAACATTTAGGGGACGAAAGCAGAGAAACTTATATGCATTGGAGAAGCAGGCTTTTCAGCAAGCATAAGAGTAATGCTATGGAAGTTTCCCAATTACTCAGGAAGTTATTTCCAGGAAGGTACCAGAGATAGTAAAATTTTCCATGGTACAGTATTCAAAGCAAGTACATGCTGGTACGTGAGGATGATGAAGTGGGTGAGGTTTATGTTATGGGGAAGAACGGTGATAGCTTAGTGACTTACGGCACAACACAATGTTTATTAAATTATATGTTGTGTTTTGTTTCCCTACATGGCAAGCCATACTGGGCTTACATTTCAGCAAGATAATGCTCATTCGCACACAGCGAGAGTTTCTACTACTTGTCTTCTGCTTGTGAAACACTACCTTGACCAGAAAGGTCATAAGATCTCCCACCAATTGAGAATATTTAGAGCATTATTGGCAGGGCACTCCAATCTTCTCAGGATTTTGGCAGTCTAGTGCAGCAGCTGTACAGAATTTGGCACGACATTCCTCAAGAAGACATCCAATAACTCTGTCAATCAATGCCAAGCTGAATTTCTGCTTGTATAAGGACCAGAGTTGGACCATTTTTTGTCTTAGAGTGCAGGGGACATTAATGTTCATACTTGGGCAGTGAATCCATACTTCATGGAGCAGAATCTCAAATGAATCTATAATGAAGGAGTCAAAAAGGGTTGCATATCCAATGCCATGGATGACTAAGAAATTGACATAATATGGGAGGAGTTTCAGAAGTGAAGATATGGGAGTAGGCTTACAAGTGAACATGATGATAGGGGTGAAGTCTAAAAGAATAGTAATACCATGACTACTAGTTTAGCTAGTTAGGAAAAAAAGGAATTGTGAAGATGTGGTTAGCATGAGATCAGCCAGTCAACTAAGTGCAATGGTAAGTGTTGTGTGAAGTGATTATTTTTCTCTCAGTTCGCTTTTGTTTGTTGCCTTTCAAAGTTTTTATGTTACTAGCAATCTATTAAAAGTGTATAAATCTCCAGTAAATCCTTATTATGTTTTATCATACATCATTTCCTCATTTGTGGTTAGGGTAACAGCAAATCTTAAAGCCTACTTATTTGAAATACTGACTAGAAAATGCAAAAAATTTAATAACTGAGTCAGCATCATCACTGTCACTGACAATGGAGACACCATCAACACTAATTACAACATCACTTAATGAAAAAAAAAACAAAAAACGTCATTCTCTACCCCACCCACTTCAACTCCAACTACAAATGTGGTATCGAGTTTCCACACCAATCTAGGTCTGCAAAATGCTTCATCTCTGCTGAATGTTGCAAATGTGAAACTCCCACCATTCTGGACAATGAACAGTTATTTGTGGTTTCTTCAGTTTTTCACAAACACTAAGTGCACAGTGACTTTGACAAGTATGTGTCAGTATTGGCACAATTAGGCAATGATGACATAAAGAGCATTGAAGATGTGCTACCTGTACATAAGCAATCATACACTCATGTGAAAGATGCTTTGATTGAACATTACTTATTGCTGCAACATAGACATTTGAAACATCTGCTTTTAAATCAAACTTACATGCAATTGATACCACTGAAGTGCTGAGAGAACTGTGTTTATCTGCACATAAAGATCTGGCAGAAACTACATTACATCTAACGTGGCTTAACAAACTTCCTGCAAAAATATGTTCTGTGTTGGTGGCAGATACTAACCTGCCCTTAACAGTCTAGCAAGGAAGGCCAACATAATGGCTAAGTATCTAGAAGATAATGGTGTTTGTGATCAAATGTCTTCAGCTTCTAACAGCAGTCCTGGAACAAGCATGCTGACCAATGAAGATACTCCCGGTCCTGGAACACGCTTGATAACCTCCATAGATGCTACGGAAGCCAGATCATATGACTTCATGAGGAAGATGCTGCAACTGCCATCAGCAGCAGTTCACACACAGACCAGTACATACAAACAAAACTTGTGACTAGAAAGAACACAACTGTGATGGCAGAGCAAGTCCTCCATGTAAAAAGACCAACAAGGTGTTGGCTGCACAAGAAGCCTGGATGCTGTGCAAGGCAATGTGGTCTGGATGCTGTGCAAGGCAATGTGCAGTGTTGTGCAATTACCCAAATGAGAATGACAAGCATTAGTGGTTGGCTACACTTGTCATGCAGATGAACACTGCCTGTAAAAAAAAAAAAAAAAAATGTGTACAGTGCAACAAAGCTCTGTGGCAGTGCTAAGACATTCTGACTGGTTGTTTACATCAGACAGAAATACTGCTTGCAGATTCCAGTTCAGACGTGAGTGTTCTTTCTGTGCCACCTGTGCTATCAACCGACATCAACCAAATGCCATAATCTGAGGGTGGCAAACAATACCCAAATTAACACAGCAGTGAATTGGAGATTTCATCACATTTCTGTGCCCCTTTCATGCTGATGTGAAAGTTTGTCATTGCTAAAGGCAGTGACTCAGTCACTTCCTAAGATTTTTCAAATGGTGCCGGACTTCATTAATTGCTATTAAATGAGCGCTAATATAAATAATTTTCTACCTCTCATGTTGACGGTTCCAGTTGGCCAAAAGTGCACACAGCCCACTCCAGACTGTACAAATATTTCCATGGTGTGTTCAAAAAATCCATAAGTTTCATTCTTCAGCAAATGAGGACTGCACATGTGTGTGGAACATGAGAAGCAACCATATGTATCCGTGACAGGTGAACTATGTACCATCTCCAGTGACATTATCTTTGCACAGTTATTGAATGAGTTCCCTGTACTGACCAGTGCAGTTAAAGCGTGGAAAAATGCTCCCATACAGACAGCATCACATCAAGATCATGCCCAGGCAGCTTGTATTTTGCTATGCACATTGTGTGCCTTGAGAGTAATTTACAGCAGCACAAAATGTAATGAACAGATTGTTAGCATAAGGCATCATTTCTGTAACAGAGCATTAAGTGGAAGGTCTGGGGATGAAGCGGTAAGCATAATACAACAGTTGTAAGCATAATTTTTTTTAAACCCCAACTTTTAAAAACACAAAATAATTGATTGAAAGCAATATGTAAAAAGGTTTACAATGACATGTTTAATTTAGTTTAATGTGGTACCTTAGGCAAGAAAACTTTACAACCAGATGTAAATATAACATATGTGCTCATCCAATTACTGCAATTCCTCATTCGTCTATCTTTGTTCAATGCAAACAGTTACAAAAGAAAAAAACAACTATCAGAATTTGTCTCTGGAAAGGACATGAAAATAACCATCTGAATACAGTACACTTGCGTAGCATGACAAGTTTTTGGTCTCCCCTTTCTGTAGAGTTCTCTTAACTAAATATATGCTACAGCTGAGCCACATAGAACACTCCCAGTATTCAGATCCCTGGGCGATGACCGTTCCAATCGCCACAGCTCACTATAACTCAAAAAGGTTAATGATCGGTACTATCCACGGTGTCACCAACAACGACCAAAGGCATTGTCTGTCCAGAACACATCGTGTAGCAGGTTGACGCAGTTCAGAGCTCCACTCTTCTGTCTTGCTCTCTGGTTGCAGCCATTCTCCACATAGCTGGCTCCGGCCACCCCTTGTGGCCATCAGCAGAGGGCGACACCTGAGTGGTGCTGGTCACGCCACACTGTAATATCAGTGTGGGAAGATTTTGTGCAACATTCAAAGGCATTGGACATGTGGTGACGATACCATCGGCATAATTTATGCATCAGATAGTGACTGGGCATCTCAACTCCGCATGATGGGAAAAAAGGATGGTACATGGAGATTATGGGGTGATTACTGAGCATTAAATGCTTGTGTGAATCAGTCTGCCATCCAGTAACAAACACCACAGGTTTTAATTATGCAATTAGGGGTGCACCTGTATTTAGTGCCACTGATTGTGATAAGGTGTTCTCACAAATTCCAGTGGCCAAGAAGGAAATGAAGAAAACAGCTATCATCACACCATTTGGATTATATCATTACAATTTTATGACATATGGATTAAAAAATTCCATGCAGGCTTGGCAGAGATTCATGCAATGTATTTTACATGGTCTATCATTTGCCTTTTGCTATCTCAATGATATTTTGAATTTTTCTAAGTCCTTGCAAGAATATTTACAATGTTTATGTCAACTCTTTCAACCACTTGATGATTTTGGTATCCTCATTAACGCCTAGAAATAGTTGTTTGCACAAGCAAAGATTTCTTTTCTGGGCTCATGAGTCAGGACATCACAGCATTAACACCTGATTCAGTGTCGTAAACATTAAAGCTTGTGAAACAAATGTGTCTCCTGCACTGGATTAGCATCACAGCAAACAAAGGTTTCAGCTATGCAAAATATGCTGTGCCCTACTACATACAGTGGCCTTTAACAATTTATTAGCATGGTGAACTTTTATTACTGTCATATACTGCTGCTCATTGGACAAATACTTCCAGCAACAGAAAAACCGAGTGGTCTGTGGAAGCATCTAGAGGATTTGAAGATATTACAATAGCACTATTGAAAACAACACTGCTAACACATCCGAAACCTGGCACACCGATCAGATGTTTTGTAGATGCTAGCCAGGTAGCAGCGGATGCTGTCTTATGGCAACAGATCCATGGATCCTTGCAGCCTCTGGAATTTTTCTCCAGCATCTTACAAAAGTGCAAACTGAATGGAGTGTTATAGACAGAGAATTTCTTGCCATGTGCCGAGCCATTAAATATTTCCAATCCATTTTAGAGCACCAAAACTTAGGAGTGTTTACAGACCATAAGCCATTTCTGTTCTATGCAGCCAACTGAACTTATTCATCACATCAGTGCCGACACTCAGAATTTGTGGCACAATTTACAACAGGTATTTGACACATCAAAGGCAAAGGCTGATTGCCTATCAAGAAACAAAGCCACCATAACAGTGGTGGACTGGGTAGTGATTACAGATAGCCAGCTCATGGAAGCTTTCATATAACAGTATGTCCTTTACAGAGCACCCACTTCACTTTACTTGACACACATACAGTGTGATGGATCTGCAAATGAAATGTGGTGTGACTACAGCATTGATCATTTACAGCATCTAGTCCTGCAAAAACACTGCCGAGAGATCTTCAGTGGCATTCACAACACGTCACAACTTGACATCAAAGCAATGGTCAGACATGAAGCAAGCAAAGTGGTCTGGCCAGACAGCTGTGACCGGGCTCACTCCTGCGTTTCATGCCAGAGAAACAGAGTTGCACAGTATATGCACACAAACATTCAGGCTTTTCCGCTACTGAAGGCACATTTTAGTATAGACAGTCACCATCAACTACTAACAGTCACTGATCATCATACCAGGTGGCCAGAATCCATATCACTACCAGACACCCCAGCTGAGTTCGTCGCTAAGGTACTTGTGAGCATCTGTATTTCTTGTCAGGGGTTTCCTCTTACTATTACCATGATCCAAAGTCATCAGTTGCAGGAGTTACTATTCAATGAACTATTTAACACTTCAGAGACCAGTATTAGAAAGGCGGCCATTTATGCCATTATTTAAAGTGTTATGGTACAAATGTAATTGATTTATATTCAAGAGTATACATACTAAAAAGACACCAAGCTTCAAGATTTATTTTTCATATTTACATTCATTCTTTTAAAGACTACAAATATTAAAATAATGAAGGCAGGAGGTATAATTATTGTTCCCAAGAAATAGTGAGCGCTTCCAAAATTTCTTGCTCACTCAGCTCAGCAAACATCACGTATTTGTTGCAGAATTGCATCAAACTGTGAAATCTAATGGGTGCATGCACAAAATTAAGTCAACGCAATCATATTGGCTCAGCCATTCATGACAGCAGCTGTTACATTCACTAATGTTGCTTTTGAAATAATTATAGAAACTGACAACAGATGGTACCACCATTCAAGGGATAGGTAGCGAGACACTGTACATTGTTGTTATACAAAATGAGCCCAGTTTTTGAGCAACAGGTGGCTTGTGCATTTAGAAAATTGTGGCCTGACCTAAACTCAGGCATGGTCTTTTTAACACAATGTTGATGGCCCGAGCTATGTTCAAGCTTGCCTTTCTGGCAGCAACCATATTCATACCACAAGTTACCAACCAACTGGTAATGGCATGGTGAGACCTTACATCAGCCACTAAAATCTATTCTCAAGTGGCAAAAAGAATCTTGGATTGATATATTGCTGTGGGCTCTGCTTGATCTCAGAGCAGCTGTAAAAGAAGATTTGTGCTCCACTGCAACTAGTGTTGGGTGAACAGCTGCAAGTACCTGGTGATTTCATCACACTGTCTTGACCAACAGCCCAGTCATCCAATGATGACAGTGGTTTTCTCCAAAAAAACAGAGCTGCAAATCTGACAACTATGCCCACAAAACCTACAGTGCCACAGACAACACCCTCAGTTCATTTTCAAAGAGTTTGCCACATGTCTGGCTGCTGCTGTACACATATCTATCACTCTTTCTCAAGCTGTCCTGTATGGAGTGATATCAAGAGGAACAAACACTTACATTATCAGAAAGGGCAGCACTAACGAGATAATTTCAATTGAGTGATGGAAGCCTGCTTTCAGTGACAATTCAACAAAGGTATGGCTATGGCACTAGCACCTGCACAGCAACCACTAGCGCCCACACTGCTCTTTGCTCTACAGCTGGCAACACGTGTGCCAGGAGCCATTCCTCATCCACACTGAGCTACACCTGCAATGATATGCATGGGTGGACACACCAAATGCAGCTTCCAGTTGTCCCCAGTGAAGACAGAAACTGGAAGGGTGATGTTGTCCAGCTGGCTGATAAGCAAATCATGCTAACTGCCTATGTGCCTAATTAGTGCAAGTGCTCACTACTGGTCATTCCCTTCTTCCATCCATGATTTCTTCAAGAAAATTGCCCAATTGCATCCCCACTCCGGTGGCCTGCTATGGGCATGAGTTCGTCACCTCCCCCAGAGTCCCTGGGAGGGCAAATGACCTAAATTAACCCCTGTAATTAACAACCCACAGCTAATGATTAATAATTGAGATTAAACATCTGTTAACTGAAATCTCATTAGCTTTCAGAGAATATTGCTGAAGTTGTTACTGACAATGGTTATGAACTAAAATTTCTTGGAGAAATAATGATTAGGTCAGGTGCCAGCTAAGTCTAATCTCTTAATTAATAATGGACTTCCATAAAATGCCTCCTTTTGACAGCCATGCACAGAAAATTTTCAAAAGAGCAGCACAGCACCATGATTCTACAAGTTTCATTTTATCTAACAGTCAGTGAGTTTGAAGACATGTAATACTTCAGCATCTCAGTGTTACGTGGGATGTGCAAAACTTATTATTAGGCTTGATGGTTATCCACGAAATATTTCTTGTAGGTTGGTTACTATAACTAGTATGCATGTATGCAAATAATATCATCATTTAATTTAATCCATTAAATGTCAAAGATTCAGAGATTAGGAAAGAAAGCCAGCAAATATTCATGAACTGTATTTTCATACATATATCAGTATTGATAAGGGTG
The DNA here is from genome assembly GCF_023897955.1 of Schistocerca gregaria. NCBI lineage: Eukaryota > Metazoa > Arthropoda > Insecta > Orthoptera > Acrididae > Schistocerca > Schistocerca gregaria. The sequence goes on from NC_064924.1 coordinate 529,818,315, forward strand.
ACACTATAACTTTAAATAAAAAACATAAGGGTGAACACTCCTTCTGGATCCTTAGGTCTCCATGAGAATTCTGGTAGACTTGCCGCATCTGACACACTTCAAACTACTGGGGCACATGTCATGAACAGGCAAAATAATGTCAGTAACACTGGACATAGTCATCACAATTAGACAGGCTGCCAACAGCCAGCTTCCACCATGGTCATCAGGCCCTCCACACCATACAACTGCAAATTTGTAGCCCAAGTTGAACAAAACTGTTTGATTTTGCTGAGCAACAGTCATACAGTATTTTTTTAAAGGAACACACCACCATTTCACTGTTTTATTGTTTATTTAAGTACTTAAATAAACATAAGTATTTAATAAACAGTAAAACAGCCAAATGGCGGTATGTACATAAAAAAGATCTGAACAAAAGTGTTTTACCTTCTAGCTGTGTTTTCCTAGCCACAAGCAGCCAGCACCACCAGCTCCATCTTCACCCCTCCCCACACCTCAGCATCAACATGGCAGTCAGTGGCCCCTTATCATGGACCTATAGCTTGGTGTCAGAAGTCCTTGGGTGGCAGGTAGTGCCAGGAGAGTCAGCCTCCACGTAATATACAGTATTGTCACACAGTGGAGTGAGTGAGGGATAGTTACTTTTTGTTTTCATGTGTAGGGAACATGAGGACTAAGATGGAGATTCACCGCAATTATAGGGAAAATGCAGTACAGCCATTATTCCCAACTGTACTTACCCAGATACAAGGTAATATTAAGGAACAATATTTGCAACCCTTGAGAAGCAGTCAGTGCAATTTTCTAGGTCATTATGCTCCTTGTGCAGAGTCAGTAGCAGTAGTTTAGTTTTAACTGTCATAGGTAGGTCATGTGGCTAGACAATGCACAGAGTCAAGGTAGGTCATGATGAGATGTAGGTTGTAACTGATGTATAAGCTACTGTTGCTTGTTGTTCTGTTTTTCTTAGTGTGTATTAGAGATTAAGGCTATGCAGCAGCAGTCTGAAACATAGGAGTATTGGCAAGAAGATACACAGTTGTTGCTTAATGAGGTAGCACAGTTAAGGGTGGATAAAACAGACTTATTTGGTCAGCTTGCAACTAGGGATGAACAGTTAGTGTTAGCTACGAAACTTTCTCCTCTAGTAAAGCCAGTCACAGCCAACTTGATACTACCAATCACTGGAAAGTTGACTGAGGATATAGTGTTCTAACTTTCATGATCTGCAAGTAGTAGCTAAAATTGAAAGTCACTCACAGGACCAGTTAGGCTACTGGAAATAGCAAAGCTGTCATTCTTAACGATAAGTCAGTGTCAGATGCGTATCCAATACTAAATATGAAGTGGTTGAGAAAGTGACGAGACTGGGAACACTGCAAGCAATCTTCTGGCAACACAGGGTTGTTCTACTGATGTAGACTGGCCCATTCATCCCTTCCAGATGTTCAGTCCAAATTTCCGCTATATACAGTCATCACATGCTTTTTGAGAGTGCCATTGGTGTAGTGTGTTTTACAAAAGCAGAACAGCAGAATTTAGAACAAGGTTCTGCCATCAAGTTTAGTGTTAAACTAGGGGGATCCATGTGTGTGATCTTAGGAAAGTTGTAACAGGCCTAAGAGGAGCATTCCTTATCAAGAGTGCAAGTTTTTCCCCAGCACAAATCATTTTTCACGGCCAAGAAAATGTTGAAAATAAACCTCGCTCAGGGAGACCTCAAACTTCAGAAACTAACAAAAACATCAAATTAGTGCAAGCTCTTGTGGGATCAGACCAACATTGAATGGTATGGATGATGGGTGACCCGTTAAACTTAAACACTATCACCGTACATCAAATATTGAGTGAAAAATTTTTGCATGCAAAAGGTTTGTGCCAAAAACCCTCACAATTGAGCTGAAGGGCAATCCAAAAAACATGTGCATTGATCTTCTTGAGACGAATCATGGATTTCTGCTTATGATCCTCAGACAAAGCGGCAAAGTGAGGTGTGGCACACTGAGAAGACACCTCAACCAGAAAAAGCTTGATTGAGCAAATCAAAGATCAATAAAATGCTGATTTGTTTTTTTGACAGTAGGGGTATTGCACATAAAGAATTTGTTCCTTCAGGACAAACTTTCAACCAAGTGTTTTACAAAGATGTCCTTGAAAGGCTAAGGTAAAGGCTGAATCGATTGAGACAGGACACTGCAGACAAATGGATGCTGCATCATGACAGTGCCCCAATGTCACATGACCACGTCAGTTACAGCACTGTTGACCTCAAAAGGCATTCCTGCTGCTGCACAGCCCCCCCCCCCTCCCCCCCCTCCACACCAATTCATCTGATCTGAGTCCTTGTGTCTTTTTTCTTTTCCCAAAATTGAAAACTGTCTTAAAAGGACTTAATTTTGGAAATTTGGGGAACATTCAAAAGACTGTGACCAACAGTTGAAGCATTTCAGCACTGCTACCAAGACTGGGAACAATGACTCTGCCAGTGTATAGCTGCTGAAGGGAATTACTTTTAAGGTACAATATTGTTGTTTGGAAAAACACTTTGGTAGATAAAAAAAGGAGTCTCATTACTTTTCTCACACACCTCTTATTATTGAGACTATTCACACTTGGGACAGTGCTAGTATTTCTCTACCATGGATCTTAGGAGACTGTACCATCAGCTAGAGGTATTGCTTGAGAGCCAACCAAAGATAGCATACTCAGTCCCCTGGGGTCATTTGTCAAGACTGAAGGATACCATTCAAGTTACAAAGGATACCATTCAGGTTAAAAAATACACCAGCAACATTTCAGCAGTTATTGGATGGGGTACTAAGACGGCTGAAACCTTGGCAATTTATGGTTTAACTCAGTGATATAACTGTCTTCGCAAAGGGTATGATGGAGAATATTCCTTGGTTATGCGAGGTTGTCGAAACATTTTGTTCATCATGTTACATGCCATTTTGCATTGGAGGAAATTGCATGATTGGGATAATAATTAGTGATGGAGTTAAGACAGACCTGAGGTTGATGCAGGCAGTGAAAGATTTTGTAGTTCCTAGGAATAGCAAAGAATTACAATCAGTTTTTTTTTTTAGTACATTTCCATCATAATAGGAATTTTGTAAAAGGGTTGACGAAGAAAGGCATAAGGTTCTATTGGCAAAAGGAATGCCAAGACAAAGTCAAGGAACTGAAGAAGGCATTAACATTGAGTCCAGTGTTAAAATTTCCGGCTTACGAGAAAGAATTTGTGCTTTCATATGACACTTCGTATGAGGCAATGAGATGTGTTTTTGGGTCAGGTGGTAAATGGTAAAGAATATCCTGTAGCAGACACTTCTTGACAGTTGAATAGAGTGGAATTATGTATTTTTGGTGTTATTTATGTGGGAAGAAATTTAGTGTGATAACTGACCATGCAGCTCTTAAATGGTTGTTGGGGCTAAATCATGCTTCTAGTAAGCTCACGAAATGAGCAGTAAGACTGGGTGAGTTCAAATAGGTGTTTGTGCATCAACCTCGTAAGAAACATGGGAACACAGATAGTTTAAGCAGAAAGGCACAGGCAGTGGGCCATGGCCTCTCACAATGGCAAGCAGGACAACAGACTGATACTGACTCTAAGCTGTGTGCAACACAGTTGCAGCTCATTTCATTTGACAGCCTGTTATGTAAAGCAACAAGTTTGGGGGGTGTCTGTGGTAGTGCCAACTAAGGTGAAGAAGTAGTTCTGAAGGAGCCAAATGATCACATGATGCCTGGGCATGGAGGGTGTAGAACAATAAAAGAGTGGCGGAATGCTATTGGTGGAAGATGAGAAATTGAATATAATATGTGCAACAGATACGAGCCATAAGCTAGTACCTTTTCAAAAAATTGGGTTGGATGGCTTGGGACCATTGAAGCAGACTTCTGCAGTGAAGCGTTTTGCATTATCCATGATCGATATCTTTTCTTGGTATGTGTAAATGACCGCCATGCCTAATTAAAAGGTGTCAGCAACAGTGGTGCTCAACAGCTGGTCACTCAAATATGGTGTGGAGGAAACCATAATCATAGGCCATGGAATGAGCTTCATGTCGAATTTGATAAAAGAATTATGTCATTTACTACGGATTTGGAAATTAAGCACCAATGTGCTGCACATGCAAACTAATGGTAGGATGGAACTCATGCATCATACTATTGGTAGGATCTTTAGTTACTATGTAAACTTGAACCATAATGACTGGGATACATATGTATCACCTGTTGTGGTCACATATAATTTGAAAGTTCACGCTAGTTCTGGGCTATCCCCATGTAATGTGGTTTACTGAAGGAAGATGCCTTTTCAGTTTGACAAGGTCAGTCCAAAAACTGGCAAGGACAGTGAGTCTATTAAGCATTTTGCCAAAACATTGAGAGTGGTAAGGAGACATGTTCAAGGGGCAAACACCAAACCCGTGGAATGCCAAGAGCAGGTAGGGAAAAGCATGGGGAAATTACCACAGTACTGAGAGAGTTAAGGAGACATGTTCAAGGGGCAAACACCAAACCTGTGGAACACTAAGGGCAGATAGGGAATAGCATGGAGAAATTACCACACTATATGGTAGGCCAATCAGTAATGTTGTCAAGCCCTTATATCCCAAAGGGTAAGACCAAAAAATTAAGTACCAGAGACTATATCAGATAACTGAAATGTCATCAATTAACACCAAACATTAATTACAGACTTGTACAACAGTAGTTACTGTTGGACATTGGGACTGTTTCAAGGCACTCTGGATGCATTAGAACAAGTATTGCCATCCACCAGGGGAAAAGGGCATTAGGAAGAAAGGTGAGAGCAAGAAAGTTGAATGGCCTGCACATAAAATCCATATGGACTAAAGGCTAGGAAATATGACAGGATATTAAATAGGATATGATATTTAGTATTGTGTACTGTGTTGTATACAATTAAGGGATTGAGATAAATTGTAATGTTAATTGGGATTCTATCATGTGAGCAACAGAAAGCTATAATATGAAAGAGTACCCAAATTTGGTTGTGAAAGTATTGCTATTTTGTGTTCGGTGCATATCATTTAGGTAATTAAGTCTTCCTTTTTGTATTTACTGGACAACATACCTTTCTAAAGGAGGGGGGGGGGGGGGGGGGGGAGGAGGGATGATTTCAGCTCACTGTTCCCGAGTTGCTGCACTGTGGGCACAGAGATTGGGGGAAGCTATGTCATGGCTGTGCTTCACTTTTCACCAGAAATATAGTGGGGGTGCTGCAAGTATGGCCATTAGAAACTGGAGTGCTTTTCGGTAGACAAGAGGATGTGGTTCTTACCAGTCATCAATTGATGCTGGACCTAACTTTAAATGCATGGGAGACGCATAAGAATATATTTAGATAAGATGAACAGCCAGTACACGTCCATGTTGTGGACTAGAGCCAAGAACCTACTTCCAACAAGCAAAGTCACACTGGTTTTATTCCATGAATGATACTGTAATGGTGGCAAACAACTGCTACAAGTAGGGAAGGCTTGCAGGAGCTAAATGACTGGAACTGCATGACAGTGGATTAATAATTAACAGAGCAGATTGTGACAATGCAGGGTTGCCATTCCACTGTTATAGAAGAGACCAAGTTAAACATTTCATTGATATATATGAATGGATATGTGTGTGTGTATGTCTGTGTGTGTGTGTGTGTGTGTGTGCGCGAGTATATACCTATCCTTTTTTCCCCCTAAGATAAGTCTTTCCGCTCCTGGGATTCGAATGACTCCTTACCCTCTCCCTTAAAACCCACATCCTTTCATCTTTCCTTTTCCTTCCCTCTTTCCTGACGAAGCAGCCGCTGGTTGCGAAAGCTCAGAATTCTGTGTGTGTGTTTTATTTTTTATTTATTGTGCCTATCTACCGGCGCTTTCCCGCTTGGTAAGTCTTGGAATCTTTGTTTTTCATTTATACAGATATACTGGCCAGCTAAGCCATTAGAGGTCCTCCCAATCCAAAACTTGGCCCACATTGATGAAAGATCCTGGCATAATCTTTTCCTTGAATCAGCTAATAAAGTTGCGAGAGGGATGAATTTTGGCACAGAAGATGCTTCAACATGTGCAGCAATCTTGCAGCCTTCCTCTGTCTTGGTGGAAAGCCACTCATTGTTGTGAATACTAGACTGATTCACTACATGTACATAAAATAGCCCAGGAAGTTACAAATAAATGTAAAAGCAAATGTAATGGATGTGTGAAACGCAGATGTGTGGAACACAGAGGATTGGGCATAGAGCCCTGAGTAAATTGTTGGTTCACCACTGTTGGTTGCTTGAATGGTGAAGAGTCATGATGGTATGATGAGTGGAAAATGGTTTTAGTAGTTGTGATATGTTGTTGTAAGGGGTAAAGTAATTTGAGTAGTTACCAATAAAAGTGGAAGATCAATGCAGTGATGTATGAAAGGGCAAATAAGGATGTATTTGCAACAGTCAGTGGGCCAGAACTGTGTAGTGAATGTGCAGCCACTGAACTTTGTGTTTCAAGTCATGTAATTTTACGTAGGAAACTGAAAACAATATATATTGTGTTCTTGTACATGGAGTCTTGTTACACACTAGACACAGGTGGAGGCTCATGAGGCAAGTCTTTCTGAAGGTGGAAGGTGTTTGTAGTGCCACTGCTAAATTTTGGGCACTATTGTGGTAATAGTAGCTCTGCGACAGGTGTGTTAGAACCAGAGGAGCCGACAGGCACTGAGGCAGTGGTATGCTGATTTTATCACCAGGCCTGTTTACTTACCGTAAGGTAAGCTAGGATGGGCCAGGAGATTTTTACATTGTTGAGTCACAAGAATATTGCTTTATATGTGGCTGGAAGATGTGCATTCACATAACAGACATCTCGTTAATCATTATAAATACTTGCTGATTTTAGCACAGATATGAGTAGTCTGGCAGCAAGCACCCCCCCCCCCTTCCTCCCAAGAAGTGAGGGCCACACCAGTCACCACAGTCACCACCAGGTGATGGGTCAACAAGCAGTGGACTTGCTGATGTGCACTGGATGAATCACTCTCAGGATCTCTACAGTAGCAACCAAACTTCTGCCATGGGGGCAGTGGTTTGTGTCCAGGGCGGTGTGGTCCTTTTTTCTCTGCCACCTGGATGAGTGTTCCAGCGCCCACCTATATCACCTACTGGAGGACGCTCTTCTTCCCAGTCCCGTCATGTCCACAAGTATTCCAGATAATGGATGTGCCACTGCCACTTGCCACATGCCACCACAGTGTGCAATGTGGGACACATATTACTGAGCAGCCAAACCAAATCCAAATGTCAGCGACACTGGGCGCAGACATCACAGCCAGACATGTTGCCAGCAGCTGACACTCAGTGGGGCCCCCATGCCGCAAGGCCAATGGGTATGGCCACTGCATAATTGCAGTATGAATGTTGTAGCACAAGCTGAATAAAAATGTTTCATCTTGCAGCTGCATTTTCCTAGGCACCACCGGCCAGCACCGTCATCTTCACCCTCCACCAAACCTCACCCTCTACGCTGGAGTGGGCTCTCACCACCAGGCAGCTACAGTAGTGTTTTCTGTGGAACCACTTAAGTCAACTGATTAATGAAGCAGACCTTCCTAAAGCACATATGCAATTTGTTGTAGAATCCTTCAGAACTATTTAACACCATTCAGGCGCACATGAAAGTTTGCAATGGCCCATGATTCAAAAAGTATATAAGCGGTAGAGCAAACATAGAAAATGTCCTTTTCATTTCTGATTTGAGATTTTGAAAATTGTTCTTTTGTTACTAACTCATGTTTGAAGGATTTTTGGACCTATATTTAATTTTTTTTCTTTTGGTGAGAGAAATACTCCACCAATAACAAAAGTTTGTAGAATTACTTCTGTCACACTGTGTGTAATTCTTTGACTGCATACAGAAATGGAAAACTTACACATTAATGGGCATTATCCATTTATTTCCATGTCTTCTATTTCTTAATATTGATTGAAATAATTCAAGTTGAACAGATGTGGGATGCAAGCAACAAATGTGGGATGCAAGCTGTTTTGGGTTGTTGACAAAGTCAAACCCAGATCCCAAAATCATGTAAATGAACCTTTCTAAAACTGCACTCAAACTTTATTATAGAACTGACCATTAACAGCACATTGTTATACAGCAATAACAGTGACCTGAAGAACTCACAGAATGGCATTGAAAAATAAAGAATGAAAGAAGATTAGAGTTTCACATCTTCTTGACATCAACATCATTGGGAACAGAGTGAAAACTCATATTGGGCAAGATGAATATGGAAATCATTTGTGTTCTATTCAAAGGAACTCTCCTGGCATTTGCGTTATTCAGCTTAGGGAAACCAAGGAAAACATAAATTGGCAGGGCCAGAATGGGATTTGAATAACCATCATTCTGTATGTGAATCTAGTATGCTAACCACCTCACTGCTTCCATTTGAGTAAGCATATAAAAAATCACTTCTAACAGAAAAATAGCATATTCTACAACTGATTGATATGTTTTAGTCCACAGATGAAGTACAGAAGAGCCCACCTACTCTGTCACAAGGTCACATTCCTCAGTCAACAATGGCTTTGTCATGTACACACCAATGTAACCTCAGAAAACTGCCAAATGTCTAGGCTGTGAATGGAAAAATGTGTTTGCATGTGGCGATTAAATTGTGCAGAAAAGAGGGCTGGAGATGTACATGTGGAATTTGCCAACACATGTTGGCATTATGTAAAGCAACCATGACTATGGTGTGCTAGTGACAGAGAAGAGGAGTGTACATGGCACTGATCACCAACTCCTTATGCTGGAGTGTTGCACCAGTCAATTCCTGTAGATCAATAATAAGGACATGAACAAATAGTGACTGAAGAGTTTGAGGGCTCTGCTTGGGCAATATTATGTAAAACCTTGCATGCATATACCTTCACTGTATGGTGGCACCAAAACGATTGACAAGTCACTGAAAATGAAATAATTTACTCTAAACAGCACAATCACTCAACAACACTAACAAAACTTAAGTGATGTAGCAATTATTACAATCACACTAATTTATGATCACACTTCACAAAGTAATATCAGAATGAACTAAACCCATAGTTTAGTGGAGTCACAGATAAGCTAATCTGCTCACAAAGAAATTCACGTCATATCTTTTCACATTGTCCTGTTTCTTACCTCATTTAATAGGTCTTGCTCTAACTCCTTAAATGTCTATTTCTTAAATGCTCTTCACAGCTGACATAGGTTTTCACTTCCTCTATCAATAGTAACTGTGTTATTTGGTATAGCCTCTGGTACTGCGGCTAACTTCCAGTCTTAGCTGTTAGCTTGAGAAATATTCTACAACCAGTCTCACGGATTACTTGTAAGCAATCTCCTTTGTAGACTGATTGCACTTCCTCAGTATTCTATCAATAAACTGAAGTATATGCTCTACCCAAACCTGAAGCTATGTGATCATTCCATTTCATATTACTATGAAGTGTTACACCCAGGTATTTGTATGAGTTGGCGGATTCCAACAGTGACTCATTTATATTTTACTCATTGGATACTATGTTTCTTTTTTCATTTTGTGAAGTGCACGATTTTGCAATTCTGAGCATTTAAAGCAAGATGCCAGTCTCTGCACAACTTTGAAATCATATCAAGATCTGATTGAATATTTGTACAGCTTCTTTCAGATGTTTACTTTATTATAGATAACTGTGTCATCTGCAAAAAAGTCTTGGGTTACTATTAATACTGTCTGCAAGGTCATTAATATCCAACATAAATAGCAAGGGACCCAACACACTTCCCTGGGGCATACCCAAATTTACTTCTACATCTGATGATGACTCTCCATCTAAGATAACATGCCATGTTCTCCCTACCAGAAAGTCCTCAATCCAGTCTTAAATTTCACTTCATACCCCATATGGTCTTACTTTTGGCAATAACCTTACATGTGGTACCAAGTCAAATGTTCGAAGTCAAGAAATACTGCATCTACCGGACTGCCTAGATCCAAAGCTTTCAGTATGTTATGTGAGAAAAGTGCATGTTGGGTTTCACATGACTGATGTTTTGAGAGTCTATGCTGGTTAGCATTGAGGAGGTCATTCTGTTCAAGATACCTCTTTATGTTGAGTTCAGAGTATGTTCTAAGTTTCTACAACAAATTGATGTCAAAAATATTCAAGAGTAGTTACATGGATCACTTCTACTACCCTTGTTGTAGACAGGTGTGTTCAGCTTTTTTCCAAGAAGTGGGCGTGGTTTTTGTTCGAGGGATTTACAACAGATTACAGTTAGAAGAGGGATTAACTAACCCATAAATTCAGTATAGAATCTGACAGGGATTCCATTGGGCCCTGGAGCTTTGTTCAGTTTTAATGATTTCAGGGTTTCTCAACACCACTGACACTAATACTTATTTTACTCATCTTTTCAGTGGTATGAGGATTAAATTTGGGCTGTCCTCCAGGGTTTTCCTTTGTAAAGGAACATCTGTCAGTAACATGGTGATAATAGTGGCATTGATTAAATAACTAGGCTGTCTTATGTATGAAAACGTGTAGCCTTGCTTTCATTGCCATTCACACTGCCACTTCACCACATAGAATACAATGAGTGCATCAGCAGATTGACTTAAGTTGATATTATCACTAGATTTTACAGAAAAATGAATTTCAAGTATTGGTTACAAACTTCAGCTGTTACATTTCACTTTGTAAGTGTTAATTCTGAAACAAATGAGAAACCTGCACTCCATAATCTGTCTGAGAGCAAATGTCCCTATTTGCCTCCTTTGCAGATGCTTATGGCTTTGGTAGCATTAGTGACATAGTGATTATTACAGAATACCTAATCAAAATTGGCTCAAAACATGTCCAAATTCCAGGAGGGCATTAGCCCCTTCTTGTCCTTCATTGCTGACACTGATACTCCCTTCTGTCTTGCAGCATGTTGAACAGTTTGAGGATAAGTTGTTGCTCAATATAAAAATGATTATAAAAGTAGCTCAGGTCATTTTAACACTCTAGAGTTGAAGAATTCAGAGCAGAGATAGTCATTTAAAATCCTGCTGATGGAAGAAATATTCATCACCACAATTTGGCATGAAATGAGCAGAGAGGTGAAAAAGTAGCTCCTGATCACCATAACTCACACAAAGGTCTTGTGTTACATTTCAGACCAATCATGCAGTGAGGTAATATGACTCTCTTAATGAGCTGTAATTTTTAAGCTTGTTAATCTCAACAATCCTCTTCATGCTGCCATTTGAGATGAGTACACTATGTGCCAGCATTGGTTGCATTATATGCCTCCTTCATCTACATGAACAACATAAATGCAATCAAATGGCTCTTTACTCCTGCAAGAACATGATATTTCTTCATTTAAGACATTTCACAAAAGCCGGGGCATCACCAGTGGGATCTTCTTACTTCACTATCAAGAGCCCACTCATTCCGCATAGCTATATAATAAAAAGAATATTCCCAGAATGAAATTTTCACTCTGCAGCAGAGTGTGCACTGATATGAAACTTCCTGGCAGATTAAAACTGTGTGCCCGACCGAGACTCGAACTCGGGACCTTTGCCTTGCACGGGCAAGTGCTCTACCATCTGAGCTACTGAAGCACGACTCACGCCCGATCCTCACAGCTTTACTTCTGCCAGTATCTCGTCTCCTACCTTCCAAACTTTACAGAAGCTCTCCTGCGAACCTTGCAGAACTAGCACTCCTGAAAGAAAGGATACTGTGGAGACATGGCTTAGCCACAGCCTGGGGGATGTTTCCAGAATGAGATTTTCACTCTGCAGCAGAGTGTGCACTGATACAAAACTTCCTGGCAAAGGTCCCAAGTTCAAGTCTCGGTCAGGCACACAGTTTTAATCTGCCAGGAAGTTTCAAAAAGAATATTGTCACAACTGTGATTAAACTTGTTCAAATTAAATCCAACAAACATTGTGTTCTCACAGAAAGGCATACCCAACTAATTATTATTTTTTGCAAGTGTGGGAACAGGCAACACTTCATATAAACACAAAAATATGCTGAAGATACCTACACACATTCACCTATGCTAAAAGAGTAATAGTTAAAACACCAGACATACAATACGACAATAAGGTAATTGATTGTCAAGATGGTCGTGTGTGTGTATATGTAGAAGTGAATCACAATATTCAATTTCTGAACCCGATTAACTTAAACTGTATAGTGTGTGAAAAAAACAGTCATAAAAGGTTGTAGTGACCTATTCCTGACAATTGATCCCTACAAGTGTACAGTGCTTCATAAACATTCTGTGAAGTGTTAATTTACGTGCAGTGATATAGTTATTCTTTGACTTAGCTTCTGTTAGTTATTCTGTGCTGTTCATGTCTACACAATTCATTCATGTGTGTAGTGTTAAGTTATTGCTAAATATATGTGGGAATAAAGGAATTGTTTTCTCCAACACCCACATTTGGTGACCCCAATGAACTATGTTAATATCCGCGTCAGCTTCAGCGTTTAACGAAGTTCCGCAATGTTCACGTTTGTAACTTCCGTGCCAGACGCGTCGCGCTCGTTTCAGCATGATAATGACCGATTCGCCAGTCTCAATTCAACCTGAAGTCAGCAATGCAATTAACAGGGTGATGATAAAACTTCCACCATTCTGATTACATAATCCTCTATTGTGATTTGCCCAGTTAGAAAGCCAGTTCGTCCTTGCACAAATATCAGCAGATGAAACTAAGTACAGCTATGTGGTTGCAGCACTTACAGAAGATCTAGCAGCAGAAGTACAAGATATCCTAGCCACACCACTGGATACAGATTGTTATGCATCCATTAAAAACGCATTAATAACGCATTTGTCACAATCAGAGGCAAAACAGCTAGAGAAGCTACTGCCCAGTGAAGAGCTCGGAGATCACACTCCATCACAACTCTTACAACGTTTGCCCACACTGGCAAGTAACAATGTAACTAATGATGTGCTACGAAATATATGGTTGTCTCAGTTGCCGTCAGGTACTCAAAAAATTCTTACGGTATGTGCAGGTGATTTAAACGCGCTGGCACAAATGGCTGACAGGTTAATTTAAATGTATCCCACATAAAATGTCCCAACATTAACGCCACAACACGAAAATTCACCCACAGTGACGCTAGTCTCCCTACAATCACAACTGGCAGAGTTGACCGCACAGGTAGTTGCATTACAAACAACGCACAACTGCCAACGGCCATGCCGCCGACGGTCACGAAGTCGCAATCGATCACCATCACTACAGAACTTATGCTGGTACCAGAAGACATTTGGTAATGATGCACGAAAGTATACACAACCTTGCAAGTGGAAACATGAAGCAGACACTGTAGCAGCGATATTTTCCAGTGCAAACACTCGCTGACTTATTGTGACAGACCGCGAAACAAAACTACAGCTTCTCATCAATACAGGTGCAGAAGTGTCTGCATATCCAGTAAACTGCCTATCACGCCGGAGCTGTGATGACTGTTGTCTATTCGCCACCAATGACTCTAAAATTAGAACATACGGTCGAGTAACATTATTCCCTAACTTGGGGCTACACTGAGTGTTTGAAGTGGCAATTATATCACAGCCTATTACCGGAGCAGATTTTTTGTCCTTCTATGACTTACTGCCAGATTTTCAACGTTAGCGACTAATAGATTTGACTACTAGTCTGCATACAACAGGATAAGTCCGTTGTATCACACCACTAGAGGTACGCACAGTCACAGGCGACACACAATATGTACGATTACTGAAAGGATACCCCGAGATCACACAGTAATCGCCTACTCTCCCACCAGTCAAGCATACAAACGTCCACCACATTTTGACCACGCCAGGGCCACCAACTCACGCTCGGCCTAGACATTTAACGGCTGAAAAGCTAAAAGTGGTAAAGCAGGAATTTTGCAGCATGCTGTCACAAGGTATCTGCAGAGTTTCTAGTAGCATTTGGGCATCCCCAATTCACATCATACCTAAAAAGAAGAATGGATGGCACCCCTGTGGTGACTATCGCCAACTCAATGCAAGGACCATTCCAGACCGGTACCCAGTTTCACATATAGAAGACTTGTCTGCAAATGTTCACGGTAAGACGATATTTCCTACCACTGATCTAGTTTGAGCTTACTATCAGATCCCTATAGCTGCAGAAGACATTCCTAAAACAGCAGTGACAACACCATTTGGTCTATTTGAATTCACCCGAATGCCATTCGGACTATGTAATGCCACGCAGACCTTCCAATGTTTCATGGATGAGGTTACAAGAGATTTAGATTTTTGCTATGTGTATATAGGTGATTTATTGGTGATGTCTGCATCAGAAGAGGAGCACTTACAGCAATTGGCACAAGTGTTTGACCGCCTACACACACATGGACTAGTAATTAATGCTGCAAAGTGTGTTTTTGGTGAGAAAGAGGTCCACTTTCTAGGATATTTGGTGAATGCACAGAGTATTCGACTGCCACAAAGTAAAGTGGAGGCCATAAACAAATACCCCTGTCCTGTTACAGTCAGAGAATTACGACAATTCATTGGAGTAGTGAATTTCTACCAACGCTTCATTTGCACCTAAACCTAACCACAGTGTGCATTGGACTATCGGGGCTATAAAGAAAGCTATAGCAGAGGCCGCACAATTAGCACACCCAGTCACGCATGCTCCACTCGCTCTCATGGCTGATGCTTCATCCACTGTCATTGGTGCCGTACTTCAGCAACAAATTGATCAGTTATGGCAGCTCATTGCATTCTATAGTCATAAGTTGTCACCATATCAGCAACGTTGGGCAATATATGATCGTGAGCTGTATGCCACTTATGCGGCAGTAAAAAAATTCAGACACGCATTAGAAGGGTGACAGTTCACGATTTACACAGATCATAAACCGCTTACCTATACCTTTAAGGTAAAGCCAGAGAAAGCATCGCCCAAGCAGCTGCGACACTTAGATTATATCAGCCAGTTCATGAGCAGCATTGTGTATGTGGAAGGGAAGCTAATTGTTCCAACTGATGCACTTTCTCGCATAGAAGCAGTG
Source organism: Schistocerca gregaria (assembly GCF_023897955.1). Classification (NCBI taxonomy): domain Eukaryota; kingdom Metazoa; phylum Arthropoda; class Insecta; order Orthoptera; family Acrididae; genus Schistocerca; species Schistocerca gregaria. The sequence continues at coordinate 529,833,415 of NC_064924.1, forward strand.
TCCTCAGTAGCAGATGACATCACACAGGTGGAAGCAGTGAAAAAGGCCATTGATTAAGACGCCCTCGCGCATGCGCAACAATGTGATAGTGAGTTGTGTGATCTATTGCAACAAGAGAAAGGACTGAAGCTACAGCTTGTGACATTTCCTGAAGCAAGCATTGAGTTGAACTGTGACCTAGCAAGAGGAAAGATATGTCCATTTGTGCCACAGCAATTCAGAATACAGGCAATTGCATCAATGCACAATATGTCACACCCAGGAGTACGAGCCACACTCAGATTGGTCAAACAAAAATTTGTATGGCCATGTATGCACACAGACTGTAAAATATTTGTGAAGCAGTGCTTGGCATGCCAGAGGAATAAAATCACACAGTACGTCAGGGCACCATTAGGCACATTTCTTCCACCAAATCAGCGTTTTGACCATGTGCACGTTGACATCATCGGCCCACTCTCGACATCGGAAGGCTACAGTTATTGCCTCATGGTGATTGACAGATTTACTAGGTGGCCTGAGGCATTTCCAATGAAGGACATCAACGCAGAAACTATAGCTCAAACAATTTTTTGGGTTGGATTGCCCAGTTTGGAGTTCCACTGAGAATTACAACTGATCAAGGATGACAATTTGAAGCCTACATTTTCAAAGAATTGGATACGTTATTTGGTACGAAACGCATACGCACCACAGCATACCACCCTGGATCAAATGGCATGGTTGAGCATCTTCATCAACAGTTAAAGGCAGCACTGAGATGTCACGCAACACCGAATTGGGCAGAGACACTACCTATCGTACTTTTGGGTCTACGAATGTCATTCAAAAATGATCTGAAAGCAACAGTAGCAGAACTGGTGTATGGACAATCGTTACGCCTACCTGGAGAATTTCTGAACAGCATGGCAGATGATACAATCACAGCCTCAGAATTCGCCATGAGATTAAGAGAGCATATATGCCAATTGAGACCAACAATGTCTAGAAACCAGCTTGGAAGACACTCGTTCGTTTTTGTGGAGCTAGACAAGTGCACGCATGTATTCTTACACAATGATACTGTGCGTAAACCACTGCAGCCACCATATGGTGGACCATGTTAGGTAGTCAGTAGGGATACCAATACTTTCCGCATAATGATTAACAGTACACCCACCACAGTTGCAGTGGACCGTATCAAGCCTGCATCTTTGGACGCAACAGACACCCACAGCTACCACTGAACACAAACTAGAGAAGACAGGAGAAACTTCAGGATGTGTCCCTGTACCCCATGAACACCACAACACTCAGCCAACACCAATCACTGCAACACCAAGACCGACGTTGAGGACTACTACACCACTCCCTGACACAATCACTGACACACATGACGCACCACCCGGTTTCAAGAAAGAAGTAGTTACAAGGGATGGATGGCATGTGAAATTTAATCTGTGGTATCATTAGCATTAAAGGGGGGAGTCATTTTGTGACCTATTTCTGACAATCGATCCCCACAAGTGTACAGTGCTTCATAAACACTCCGTGAAGTGTTAATTTACGTGCAGTGATATTGTCATTCTTTGACTTAGCTTTTGTTAGTTATTCCGTGCTGTTCATGTCTACACAATTCATTCATATATGTAGTCTTAAGCCATTGCTAAATATATGTGGGAATAAAGGAATTGTTTTCTCCAACGCCCACAAGGTGTTTGAATATTTCAACTGGTAAGTGTGGGCTCACCTGTATTGTTTGACAGATTTAAATATGATAAATCTGCCATATGAATGTGCTTTGATGCACACTAACTGCCAGAAAATTGTGGACATAAAATTTAGTGCTGGGATGGAAGAACCACGGCAGAAGCACTCAGAAAAGAAGTTTCAGCAGCAGAAAGTTATTCATAGAATGCAAAATCAGTGTTAACACAACTCAAGGTAGGAGTCTGCAGCATGAAAACCAGCAGGAAAGATATATATATATATATATATATATATATATATATATATATATATATATATATATATATATATATTAAGCCTAAACCGAGCAAGGTGGCGCAGTGGTTAGCACACTGGACTCGCATTCGGGAGGACGACGGTTCAATCCTGCGTCCGGCCATCCTGATTTAGGTTTTCCGTGATTTCCCTAAATCGATCCAGGCAAATGCCGGGATGGTACCTTTGAAAGGGCACGGCCGACATCCTTCCCTAATCTGATGAGACCGATGACCTTGCTGTTTGGTCTCTTCCCCCCAAACAAACAACAACAACAACAACATTAGGCCTAAAAAGACATGCCATTTAGTGCATGAAATAGAGAAATTTGTGTTGGATATAGTAAAACTTGTAGACCACAAATACTGTAAATCTGAACTAATGAAAAGAAAAACTGGTGATTGTAAAGGCAGTAATAAGCCTCAAACGAAAGTGTATGAAAAAGTAAATTATATATGTAAATGTGTATTGAAGAAAAATTGCAAAATATGTGTTTTTGATGGTAGAGATGGAAAAGGAATCTCCAAAACTTTATGTAATACTTGAAGAAAATTTGATATAATTGGTACTGTCAAATCAGGAGCTTCTCTGAAATACTATGGGAGCTCTTTATAGGCTGAAAGTTCAAAATAAACTATATATTAAGTTTTCTGTTATAGCAATTTCACGGAGATCACTTAACAGGAAAACTGTGTGGTGATATTGAAATCACAAAGACTAATAGAAGATATCAAAAAAGTTTTAAATCATTTCCTAATGCATCTTTCGTACCAGATGACAGATCTGTACAAGAGCACTTTATAAAATATGGCCTGCACAGAAATGAAAGTGGTAAAGAAACCATGTATGCTGAACCAACAAAAGCTATTTTATCAACCTGTAAAGTAAACCGTGTTCCAATTATCTGCATGCAGTGGCAGGTATAGAGGGTCCAACTATATCTGTGCAAACAGCAGAAGAATCAATAGAAAGATTACTGCAATCTTCAAAGTGTAGCAACAGTGATTTTGCCATCTTGATAAGCACTCATCAAATTCACAACAGCAGTGGGCCCTGCCTTCATCAGCATCAGTTTCAGATCTTTATTGGCTGCTGAGCTTTCATCACAAGCCCAAGACCCTCCATTATTAATGATTCCTCTACAATTTTCAACAGTTCAAGATCTTCTCCACCTGATGTACCTCCACCATCATCAACAGTACCATAGGCAAGCAGAAGCAGCACAAAAATTAGGAAATGCACAACTCTACAGAATTTTTGGTATCCTGCCTCAGTTCCTGGACTAACCTAACTATAACTGTAAATACACTCCATTTAAGCACTAATTGCAATTTACAAAGAACAGTGCCATGAGATCAGAGAGTTTAGAGACTGTCAAACTTTGTGCATATATAATGGGTCTAAGAAGCAAACTGGACCTGCTGTCTGTTTGCATTAATGACTGCAATACAAAGGACAATGCCCTATTTTACCAAACACGATATGAGACAAAGGGTTGAAATTATGCACGTAAATAAGTACAACTTAGCAGCTTATCAATTAGAAATACAATGGAGAAAGATGTACTGATAATGGATGTAAATAATGTAGAACTGGTATATAAGTCTATGGATGTAAAAATTGTGTTGATCAACACTTTGGGGGTTGTTGCTTTGAAGTCCTTATTAATATACTGCCTATTTATGTGATTGCTGTAAATAGAGCTCCTTCAGGGAAGCTGAACATATTCTTCAAGCAAGTGGAATCACTTTTAACTCACCTGTTCTCTAAAACCAAAGAAATAATCATGCTTGCTGATTTTAATGTAAATTTTCTTACTTGTAATAATGACTGAACAGATACTGAGAATTTAGTGAGCTCTTGTAATCTGAAGGCAGTTGATGACATTCCCACAAGACTGACAAGAAACTGCACATATACTTTCCTAAAAAGTTATGTAACAGACTAACACAAAGAAACACAAGAGTTATTCTATGCAGTGATTTTAATATTGACTTTGCATAATGAACCAATGAAAAGAATGAATTACTGAATCTCTTTCAAACATTTAACATGAAATCTACTGTAGAAACAGCAACATGTATCACAAAGATTTCATCTACCACCATTGATCAGGTATTTATAAATGTAGAAATGAACTATAATATAGAAACACTAAACACAGGCTTTGGGGATCACACAGCTCAAAAACTCTTGAGTACGGAAAATGAGCTGCAATTTAAACACTGCCTAACTTCCACCAGTAGAAAATACAGTAATGAAAATATAAATCACTTTCTCCATTACTTAAGCAAAGAAAACTGGAAAGAGATCTATAACTGCAAACATAAGGATGGAAAATATAATAAATGTATCTGTAATTTTTCCTAATATTTTGAATTGTGCTTCCCTCCAACATAGAGGAAACTATACACAAGGAAAACAAAAGATAATAGATCCCTTCTAGGTTCTGGTATGCTTAAACAGAAAAGGATTACTACACATAATGTACAAACAACTCACATCACCTGAATTTGATACTTATTACAAAATCTAGAAAAAGATCTTCAGAAATGTTGTCAAACAATCAAAAATAATGGCAAATGTCACACACACACACACACTCACACACACTCACACACACACAAAATTCCACCAATAAGATGAAAGCCATATAGAATTGGAATATTGTAAGGAAGAAAACTGCAGCAGAACAGACAGACTTCCATAATATTAACTGCCTAATGGAAAAGTCAGTTGTGATAACTGAACCTACAAAAATTGCAAATAAATCTAATTCCTACATTACACAGATAGCCAAATATCTTATAAATCAAAATTTACAGTGTACTCCCAGAAATCAATCCAGATGTAAATAACAAATCCATTTTTCTATACCCCGTCAATGAAAAGGAAATACTTGTCATAATCAAAGAACTGAAGCCCAAACTACAATGACAATATCCCTGACTACATCTTGAAGATATGTGCTCCCCTCATAGCCAGGCCACTTGTTGACATCTGTAACTGTTTTATATCAGAAGAGGATTACCAGAAAAATTGAAGACAGCCAAAGTAAAACCTCTGTTTAAGAAAGGTGTAAAAACAGAAGTATCAAACTACAGGCCTATTTCACTACTGTCTGGTTTTTCCAAAATAACTGAGAAACTCTATTGTAGAAGACTAATCATTTTCATAGGAAAAAAAATCACATCTCAAATACACAACACAGATTCCAAAAATCTAAATCTACTGAGACTGTTATTTTTGCATTCCTAAATGAAGCCGTAAATGCAATAGACAGCAAAGAGCATACCTCAGCCATATTTCTAGATTAGATTAGATTAGATTAATACTTATTCCATAGATCATGAATACGACACTTCGTAATGATGTGGAACGTGTCAGGTTAATAAAAGATGTCTGTACAAGAAATTACATTACACAAAATATTGCATGACACTAATGATTAAGTAGTTTTTTTTTTTTTTTTTTGCTTACTTTATATCTAAAAATTCAGCCAATGAGTAGAAGGAGTTGTCATCTAGAAATTCTTTTAATTTATTTTTAAATGTTAGTTGGCTATCTGTCAGGCTTTTGATGCTGTTTGGTAGGTGCCCAAAGACTTTTGTGGCAGCATAATTTACCCCTTTCTGTGCCAAAGTCAGATTTAACCCTGCATAGTGAAGATCATCCTTTCTCCTGGTGTTATAGGTATGCACACTGCTATTACTTTTGAATTGGGTTGGATTATTATCAACAAATTTCATAAGGGAATATATATACTGTGAGGTTACTGTGAGGATCCCTAGATCCTTAAATAGATGTCTGCAGGATGACCGTGGGTGGGCTCCAGCAATTATTCTGATTACACGTTTTTGTGCAATGAATACTTTTCTACTCAACGATGAATTACCCCAGAATATGATGCCATACGAAAGCAGTGAATGAAAGTAGGCATAGTAAGCTAATTTACTGAGATTCTTATCACCAAAATTTGCAATAACCCTAATAGCATACATAGCTGAACTCAGACGTTTCAGCAGACCATCAATGTGTTGCTTCCAGTTTAACCTCTCATCAATGGACACACCTAAAAATTTTGAAAATTCTACCTTAGCTACAGACTTCTGTTCAAATTCTATATTTATTACTGGAGTTTTGCCATTTACTGTACGGAACTGTATATACTGTGTTTTATCAAAATTTAAAGAGAGTCCGTTTGCTGAGAACCACTTAATAATTTTGTGAAAAACATCATTTACAATTACATCACTTAGTTCTTGGTTTTTGGATGTTATTACTATACTTGTATCATCAGCAAAAAGAACTAACTTTGCATCTTCATCAATGTGGAATGGTAAGTCATTAATGTATATCAAGAACAGTAAAGGACCTAAGACCGAACCCTGTGGGACCCCGTGCTTGATAGCACCCCAGTTTGAGGAATCAGCTGTTTTAACATTACACGAACCACTTATTTCAACTTTCTGCATTCTTCCAGTTAAGTATGAATTAAACCATTTGTGCACTGCCCCACTCAAACCATAATGATTTAGCTTATCTAAAAGAATTCCATGATTTACACAATCAAAGGCCTTTGAGAGATCACAAAAAATACCAATGGGTGATGTCCGGTTATTCAGAGCATTTAATATTTGATCAGTGAAAGCATATATAGCATTTTCTGTTGAAAAGCCTTTCTGAAAACCAAACTGACATTTTGTTAGTACTTTATTTTTACAAATATGGGAGGCTACTCTTGAATACATTACTTCCTCAAAAATTTTTGATAGAGCTGTCAGAAGAGAGATTGGGCGGTAGTTGTTGACATCCGACATATCCCCCTTTTTATGCAATGGTTTTACAATGGCATATTTCAGTCTATCAGGGAAAACACCCTGCTCCAAAGAGCTATTACATACATGGCTGAGAATTCTACTTATCTGTGGGGAACAAGCTTTAAGTACTTTGCTGGAAATGCCATCAATTCCGTAAGAGCTTTTACTTTTCAGTGAGTTTATTATTTTACTGATTTCAGAGGGAGAGGTTGGTGGAATTACAGCTGTTTCAAACTGTGCAGGTATGGCCTCTTCTATTAATAGCCTTGCCTCTTCTAGTGAAGATCTAGATCCTATTTTCTCCACAACATTTAAAAAATGATTATTCAAAATATTTTCAATTTCTGATTGTTTGTTAGTGCACTTGTCATTCAATTTTATTGCACTAAAGTCTTCCTGTGCTCTTGGTTGCCCTGTTTCCCTTTCAATAATATTCCAAATTGCTTTAATTTTATTATCAGAGTTACTGATCTCAGACATGATACACATGCTTCTGGACTTTTTAATAACTTTTCTTAGTACCGCACAATAGTTTTTATAATATTGAACAATTTCGGGGTCAGTACTCCATCTTGCTGTTAGATACAGTTCTCTTTTGCGGTTGCAAGATATTCTTATTCCTTTAGTTAGCCAAGGTTTTTTATATGTTTTCTTGGAATTATGTTTAACTATTTTCTTGGGAAAACAATTTTCAAATACCCTTAAAAATGTATTGTGAAATAAGTTATATTTCAAGTTTGCATCGGGTTCCTTATACACTTCATCCCAGTCTAGCTGCTGTAGGCTTTCCCTAAAGTTTGCAATATTTATATTGTTAATTGAACGCACTGCTTTGAAAGTCTGATTTATTATACTGCATGGAGCTATGTCATGTACTGTAACAAGCTGTGCACTATGATCTGAAAGACCATTCTCAACAGGATAAGCATTTATGTCCTTAAACTTATCTTGGTCTATAAAAAAGTTATCTATCAATGTACTGCTGTTCTTTGTTATCCGAGTAGGAAAATCAATGACGGAGCTCAAATTGAAAGAACTGAGTAATACTAAAAGGTCATTCTTCCTATTACACTCTTTCAGGGAATCAACATTGAAATCCCCACAAATGATAATTTGCTTCCCCCTGTCTGACAGATAGCACAACAAAGCATCCAAGTTTTCCAGAAATAGCTGGAAATTCCCTGAGGGGGACCTATACACTGTTACAATTATGAAAGTGCCATCCTTTAGTTTAAGTTCAGTGGCACATGCTTCCATATGTTGCTCTACACAAAATTTTTTAGTTTCTAAATTTTTTGCACTGTGGAAGCTTTTGACATATATGGCAACTCCTCCTCTCATCATATTATCTCTACTTACATGTGCAGCTAATTTGTACCCATTGATGCTAACCTTTTGCATATCAGTGACAATGTGATGCTCAGACAGGCATAGTACATCTATTACATTCTCAGTTTCTATATCTTCTAAACAAAGCAGAAGCTCATCAATTTTATTGTTCAATCCCCCAATATTTTGATGAAATATACTAACATTTTTCATTTTACTTTTGCAACTATCTTGAACTTTTTTGACATCTTTAGTACTTGCATGGCTGAGTTTCCCACTGGACACTGATCTTACACTAAAAAAGAGTTTCCACCATGAGATGTAGTTCCTCCCCCCTTTAAATTTCCTGCTATCAGCCCAGCCAGTTTACCCTTCCCTTTCCTGTTGAGGTGTAGGCCATGTCTAGTATAGTCCCACCTACAGAGTGAATCAACACGAACCACACCAATGTGTGACCCCGCACCAGATCCAAGTAGCCGTTCCAACTCCAAATTAACTCTCCTGGCAGAAGAGGTCAAATGAGGTCGGTCGTGGCGCTCCAGAACCGACACAAACCCAACACTGGTATGATTCGATGCCGATGCAATCTTTGCCAGGTCACACTCTATGCTGTACCCCGGATCTCTGTCAATACTGTTGCCCGGCCCACCCACAATAACCACGGTGTCTTCCTTAGTAAAACCTTTACATAGTGAACCTAAATCCTCTGTAACCTGCCCAAGTTCAGCACTAGGTTTGAAAAAACTTGTGACCTGGTAATCCAACCCTAATTCATCCTGCAGAAGTTGGCCCACACCCCTAGCATGCGAACTACCTAGCAACAAGACTTTCTTTCTCTTTGCAGACTTCCCTACATTCTTAATCAATTTGCTGCTGAAAGCTTGTTGAGCCCTGTCTACATCTACTTCTGTGAGAGGCTCATCAGTTTCTGACTGAGGCAACAGGTCAAACCTATTTTGTACATTAATAACAAAGCGGTCAGAAGAATTTCTTGGCCTGTTCCTCATGCCTGTTGCCACTTCCCACCCCTGTTTACCCTTCTCCCCCCTTAACCTGCCCAGTTCTCGCCTAGCCTCATCTAACTCAGCCTGAAGGGCAGCAATTTTCCCCTCCTGTTCCACAATCTTCCTATCTCTACTGCATAGCCTACAGAACCACTGATGAGTCTCGCTCATTTTCCCAATTCCCACGCCACTACAGTCGCCCCAATGAAAAAAGTTACTACATCCATCACACCAGACCCCGGAGCTAACGATCCTACGGCACGTCAGGCACTTTACACTCATGGTACAAATCTATTTTAGTGACAGAAAGACAATTAAGTTACCGGAAAACAATGAAAATACGTGTCCGAAAAATTAGGCCTACTCGCGACTATGTAAACAGTGGTTCAGAAGTTTTTTACTGGAAATTACTTAAGAGATGACGATACTCTACAGATATAAAGGGGCAGCAAACGTATTTAGCACACTAAACTATCAGTAAATGCACTTAAGATTGCGGTATGAAGTTTAATCTGAAAACTCAAAAGTTCGGCCTGGCCGCGATATGTAAACAAAATGAACTTTACGTGATTACTGTGAAAATACGCGAGTAAGACAAAAACCTTTAATGGTATGCTTGCAGAGCACTATAATTAACGTAATAAATTAGTTTAAAGTGTTAAAAAACAGTTTATTACTACTTAAATTACTTATCTTGTACAAGAGCTGTGACTCAGACGTCCGTGTAGCAGGCGCAGACCTCTCTAAAGCATTTGATGTCATGAATCACAATATCTTGCTTAAGAAACTTTAATCTGTAGGTATTGGGGGTCCAGCGTATGAATGGATCAAATAATATCTCCAAATAAGAGAGCAAATAGTTAAGCTTGCTATCCAGGAAGGAAACAAGATAAAGTCCTACTGCTCAGGAAATCAGAGCATTAAGTACAGTGTGCCACAAGGCTCCATTCGAGGACCAATTTTGTTTCTACTCTTTGTAAATGACTTGGAATCGACCAGTCCACATCATAAATACATAAAATTTGCAGATGACCCAATGTGATAATAAAAGGAACGACCAGAGAAGAATTATTCCATAAGATTAAAAAGTGTACCACCCACATTACACACTGGTTATTTGGGAAAAATGGTTCAAACGCCTCTAAGCACTATGGGACTTAACATCTGAGGTCATCAGTCCCCTAGACTTAGAACTATGTAAACCTAACTAACCTAAGGACATCGCACACATCTATGCCAGAGGCAGGATTCAAACCTGCGACCGTAGCAGCCTCAGAGATCTGGACGGTTATCTGGAAACAATTTAGTAATAAACACAGAAAAAAGTGTTACAATGCACTTACACACAGTGCAAAATAAATGTCCACTAACACCAGACAGAGTTATGTAGCAGTACCCTTGAAAATATAAGCTCTTCAAAATTTCTTGGAATATGGATCTAAGATGGATCCAACAAGCAAAATACATTACAAATAAATTGAATACAATTTGTTACACTATCAAAATTCTTTCTGGCTGCACATTGTAAGAGAGACTAAAAACTGTATACTTTTCCCAGGCAGAATCATTATTGCAATATGGCATAATATTTTGGGGAAATGAATCTGCCAGCATAAGTTGTTTTATTTGCCAAGAGAGTACTGTAAGAGCCACAGAAAATGCTGTCATAAGGAGCTCATGCAAGCCCTTATTTAAGAAACTTCACATCCTTCCATTACTATGTCATAATATATCTTAGGAAAATCTTAGAAAATATCAACAGTCTTGTATTGACTAACCAGAGGATCCAACTGTATAACACAAGGAGACAGCAGAATATACATATTCTACATGTGTACACAGCACTAAAACAAAATGGACAACTGCAAAGAGGAAACAGATTGTACAATAAGCTACCTAATAACATTAATACAATAAAAGACACTTCAAAGTATAAAACTGCTGTCCATAAATATTTATTGAAAAAGTGTTGTTATGGTGTAGATGAATATCATGAAACATAAAAATTTGTTCTGTCCATGTTATGTACTTTGCATGTAAACCTGAACACCTTAATACAGAAGTGTGTCACTCTTACTGTTTTACTTTATTAATGGATATTTAAAAACATATGGTAATTTTGAATTTCAATGTTATTTGCTTATATGTTTCTTACCCTTAATAATGTGAACTTATTTAGAATTAGTGTGCAATTCTGAATTTTTCACAAAATATCTGCCTATAGACTTTTAAGTTCCTTGGCATTACACAGGTATTTTGTGAGCACTTATATCACTAAAAGATATCTGCCATAATCATTTTAACCATGTATTATCTCATCTCCATTTTTGACTTGTCCTATATCATCATGTGTTTCTCTGCACACAATGTATAATCTAGGGGATAAATAAAATGACAATTACAAACCGGACTGCCAGTATTTTTGTAGATATTTACGGATTTTCTAATGCATATTTAAGACAAATTTCAACTGTATACGATATCATAAACGTGACAAATCACAACATCGAGGACTAGGTCTGTCAAGTACATAATAAATTATGTTATAAAAACCCTTATTGGTTGTATATTGTATTAAACATAAGATAGATTCATATGAATTCAGCATAGAAAAAAATTGTGTTAAGATATTATATAGTTGTTAAAATGTATCCTGACAAATCCTATATCACAAATGGGATGATGATAAATAAATAAATGGTCATGATGGGCAATTGCTGACCATGCATTACGTAAACTCTGTTAACAAGAGCAGTTGTATCATTAGATCCTTTAGATTAATTACCTGTGCAGCCTTCAGCAGGAATTTTCAGAAGTTGAAATATACACTCCTGGAAATGGAAAAAAGAACACATTGACACCGGTGCGTCAGACCCACCATACTTGCTCCGGACACTGCGAGAGGGCTGTACAAGCAATGATCACACACACGGCACAGCGGACACACCAGGAACCGCGGTGTTGGCCGTCGAATGGCGCTAGCTGCGCAGCATTTGTGCACCGCCGCCGTCAGTGTCAGCCAGTTTGCCGTGGCATACGGAGCTCCTTCACAGTCTTTAACACTGGTAGCATGCCGCGACAGCGTGGACGTGAACCATACGTGCAGTTGACGGACTTTGAGCAAGGGCGTATAGTGGGCATGCGGGAGGCCGGGTGGACGTACCGCCGAATTGCTCAACACGTGGGGCGTGAGATCTCCACAGTGGTCGGCGGAAGGTGCACGTGCCCGTCGACCTGGGACCGGACCGCAGCGACGCACGGATGCATGCCAAGACCGTAGGATCCTACGCAGTGCCGTAGGGGACCGCACCGCCACTTCCCAGCAAATTAGGGACACTGTTGCTCCTGGGGTATTGGCGAGGACCATTCGCAACCGTCTCCATGAAGCTGGGCTACGGTCCCGCACACCGTTAGGCCATCTTCCGCTCAAGCCCCAACATCGTGCAGCCCGCCTCCAGTGGTGTCGCGACAGGCGTGAATGGAGGGACGAATGGAGACGTGTCGTCTTCAGCGATGAGAGTCGCTTCTGCCTTCGTGCCAATGATGGTCGTATGCGTGTTTGGCGCTGTGCAGGTGAGCGCCACAATCAGGACTGCATACGACCGAGGCACACAGGGCCAACACCCGGCATCATGGTGTGGGGAGCGATCTCCTACACTGGCCGTACACCTCTGGTGATCGTCGAGGGGACACTGAATAGTGCACGGTACATCCAAACCGTCATCTAACCCATCGTTCTACCATTCCTAGACCGGCAAGGGAATGCTGTTCCAACAGGACAATGCACATCAGCATGTATCCCGTGCCACCCAACGTGCTCTAGAAGGTGTAAGTCAACTACCCTGGCCAACAAGATCTCCGGATCTGTCCCCCATTGAGCATGTTTGGGACTGGATGAAGCGTCGTCTCATGCGGTCTGCACGTCCAGCACGAACGCTGGTCCAACTGAGGCGCCAGTTGGAAATGGCATGGCAAGCCGTTCCACAGGACTACATCCAGCATCTCTACGATCGTCTCCATGGGAGAATAGCAGCCTGCATTGCTGCGAAAAGTGGATATACACTGTACTAGTGCCAACATTGTGCATGCTCTGTTGCCTGTGTCTATGTGCCTGTGGTTCTGTCAGTGTGATCATGTGATGTATCTGACCCCAGGAATGTGTCAATAAAGTTTCCCCTTCCTGGGACAATGAATTCACGGTGTTCTTATTTCAATTTCCAGGAGTGTATAACAGAACGTGAATGGCAAATTTATCCTATTCATATTAATGAATGTGTTGCCCAGTTTGAAGCTGTGTTTCCTAACAGAATTTCAAAAAGTCACAATCTGTATGATTACAGCAGATAGTGGCTGACTAAGGAGATCAAAATATTTGATAAAACAATTTATATTTCACTGAGAAATTCTTGTCACTAGTTGGAACCTTTTGTGATCTAGCTACAGCAATGGCAGTTAGCCTAGTCCCTGCTACCCACTGTCGACATTCCAGCTTTCAGGGTGTATGACAGGTATTTTAAAAACATTCTAATTAGGTTTTCATAAAATTTTGATGTAAAATATTTGGTTAGTAATTATTATTATTATTATTATTATTATTATTATATACTTTAACTCTCTGTAACTCTGTTTTATAAAGTAAACTTACTTCCCTACTTTACAAACTACCATTACTGTGGAACTGGTGGGTGGTCAGGAAATTTTACAACAGAGATACAAAAATGAGTGGTAGGTAAAAAAGGTTGACTACCCCTGCTCTAAATCATCAACAGTGTGGATCACAAAATTCTACTTAGGAAGGCTGAGCACTATGGCTTAAATGGTAAAGAAGGGACTAGAATCATATCTAGATTATTGAAAACAGGTTTGAATATTCTGTAGTAGCTCCTGCCTGATATGACTGAGGCACAGTGAAATATGGAGTACCACAGAGCTCAATGATTGGTCCCTCACTATTATTAATCTCTATCAATGACCTGCTGGATGTATGAGTCAAAAAGCACACTTCACCTGGAAATTGGCAGATGACACAGCCATTATGACTGATAAACTAAGCAACAACAATAAGAGAAGCACTACATTGGACCACTTCCCTCAATGCTAACAAGACTCAGTACATTCAGTTTCACACAGCACAGAAAAAAATAGGAGGATGTTGAAATAATATGTGGTGACAAAGAAATATTGATAGTTGGGTCTTCCAAATTCCTGAGATTACATTAATAACACCCTAAACTGGTCAGTTTACATATTTGCTCATTTCCTTCTGTTTATGACTAGGAAACAATCAAAGATGCATACCTTGCATATTTCTATTCATTTATGACATGCCTTCATGTCGCAAGAAAGGTTCATCAGAATTTGTAACAGATTCCACACCAGATGCTCTTGCAGAAACTTATTCAGACAGGTGGGGCTCTCACCATGTCATGTCAACACATCTATTCACTTCTGTGCTTTGTCAACAAGAAACATACAACTTTGATTTCATCAGAACTGTTGTGCAGAATAACAGTGGTATATTTTAAGAGAAGAAAAGGAATTCAGCAACCACTCACAAATCCAATCTGTATTTTATTGCAGATCTAGACTTCAGCTATTGAACAGCTATCTTCAGTGTGTTTAAACCTGTTGTAAAGATTTGTCAAGTTTATAACAATATGTTACTACATGATTTAACAAATACATAGCCAGATTCTAATTGACTCAGTTTAAATGCATTGGAGTAGCTGAAATACATATCTGTGAAAACATACAGATAAGATTTGTGACTGATTGCTGAATTCCTTTTCCTTTTTTTAATCACACAATTTATAAAACAAACATTGCACATTATGATCACAATACAAGAAGTAAACATAATCTTAACAAAGATTTTAAAAATCTCATCTTTGTACTCAACATAAAGTCATACAATAAACTTCCAGTTCAAGTCAAATCCATCACTAGGGATCTGGGGAAAAAAGAAACTTGATATTTATTTAGAATAGCTCTTTCTATTCTTTACATGAATTTTTGGACAGTGTTCAATTCTCTGTGAACAACAATTAATTTTGAGCATTACCTGATAAACTATTTATGTAACACTGGTATCCCACTTATTGACAGAATATTTTATTTTAATTCATTACTAAGCTTCTATCCTTACTGAAGATTAAGTTGAGACTCACATGTCTCCAGGAAAATGTAATTCCATCAGATCATTTTATATGTGAATTACAGTGTAAACCCTTAACTTGTTTGTAAAGCAGAGTAGAGTAGAGTTTTATTGGTCCTGGTAATCATATAGTACACAAATAGTACATTCTGATGTAGGACAAATAAATGTGTAACAAAATATAATATTAAATTGCATGAATGTCATTATTTCTACATTAAATGATCACTGAGTTACAATATACAGAGAAAATATTGTACAAAAATAAAGAGTAGATTTTTAAAGCAGGAAGAGCATGTAGTGTACTGGCAGATTAATATTTGTATTACAGTAACATTTACATGGTAAATCATTAAAGTTCTAGTAAATTTATATGATACATCACTAAGGCAAAGACACAAATCATTACAGAACTTTCTGAAGGAACTTATGGATCCTATAGAAGCAGTGATGAGTCAAATATGTCTTAGCAGTTGAATTGAAATTTGCCAGGTCATTTATTGATGTAATTTGTGGGGGAAGTTTATTATAAATAACTTCCCGATAATACAGGGTTCCTTTTTCATTCAGGGCAGTGTTGGTGGGCTCTAGATGAAAGTCTCCTTTTTGCCTGTTGTTATAGGAGTGGATATTTTCATTTTTCTGGAAGAGAGTAGGATTTTCCATTCAATATTTTTTCACAAACATGGTTATCTGATACACATTTATATATGGAAGTGGGAGGATATCTAGCTTTTTAAAGAGTAGTCTACAGGTTTTGTTCCATTTTTCACCTTCAATTATTCTTATAATTCTTTTTTGTAGCCTAAAGAGCTTTTGGCTAAGGGAAGAGTTAACCCAGAAAATAATTCCATATTTCCGTTGCGAGTATATATGGGCATAATACACAGTTTTCAGAGAATCTTTGTTGCAGCACCCCCTAATATTCTCATTAAGTAGCATGTAGTGCTAAATTTCTTACAAACTTTCTCAATATGCATCACCCATTGAAGATTACCTTGGAGCCATACTCCCAAGAACTTAATGTTGTCTACATTCTGAAGGTCTTTGTCAGATATCTGAATCTGAACAGTTTGCTCACCTTTTTTTCACATTATAAAAATTTAGTCCCACTCTCTTACTTGCATTTATTACCAATTTGTTGTGACTGAATCAGTTTCCAATATTGTTCAGTGTCTCTGTCATAAACTTCTGAAGCATTTCCATTTCTTTCCCACTCACTAGCACACTTGTATCGTCAGCAAACTGGATGTCATTCCTGTAGAATTTGTGTGGGTAATTCACATATAACAGAAACGGAAACAGAAGAGGTCCCAGAACTGAACCTTATGGCACTCCATATTTAATAGTTTCATAGTTTGAATAGTGTTGAGTTAGTTAGATGAAATTTTGATGTTGCACTTCAACCATTTGTTTTTGACCGCTTAGGTATGACTTTATCCAGTTGTTAGATGTTCCTCTAATCCCCATGTTGTCAAGCTTAGGCAATAGTTTTGTGTGATCCATGATATCAAAAGCCTTAGAGAGATATACAAATATTACAATGCCATTTTCGCCATTATCTAGTGTCTGAAGTATTCACTTAACAGTTCAAAAATTGCTGTATCAGTTGACCGGCCTTTCCTGAAACCATGTTGTGCTGTGGAGAGTATTTTGTGCTCTACCAGAAAATTTACTACTCTTCTTTGAAAAATTTTTTCTATGATTTTTGAGAAGTAAGATAGTAGAGCAATGGGTCTGTAGTTAGCCACTTCATCCTTTTTACCTTTATGGAACAGTGTTTTGAACTTAGCTATTTTTAGGCATGATGGGGAAATTCCAGTTTGAAAGGAGCTATTATAAACGTGAGCTTATGGTTCACTAATGAGATCTCCACATTTTTAATAAGGCTGTCTGGGATGCCATCTATTCCAGTGGAATGATTGACTTTTAAAGTTCTGATAACTGACAGGACTTCTTTCTGGGTCGTTGGAAATTGAAACAGTGAAGTAGGATTTATGTTAGTATTTACAGATATACACTGAGCAGTTTATATTGTAAGGTTTGATTTCAGCGATTAATTGCTCACTTATATTTCCAAAATAAGTATTGAACACATTTGCTATTTCTTTAGGATTATTAATTTCTTTGACATTAAAATTCAATTTAATATTGGAATTTTAAGGAGAGAAATTGTCAGTTTCCTGTTTCAATATACTCCACACAGCTTTCATTTTGTTATTGGCATTATTTATATAGCAGTCATTTGCCATTAATTTAGCTTCTTTGATCACTTTCCAAGTCTCATTTTATAATTCTTGAAATATGCAAGGAATTCATTGGAGATCTCATATAATCTTCGATTTTCAGCACATGACTTTTTTATAACTGTTGTCAACCAGCAATTTTTTCTGTTAAGCCTACTACACTTGATTTTCTAATTTTTAGCTGGAAATGACATGTGAAAATAATGTGTAAATATATCCAAAAATACGTTTAACTTTTCATCTGTGTTTTCGTATCTGTACATTTCAGTCCATGTTTCCTTCTTTAGTAAATTCCTAAGGTATTCAATATTTTGATGGCTGAAGGTTCTTCCTATTTTTAATGTTTCTGTTTGTTTAATTGAGTTCGGCATTGAAGATATTTCAAGACGCTGTGCATAGTGGTCACTGAAGCCTGTGTTGAAGTTTCTAGCAGCATATTCATGGCTATACTTTTTTATCAGTATCATATCAATAGTGTTGCTGGATACACTTGTAACTTCGATAGGGGGAATTTATAATTGGGAGGAGGTTGTGTGTTGCACAAACAGCCATAAGATCATCTCTATCTTTCGAAACTTTGTTCAAGTCAATACATAGCATAACTGTTTTGTTTAGGTCCCTGATACTGTCAAGTTCTACAGTAGAGATTCCAAAATAGTCTTCTTTTCCTAAATTTTCAAGATATTTTAGGCAGCAATAGTTGATACTGTCTTTCTCAAATACACATGTTACTCCCTGTGTAGATATTTTTCTACAGAAAGAAGATGTCATAACATAACACTGTATACTTGTAATTGCTAACACCTCATCAGTTAGCCAATGTTCACTAAAACACTTTACAGATACTTATTTTAATTGATGTGATAGTAATACCACTAGCTCATTAGTTTTGTTTTGCAATGACTGCACATTTTGATGGATAGTTATAAACCTGGGGTTTCTGCTTGTCATATCCGATTCATCACTTACCATTATTTGTCTCTGCCTTCCTTTTGTTTTAGTCTGAAGAACACTTCTGGGATTAACTATGGAGGTGCAGTTTTCATCTGTGGCCAGTAAAAATCCTCACTTCTTGATGGTGGTTGTCTTGCTCTAGCAGGTTGAGTCCACTCGCTGTTGTTGGTAGATGTACAGGAAGCTGATAGATTGTTCTATTCCTTAGAAGTCTTTCTTTAATTATTTCACTAAAATGATCACAAAACCTTTTCCCTTCATAGTTCAAATGCATTATATGCTTCGTGTGCAGATTTTGATGCAGCTTGCTTATACCCTGTACAAGACACTTAGCGTATTGAGAACACGGTTTCCTTATTGTTTTCTGAATTTCTTTGCTTGCACACTAATTATAAATTACATCCTGCCTATGAGGCAGTGTGGAAACTACTGTGTTTCTGCATTTAGTAGCTTGTAGAAAATTCTGCATTGTTTTCACACAAACCTCTGGTTCATTTTTTGACACATCGTTTTAACCCATTATACAGACAATAAAGTCATTTTCCTGCATTAATTTCATCTGAGAGTTAGTGTATACAACATTTTTACATCTCGCTCCTGATTTCACTACACTAGTCACTGCTATGTCGCGATTTTTCTCATAGAGCACGACTGTTATAACTACAGTTATCCGATTTATTACCAGAGCACACTAGGACCTCATTTTTTGTATATCTGTTTACATATGATTCAAGTTGTGAGCTTATGATGATTCATATACTGTTATTACTATAATAATCTGACATGTTATACATGCTAGTGATATATACATATCAAAGATGCATTGAACTCTAAAATAAATAAAGTAAATAAATAATTATATATGAAAAAATAGATTGCTACCAACCATACAGAGGCATTGAGTGGCAGACAGGCCCCACATTTCATCTTGTTTGTGTTTTTGTGATATTTTCAGATATTTTTTTTAATTTTATATATTTTCACATATATTTTACTCTCCACAGCGAATCTTTGCTCATACCATCTGGACAAATGCTGAAAACTTTCCTTACCTCTAGCCGGAACTCAATCATACAGAGTATTCCTGTGTTGTTGCCAAGCTCGTGGAATCCTCCCCTTACACAATGCCTTCTAGCTGTGCAAAGTGTGCCAGTCCATAGCCCTCACCACTCAAATCCTGCAAAACCATACAAGTTGGGACCGAACCTCCTTGCACTGATTCTACTCCTTCTGTAAAACACTCCAGCTCTGCAATCCCAATGTCCTGCATCTCACCTCCCACACTGAAACCCTTGGCACACCAGAAACTAGAGCTCACACAATGCCACTTCAAAAAGCTGTCCAATCCGTACGTGTTCCTCTCCCATCTTGGACTACAATTATCCACCACCACTAAAGGGGCCCTCCTTAAACCTCCCTCACATCCCCTCATAACCGCAAAATCCTACCTTCCAAAAATACTACATTTGCCACACATGCTGAAACTCCCTCCTGTATACCTACAGAACTCATGTCTAAACTGACCCATAACATGATTATGAACCTGTCCTCTGAAAGCCTCAGTCCCAGAGAAGTGTTAGTCCTTTCTGAAGGCCTTACCTTTTGCCCAGCCTACAAATTCAATCATGCTGGGCTTGTTAAAGACCTCTCCTCCTGATCACTTCAGAGGAAACTTTTTTGCCCCTAACTCTTCTAATTAGACTCAAGCCAAAACCAATAATGAACCCTGCCTTACTCAATTTACTCCTTCATCGAATGTTATGCATCCTCACTCCCCTCCCCAAATCAGTGCTGTTAACTTTTCAGAATTGCTTAACCTTGTCTCACTATCATTCACCAAATCCCTTAACATAGATACCAAATTCACATCCACAAAAAGAAACACAATACACCACCTAAAAACTTATCCCAGCCTTATAATCCTATCTGCCGACAAAGGGTCCACCACTGTGTTTACGAACTGCAGACATTACCTGGTGGAGGGACAGATACATCCATCTACATGCCCATGCCACAGACACCCCACACCATAAACCTACAGGATCCCCCATTGCTTCTCACATCCCTAGGTCCATCCCACAAACTTCCTTCTGAGTCTATCACCCTCCTCAACACCATCACTCCCCATACTCCGACCTTCTAAATGCATTAAAGTACAGAAACAAAATACACAGATGCTGCATTGTGCCCTTTCATTGTCTCCACCCCCCCCCCCCCCCCTCCCCCACACACACACAGAGGAAGAACTAAGAACTCTGCTCTAGATGATCAATATCTTCAGCCTCTTACCTGTAACCTTCTCTCCTATATAAAAGACACTAACCATTCCTTCTACTGACTCCCCACATTTCCTGTTCCTTTACCACCTTGTGTCCTGCTTATCAGTGTCAGTGACTCCTCCCTGTGCACTAACATCCCTAATGTCCCTGGCTTTGCCACCACTGAACATTACCTTTCCCAATGCCTGACAGATTCTTCTTACTTATCACCATGAACAACTAAATCATCATACACATAACATCTCCTTTGACACCATCACCTACAAAACAATTCATCGTACAGCAATGTGCATGAGGTGAAATAATCAAACGCCATATCAGTTCATGGCCCATATAAAGGAATCTTTCCCAACTAATATAGAAGAATCCTTTCCAACTACCTAAAATGTTAAACCTCTCACCTGGCTCAGATTCTTTGAGATTTCTTTATGATCTGGACCAATCATGAGGACACTCTATCCACCTTACTCCAGAACCACAACTTATCTGCCATTCACTTCATGTGGTCCTCTGCTGCCCAGTACTCTTTCTTCCTAAGTGTTGACCTGTATGTCAAGGATGGCTACATCAGTAACTCCCTCCATATCAAACCTACCAACTGCCAGCAATACCCCCAGTTTTGACAGCTGCCATTCATTCCATAACAAGGAGTCCCTTCCAGGCAGATTGGCCACGCAGGGTCCTCATATCTATAGTGCTGAGCAGTCCCTCTCCAAATATACCAAGGGTCCCACTGAAGCCTCCGCACTTTGTCCAAAAACATACCTCCCTTGCCTTGTCTCCCCAGTCATCCACCATCCCTCACATACCCACTGTCTGGCCACAAAGGTGCTTCACCTTTCTTGCCACAGTACCACCCAAGACTGGAACAACTGAACCACGTTCTACACAAAAGTTTGACTACATCTCTCTGTTGCCCTGAAATGAAAAAATATGTTCCCACACCTATGCCATACCCTTGCCCATTCCTATTCCACCCCTGCTCCCAACCCCTGCCCTATGGCTCATATCACTGCAAAAGACCTAGATGAAAGATCTGTCCCATAAAACCTCATACTACCACTTATTCCAGTCCTGTCACTGGCATCTCCTACCACATTAAAAGCAGAGCTATATGTGAAAGCAGCCAAGTTATCTAGCACATTAGCTGCAATCACTTTGTCCCACTTTATTTGGGCATGACCACTGACAAGCTGTCTGTCCACATGAAAGGCCACTGCCAAACTGTGGCCAGAGACAGTTGAGCCACTACCTGCTTACCATGCTCCTCAACACAATATTCTTGACTTCAACGACTCCCTCAGAGCCTGTGCCATTTGGATTCCTCTCACCAGCAACTTGTCATATTAATTCCTTTTGTATTTACACACCCGTATCATTTCATCTGGGCATTTGCAATATACGGTCATGAGCAATTGAGTATGAGACAGCTGCTGTGTTCGAGAGAGAACAGACCAGCAGGTTCAGCTGCGGGAATAGTTGGGTGTTTCACACCACTGACATGGTTTAAGCCTGGTACTGGTACTCCATGTAAAAGTCGAATTCAGGTTGGGTAAGGTGAGAGATATCAATACATTCAGTTGAAGCCAGGCCACAGGTGCTCAACACATGAGACACTGTCCAGTGTCATGCGGGTGCTGAGCTTTTTACGTGCCACTATTACAAGGGTTCACTCTGAACACCCCAATTCAGTTACAATTGTCACCATTAAATCCAACTAGCATGGGCAACATCATGTCAGTGTAGGAGTAAGCACCAGCTACGGTAGACGGCAACAGCAGACTGACAGCTAAAATGTAGCAAATCACCTGGAATTAAATGATACTCAACAATAATAGGTGAGTAACCAAACTATCCATAATCACCTACCGAGCGAGGACAATGGTTCAAACCCATGTCTAGCCATTCTGGTTTTCTGTGATTTCCCTAAATTGCTTCAGGCAAATGCCAGGATGATTCCTTTGAAAGGGCATGGCTGAAATCCTCCCCCATCCCTCCCTAATTCAAAGGGATCAATGACCTTTTGTTTGGTCACCTCTCCCCAAATCAACCAACCAACCAACCAGAATAACCTCCTATCTATGGGGGTGCAGACATCATTGTGCCTCAGTCATGTTTATTTTATTTTTTATATTTCTGCAATGAAATCACAGGAATATATCGCAATGCTATAATGTTTCAACCAACCGATGGTCATCTTAAGACTGAAGGTACATGCTTAAGGTGATTTCTGTTCCAATGTTAAAATTGTGTTCCAGTATTAATCACAAGACAAAGGAAATTAGCTACAGCTGTGTACTTAGTCTGAACATGACCACTGGCTCAGCCACTGTGGCTCGTCAAAAGCAATTTCAGAACTGTGCAACACTCTTATAATTTTGTCAAAAAATATACTAAAAAAATGAAAGAACTCAATCACTTAATGTCCACTTGAGGTTTTTTTTTTCATGCTTGTATCTCTGCTCACTGCACATTGCAGAAAATAGATAATAATGTTGACACAATAATGCTATTACTCACACCAAATATGTAAAAAGGTCACCTGACTGATGAACACTGTTGGTACACACTAATGGCAGGGTACAAGGACTCTGAAAACCATACAATTTGATGCATCCCAGTTGTAAAAAGGATACCATTAAGGCAAGCAGAGTGTTACTCTCATTTGGGATGTGATCATACATGATGCAATGGAGTCCCTAACATGTCTCCTATCATCTTTTACTTGTGAACTATACAGGAAACTGCTTTCTAGTCACATACTTCATCTGTTTACCTAAAGAATGCCATAGATTACCTGCACCTGCAACAGAACAATGTCTTACCTGATCACTCCCACATACTATCAAAATAATATGAGCTGGCTCTAACCACTATGGGACTTAACATCTATGGTCATCAGTCCCCTAGAACTTAGAACTACTTAAACCTAACTAACCTAAGGACAGCACACCACACCCAGCCATCACGAGGCAGAGAAAATCCCTGACCCCGCCGGGATTCGAACGCGGGCGCGGGAAGCGAGAACGCTACCCCACGACCATGAGATGTGGGCTAATATGAGCTACACTATGGCATTGTGTTGCTTCTGTTTCCCCATCCCATCAGATGATCTGACTTCAAACATATGGTGCACATCTGTGACACTGGTGAGCAAGACGTGTCATGCCTTGCCCCTGTTCAGAGCACTGTCAATGGCAGTGGAAAGATCATGGACCAAAGTGGATCCTAAGCAATGTCTGGGCAAGGAAGGTGCTATAAGATACTGGGAAGATGTGCCTAATCCATTTTCTTGTAAGATCAGTTCAGAACACATTCATATTGCATGGAGATAAATTTAATGTTGGGTAGAATAGCAAATAAGTCACATGACACACAAAAAACTCATTAATTTTTTACTAATATAATTTATTCAAGCTTATTCATTTTTAGGGCATAACAAACAATGTGTAGGAAACTGAGTCTTCTGGCACTCTAACCAGCATCACAGGTGGTTGTTCTCATAAAGAACATTTATTTATGAGGTTCTGTACACGGTTTAGTTTTTCCTGCTCATTAACATTTTATTTAAATTCAGTCATTTGGATCACAAGGTATAAAAATTCCAAAAAACACTCAGAATTGCAAGTTTAGGAAGAAGAAAACTTCTGAAAATGGCATCATATATGGATTTGTGTCTTACAGGGGCTCACATGGCATTCTGGAACAATGATGACATTAATTCTGAGCACATACTTCTGGTATAAGGCAGGTCATTCATAGTTCCAATGCACAACTGAGGCACATGCTGATTAAACAAAATCAAATTCTGCCATTATAATGCTGTAGAATTTTTCCTGCTTTTCGTTATTACTGCAATGACAAAAGGGATACTTTGCCATGTAACAATAATGTACTAATATTAAAATAGCTTCATTAACAAGTTTTTGACTCATCCTGGAAGCAATTGAAAACACTTTAAACAGAACACATAGGTAGGTACAATAAATGTAGTTACCACTTGTTCTGTAGAGAATGGAGAATGTAAAGAAATGGACATGTGAAGAGTGTTGTAACAAAGAGACACAAGTTCTAACTCTTGTTACTCTGCACAAATATGATTGTCTATCTGCTGGGATATATTGACCATGTGATTCATTAAAGCTAAGCTGACATATATATTAAACTGTTGGACCCTGAAAACTTGATGTTTTGTATATAAAATTGTGTTTTTATAACACCTGATTGACATATTTGGTAAAGTAAATAATATCTGCCAATGGAGAAAGATGAGAAAAGCCCAAAAATGTATTTATCTTTTTGTTCAGTGCCAGTAATGGAAAAATATGGATTTTCTGGCTAAAAGGCTCACAACCTTCAATTTATACACCATCTACTTCTCTCACAGAGCCTATTTGTCAGCATCATCCTAAGGAGTGGACTTTGATTATGCTGCATATTTTTTTGTTTTGTTTTAGATGCTGTTAAGAATAACAATATACTGAAGGCTTGTATACATTGCCAGCTATATAATCAGTAGCTTCACATTGCCAAAGCCTCAGGAAGCCAATTGAATACACATACATGACTCTGCCTTATCACCATTTCATTCTCAAAATCACAGTAGTGTTTATTATTATTAATGCTCTGCCAGTGTTTAACCTTTTTATTTAGAATATTAGAGATTTGATAACAAAAAAGTATTGTTGTAGAAAGAAATTATGCTTACAATGACAGAGTTGAGTCACACCACTTTTGGTATAAGAATTAAATACACTGCCAATTCCGTCTCAGATTCGCACCACTGTGATTCCACAAATTGGAACACAATGAACAATACAAGAAATATACAGCAAATTCCACAGTGAAACTTAAAAGTAATATGCAGCAGTATTATTGGAACATGCAACAGGCTACACATTATTACAATGCCTCAAATTATATTACATTTAGCATGCAGTAATGCAGTCAAATATCAACATTTAAATATGGAATAAATGTAATTTTTGAAATGAGAATATTTTCTCAATCTGAAATATATTTAAATATTTAACAGTATTATTATTTCACTTTAACTTTTATATATTATAGGAAATTATTGAAACAATATCATCTACCCACAAAAGCAGCAGCATTTGTAGTTTTGTATTTCAACAGTACATAACAACATGTGAATGCACATACATTTATTCACATTCCTGTCACATAGTTTAACTGGTTATATTTACCTTTGTACTTATTCCAGTGGTCATACACAAAAATTTTGAGATTCATATATTGTGTTTATGTTTCAAATGAATTGTAAAACATAAGGAAGCAAATACAAATTTGATTTTGTTGACACATCTAAATTTGGATTTATGTCGATCAGGACAATATCATTAGTAGAAAATGGCATCCCAGTATGAAATTCACAGATATTTTCTCCTAAACATACGCATCTCATATGTGATGCAATCACCAACAAGAAGTGTGTTCCTTCTACATACATTATGACTGATGCAAAGAGAAACAACATACTTTTTTATGGTAAAAGATCAGGTCATGTATGCAATAAAAACTTTAACAGATTAAGTGCATCTTTAGTTAAAACACAATCTTGCAAGTACTGAATGTGTTGATATATATATAACTGTCTTCACAGCAAAATTTGCAAATGTCATTAGACCACATTTTTCTCCTCATATATTCCTTCAAAGCTGTAAGATTCTCTCATTTTTTTAGTGTCATTTACAACATTCCATGTATAGATGTTTAATAAAGTACTGAAATATAATTCTTGAAGATGGCTATGTATATTAAAAATAGATTATAATTACAATGTATTATATTTCAAGTCAACGTTGGAGGATGTGATGAAAAAATGTCACATCCATTTACTGTCATTTTTACGTAAAAATATACCAATATTTATTTCTAGTTAATATTAAAATACGCTATTTCAAGGAATTTAAAATGTGGAAGTTGGTCAGACACATTTTACACTCAAGTTCAGTTCAAACGTATAACTAGAACCAGTGTAAATAAGATTAAGGAAAAACAAGTGATAGTAGTACTTCTTCACAATGACATATGAATGAAACCTACACCCCACAAAATTGCTGGCTAATCACTTAAGTGTAACGGCTGGTCCTCATTGCATTATTCTACCAGACGTGCTGTCTATAACTGCTCTGAAGAGTCACTTAGCAGTTCACCCTTTTGCATTCAAAGCAGTCCCTTAATTGGTTTAGGGCATGTGCAAGTTTTAAATGGCAGAATGAAAACAGGAAAGGCACTAACAGCACAGACATATCATTCACCTCTTGCAGATTTATTATTTTCAACACCTGTACTTAACAACAGTTCTTCATTATGAATCTAACATAACTGATTTTTCCTTTTGTAGTTTTTTGTTTTTATACCTGAAAATTAGTTTTTTTTTTGAAATATGAACAAACTGATGCAAGATGCTGGCAGAAGAATGATTAGAATTTGGAATTTGCTCTGAAAAGAGAGTACCACTTCATTCCTTACAAGTTTCACACTCCTCAACACACAACATATTTTTTGTTTTCCAAGAAACCAAATTTTCAAAATGCTGCTACAAACATTCACTGAGTCATGACAAATATTTTGCACAGAATAAAAAAATTACCTCTTAAAATGATCTGAGTCAGTAATGTTTGTAAAAATCATATAGTACTGTCTTGTGCAACTTACTTTAAACAGTTTCACTGGCACACGAATATATATTTCACCATCCACAAAATTCATGCTCAAAATGCACTTTAAAAATCGTTTGTGCACAGAAACCTGTAATGAAATGTTCTGTCAATATGAAGACAGCGAATCCAAAGTCACAACCATCAATCTTTATATGATCTCTGTGACACAAATATCATACTTTCACATTTAATACAATATCTGCAAAAGGAATCTCGTGATTTGTTGAAGTAACAGACTTAGTACGCTATTCATTCAGAAAATGTCTCCATGCATACAGTCAGACTGTCGCTTCAAATGTCTGAAGGTCAGGCAGAGCAATTCCGTCCAGGCACACCACACAAGAGGAAACACGAGAAAAAAGAAAAATCCACTGTCAGAATGGAAAGCAATTCATTTGTTCCCTGTAACGCAGATCACTATTGCGAGCAATAGTGTCACTGCAAGGCAACTCGCAATTGTGAGCAACTTCTGAAGTAGTCCTTGTTCCAACCATACCTGAGACTCCTCTAGGTCCACTGTTACTAGTATAGCACTGGAGTCCTTCAAGAGTTCGTGGTCTAGAAGCTCTTCCTGCAACAATAAGAGACTCACCATTCTGAACACCATCTCCACTCTGTGTTCTTGGTGAAGTAGTTCTTGCAATTCCAGTCCCACTTATTTTTGGTGCTTTATAAGATGGTGTTCCTTCCTGACTTCCACTTACTGAAGTTGAAGCTGTCCTGTCAGCAACAGAGGCTCCTGATTCGTTAGAGTTCTGGCGGCCACCAGTCAGTCTTGCAGCTGAAATGACAATGGCATCACCTACAACTTTCATTTCCAAGTCACCCCGTCTACTATCAGAAACCTTATCACGATCTTCAAGGCATCGTACCCATTCTGCTTTGTTTGCTCCACTCATGTCAGATGGAACAGGTTTTGGAGTGGCAACAGATGCATTTTGAATTTTGATATCAGCATCATTTATTGTTTTCTCAGGAGCAGTCCTGGTGACATCACTGCCATCATTACTTCTGACCTCACCCTTAACATTACCATTTTTTTCTTTTTCAGTGCCCTCTTCCTCCTCCTCATCATCATCCAGCTCAAAATCATCAACATCATCATCAGTCAGCAGTAGGCCTTTGCTGCTTCCAATATCGCCACGATGCACCCTTGGTGTGAGTGGAGCAGGCAGTACTACTAGCTCATCACATTCTGCACAGTAACCAGCCAGAGGCAGTGATCCAGCAGCCATGACAATGCCACCTTCAGAACGTGCTTTAGTAACAGGACGTGCTTCTCTCGTGAACTCACGGATAGGATGGTCACTGTAACATTGTGTACACTCACTCTCATCACTGACTGAGCTAGATGGCTCATCAGGGAACAGGGAAGGGGCAACAAGGCTACCACTACCATCGGTATAAATGTACCGGACACATTCCGCACTTTTGTAAGTGCCAGGGAAGTGCTCCACTGCACCATCCAGATAGTGCTCACTGTGTGTTCGCTGTGCTGCTGCCACTGTATCAAAAGGCCACTCCTGATTGTCTTCTGCACACACTGAGTATCTACTGCCAGCAGTTACATCTTCATCTTCTATGTCCTCCTCTTCTTCTTGCTCCTCCTCATCTTCTTCTTCTTCACCCTCTTCATCACCCATGTCATCCTCAGGCATGCTGTCCGAATCTCCAGCCAGTGTGCGCTCACTTACTTCACCGGCAAACACAACATCATTCTCACTGGAGACACTATCAATGTATGGCAGGTCTTTTGCAGCAGCTGCAGCTGCAACAACAGATTCGCCAATACTGCTGCTTCCTGCAGCAGTGGAGATTGCAGTTTCCTCTTCACCACCAGTAGATGGCTTGCTGCCACCACCAGGAGCAGAAAAACTACGACCTCTTTTGCTGGGAGTCTTCCCTGTCACACCTGAACTGCTACTGAGCTCTTTGGAACCGCCTTCCTTCCCACCACCACTGACTGCCAATTTATGGATAGCAGGAAGGGCATCTGTAGCACAACTGCTGCCTTCGCGGCGGGAGAAGCCTGGGCTGCGTCTTCTGCGAACTGCCCGGTCTTCAGCTGCAGCCATGGCATCACTGACTGGAAATGCCTCAGTGGGTGCAGCCAAGACCTCACGGTGGTAATCCTCAGGCCGGGCATTGATCTCCACCTGAACACGTATACGTGTGCCATTTGGGGTGACACCTGCCTGTAGATCACGTGAGCTGACGTTACCAGTGCAAGCAGCAGCAGCACGACAAGCATCGTACGTGCACGGCACCCTCTCTCGGTAGTCAGGTAGACTGACACTGGCAACACATATGCCAGCCTTACAGAAGATGCCTGCACGGCCTGCTGCTGCACGGTTATGACCCCGTTTCCAGTAACGACCCCTGCC
This sequence comes from Schistocerca gregaria, assembly GCF_023897955.1. Taxonomy (NCBI): domain Eukaryota; kingdom Metazoa; phylum Arthropoda; class Insecta; order Orthoptera; family Acrididae; genus Schistocerca; species Schistocerca gregaria. The sequence goes on from NC_064924.1 coordinate 529,863,254, forward strand.
ACGCAAGGGTGGTGGGATAGCCACTGCCTCACTGACACGTCCAGCACTACCACCATAACCCACTACAGCAGCATCTGCACGCCAGCGAGGGCCACTTGCAGGAGCTGCGGGTGCTGAGAACGCCTGTGCAGCTGGCTCGGTGACAGAAGCTAGACTGCGTCTGGCATATCTTATTACACCACCAGCAGAGGAGACACCTGAACCACCATTAACCCGGTAACCACGTGGCTTGTTGCGCTGTGGGCCATAGAAAAAGTAACTCGGAAGATCTTTTTTTTTATCCGGCAGTGGTGGAGTCGGCAACGGAGGTGGTTGTGGCGGCTTCACTGCTGCTGGTGCTGGTTTGGCAGGAGCAAGGGTAGGGATAGGAACATGGGGAGGAGCTGGGTTGGGGACTGGTACCGATACAGTGGCATTAGGCGGTGGATGGTCATCCCAGGGTGAGAACAGATCGTAACCGGCGAGATTACACGTACCCGCCACAACACTACCAGAGTAGCGAGGCCATGCCACTGGGAAAGGCACAGGACCTGAGGCACTTTGAGCAGGCGGAGGTTGTGGGGGAAGCAGTGGCAGTTGTGGCGGCTGTGGAGTCAACGGTGTTGAAGCCGCCGATTTGTGCTGTGGGGTGCGGTCTCGGGCACGTGCTCCATTTGTCTCGGCACAGCACGGTGACACCACCTGTCGACACGAACAACACGACCAGCGATCCTTGCTCACACCACCATCTGTCTCACTTCCTGCACCACCTCCGCCCCATGTCGGTGAGTTGTCAGGCGATGATGGTGGCAGTGCAGAGCCACGCCCGAATTCCACGAACCAGAGCTTCTCCTGCTCACATTCTCACTTTTTCTCCTTCATGTCCTTGTTTAGATAGTGTAGAACATAATGTAGCACCAGGTCATAACAGTACTTGTACTCCGTCTGTTAGGAAACAGAAAATATCTGTATCAGGTATATAGTGACATAACAGTAAATTTACCTAAAGTAATGACTAGTCTGACAGAATAAAAATATGCACCTCAGAGAAACAAATGAAACGTTCAAACAAGAATGGAGCTGCTCAAGAAAAATTTTAGTTTTAACTGATCGTGGAAGAGTTTCTGCGTGATCATTATAGTTAAGTCATTCTTACACATTTTCAATACCAGATACTCCATTATAATTTATTTGTCCAATATTATATTTGTCCAACAAATTTCATGAACATTTGGTGTCCTAATATAGTATTCAACATGGCTAAATAATGGTTCAGATCCATGCAGAAATATGGCCTTCCTAGTGCCAGCAAGGAGATTTGAAGAGGTAGGGACAGGCAAAGACAAGAAGCAACTGTTATAGTTTCTTTCTAGGAAAGTGTCATGTCTCTAGCTAATGAGTGTCAGATTGCAGTAGAAGGTTAGGGACAATATTATCAGTTCAGTACTTCCCATATGATGCTCAACAATGCGTAACTGCTGTTAAGTGGTTGGGCATAGTTGTGCAGCAAAACAGTGACTTTTTAGACAAGTTCTGCCATTTTATTTAAAACAATTTCTGCAGCTATCCCAATAACTATGATAACATGCAGTATTTACTGTAGGTTTCTGGAAGTAAGTTACCTTTCTATATGCATAGTCCTGATCACAACATTCAATTTTACATTTTACCACCGTCATCTTACAACTGATAGTGTGATGGAGTGCTATATAACAGATGCCAACTACTGGGTTTATGTTAAGGCTGTACCTAGAACTAAATAAATGAGAATTTTAAAAATCTCTCACAGCTGAGAATTCTCTTGTCAGAGCCGGTGTTGACCAATCTACATCTTGGGAATCATGAGCCTATCATTCCCAAGTCAGTCCGCAGCCTTTACTGGCAGAGCAATCCCATCTGGGGAGTACAGAGTTTTTTTTTTTTTAACAAAGATGAAAATTAAACTGAAAACAACTCCACTATTTCAGAAGCATGAGCACACAAAGTAAATGAAGCAATAAGCAGAGGGGGTTGGGGGAGGAGGGGGGGGGGGGGGGCTGAGGCTGTTTTCTTCAACGAAAGAGCTCTGCTGGAATCAAATACTGACATAGAACAGCATGTCATGTTTGAGAGCTAGATTATCTGGAATGTTGTCTAGAACAGAAGTGAAACTACTACTTCCTTCACATTACTTGTTCTTGGCCCCTAAATTCCTCTGTTATATGATACTATAAAATATTCTGTTGCTTTGCAATCTCTCCATTTAGTTAACACATTTCTAGAGACTTTCACTCTGTCCAACCCATTTCATTTTGGTTCTTGTTCAGTTAAAATTTTTCACTATTATTTCATCTCTCTGAATGTATACAAGATTCTGTTTCATGTTTTTATAAATAGTTCACTATCTTTCTTAGTGGCAGTCTTATTCTTTCTATTTCAACTCCAGATTTCTGCCAGTGATTCCACAAAAGTCCACTATTTTCTCTTCCCACAACATGTAAGTCAGAATATTGTAAGTGGCAGATAGAAAATCAAATGACAAAATAATGTTGGTTCACTTTAATGTCAGGACAAAAGTTATAGAACAAACAGAAAATGAACTTACAAGGACCAAATGAAACTAAAAATAAAATTTACAGTTTTATCAAACAATGAAGAAATATGTTGGGTTTGGACAGTTCTGATTCATTTTAAAATCTGGAGTCATACTTGATTCATAAGATCCAGAGTAAAAATGGATGGAAAGGAAAAAAGTTATGTTGATTATGAGAATTTATTTAAGAATAAAGAGGTATATCAGAACAAATTAAATGCAGCAGATGATTATATCAACAGCAGAAAAATAGGTAATTTGTTTACAAAGGTATTTACGCAAATAGCAAAAGATGTTGCAGGTAAAGAAATGGAAGAAGAATATATGGCTCAAATAAAGAAAGGAACAAAGGGTATCCACACATATTTTTCCATGGGGCAGGGGAAAGTATATGAAATTGTCATTTTGATATAAATGACCTGGGGAACTTTGAGATGTACCATACCACAGAAACTAAATTTTATAACTCACACAAAAAACTGAAAAAACATATTATATTTCGGAGAACTGATGGTTTTCCATGGTGTAAGAGAATTCTAATGAATAAAAGCTCTGTACTCCAGATTTCAAGGGGTGGGGTGGGGGGTGGGGATGGGGGGGGGGGGGGGGGGAGGCATGTGTTCCCTCTTGGTCTGTCTTCCTTCTTGTGTGTGTGTATGAAGGCAACTATCGAAGAGAAAGTGCAAGTTTTGCATAGACAATGATAGCAACATCTCAGAATTTGATGAATTAAATAAAACTATTCATAAATTTATTTCAGACAATGTGAGAAGCAATAATCAAAATTTCAGGGCAGAAATGTTTAAGAGTGACATGAGAATAAAGAAAACAAATAGATGCTTGTGTTACAAATTTATCAAATCTCATCCAGTAAGAGGGGGTAGCACAATAACTAACAATGGAGGAATACTGTAAAAGCATTTGATGACTTCATTAAATGCCTGTGTAACTCACAAGATGAAACATAAACACAAATAGTTAGCAATAAAAATATTACATTCCAGATTCAATGCAAGATTAGGTGTAGAAAGCCATTTGAGATATGAAGGAGCGAAGGTGGTAGGAAATGATGGTAGGATACAAAAGAAACTTAAAAAAAATTGTTTACAGGACATCTACAAAAGAAGATAAATTTCTCATAACCTCCAATTTGACAGTTGTCACCCATCCCACGTTAAAAAGACTCTCCTTACAGCCTCGTCATCTGTGGATGCCACATCTGCAGTGGAAAGCAGGACTCGTCAAAATATAGCAATAACCTTTCCAGAATATTATCAGACAGACCATATTGTATCCAGCTCACCCATAAACAAGTCACCCATACCACCTTCTCCTGTGACATCAGTAAACCAGTTAACCAACCATCAACCAGCATTCCTCTGATCACCCTGGCCTCAAAAAGTTCAACCACATGCTTCACTAGGGTTTCAACTACCTCTCATCGTGTCCAGAGAATGTTGCATATACTACCCAAAATCCTACCCACATTTCCCAAAGTAGTGTTCTACTTCCAACCCAACTTACAGAATATCCTTACCCATCACTTCACCATCCAGTTGTCAAACATGTGGCACAACACAAATTCACACTTCAACACCTGCTTCATTGCACAGGCCATTTGGACACTCCCTTCCAAAACAGCTTTCTCTTAACTTCGGAGATGGTAATTGGTTCTCCAGTACATCTTGTGCTCCTGCAATCCCCCTGACAAAAACCTCCACTAACCTATTTTCACTGCCTAACCTTGTCTTTTCCCTTCTCCATGTAGATAATGCACTGCCCTCTCCCTCTCCTTTTCAACCCCTATTCCCTCCTTCCCCCCTTTTCATCTAATCTTACTCCCATTTGCACCCCCCCACCCCACCTCTTCTCCCTACATCTCCTTTTGTAGGATCCTCTGCACTCTTTTTGCCTACTTGTGCAACCATGAACTCATCTGTCAAAACACTTGCCTGTTTCCCACTTCCCCCTCCTTGCATCCTTACCTACCACATCTGTCAGTTCAGGCAACTGCTTTAAATAATCCAATATCAATAAATATTCTTGCTGTGGCCATGGGAATGTGTGAATGAGTGGGTCACTGTGTCAATGGGAGTATCACTGCTAGAAAGAGAGCTAGTGCTTGAAATCCAGCGTTAATGCTGTTTTCTGTTGTGTTTCTGTGCCTCATGTATTGTTCCTCTATAGGCAAGTAGTTGCTTTTCCCTTGTTTTACATAATAATCTTAACAAACTCATTTCTGTTCAGTAAAATTAAGTTATACTCATTGAATGCATTTCTTTTTGGTGATATACTGAGGAGCACATGTGATGAGCAGGCAAAACAAAATTTGCTAAATTAAAAAAAAAGTGCACTTCAGAAAATATAAAAAACACAAAAATAAGCTCTGTACCAATTTGGAGAGTATGAATGAAATTTCATTTGGAAGGAAAGAAAGATACTGCTTCATAGTTCAGTCAAAATGGTCACCAATTCAATGTTTTTCTGTTACAATACTTGAGGAAATTTGTTATAGCCTGTGAGCTAATTCACTAATTTTATGGTTGAGATTTATTACAATAAAGGAAATTCCCGGAGGATGCAATAAGTATGAGTAACATAACGGAAAGCCAACCACCATGGCCATGGGAGTGTGTGTTTAGGTGTTGGGATGTTTGGGGGAAGAGACCAAACAGATCATCGGTCTCATCGGATTAGGGAAGGAAGTCAGCCGTGCCCTTTCAAAGGAATCATCCCGGCATTTGCATGGAGCGATTTAGGAAAATCATGGAAAACCTAAATCAGGATGGCCAGACGCGCGATTGAACCATCGTCCTCCTGAATGCGAGTCCAGTGTGCTAACCACTGTACCTCCTCACTGTCTGTGATATTTTGTGTGTATGAATGTATGTGCTATTGCTGGAAAAAGGGCCACTGCTTGAAAGATAGTGTGAATTCTGTTTTTCTATTATGTGTTTCTGTGCTCCACTCATCAGTCTGCTGAAGGTAAGTGGTTGCCTTTCCCTTATTATATGTATATATGGGTCAGATGTTATTTTTAAGGAATGCAGTATATTTTCTAATTTCCTTGAAATTCGTCACCTTTAGAAAATTAATTTTCAAGTTACAACAACACTGTTAATATTTTTCTTCATAATTTCCTTACTTTTGGAAGATTTGTAGTTTGAAATGCAAATGTATATCCAGACTAGCTAGCAACATATTAAAATTAGCAAACTGCCAAATTTTGAAAGAAAACTCTCCCATGCATCATTCGTGCTGCTCTTCTCTGTATATGTTGAATATCATATTAGTCCTATTTAGAATGGGTCCCCCATAATTGAGCAATATTCCACATGGGTTGCAATTTCCTTTGCAGACTAAATGCATTTTCCCAGTATTTTACCAATAAACCAAATTCCACAGCCTGCTTTATCCATGACTGAGCATATATAACCATGCCATTTCATATCCCTACAGAGCATTACATTCAGCTATTTGAAGGAGTTGGCTGATTCTGTGACTCACTGATACAGTCATAGCATACTACTTTTCTTGTGAAGTGCACAATTTTACACTTCTGACTACTTAAATCAAGTTGCCAGTCTTTGCACCAGTTTGAAGTGTTATCAAGGACAGAGCTGAATTTTTATGCCTATTCTTTCAGTCAGCTTTTCACTACACAGAAATGTCATTTGCAAAACGTCTGAGGTTACTGTTAATATTTACATATACAACATGAAAAGCAAGGACCCCGACACACTTCCCTGAGGCATGCCCAAAGTTGCTTCGACATCTGATGATGACTGTTGTTGTGTTGTTGTTGTTGTTGTTGTGGTGGTGGTCTTCAGTCCTGAGACTGGTTTGATGCAGCTCTCCATGCTACTCTATCCTGTGCAAGCTTCTTCATCTCCCAGTACTTACTGCAACCTACATCCTTCTGAATCTGCTTAGTGTATTCATCTCTTGGCCTCCTCTATGATTTTTACGCTCCACACTGCCCTCCAATGGTAAATTTGTGATCCCTTGACACCTCAGAACATGTCCTATCAACCGGTTCCTTCTTCATGTCAAGTTGTGCCACAAACTCCTCTTCTCCCCAATTGTATTCAATACCTCCTCATTAGTTATGTGATCTACCCATCTAATCTTCAGCATTCTTCTGTAGCAAAATATTTCGAAAGCGTCTATTCTCTTCTTGTCCACACTATTTATCATCCATGTTTCACTTTCATACATGGCTACACTCCATACAAATACTTTCAGGAATGACTTCCTGACACGTAAATCTATACTCGATGTTAACAAATTTCTCTTCTTCAGAAACAATTTCCTTGCCGTTGCCAGTCTACATTTTATATCCTCTCTACTTCAACCATTATCAGTTATTTTGCTCCCCAAATAGCAAAACTGCTTTACTACTTTAAGTGTCTCATTTTCTAATCTAATTCACTCAACATCACCCGACTTAATTCGACTACATTCCATTATCTTCATTTTGCTTTTGTTGAAGTTCACCTTATATGACTCTACATACAATATAACATGCTGGGTCCTCTGTATCAATAAATTCTAAATCCAGTAACAAATTTCACTTGATATCCCATATGATTGTACTTCTGACAATAAATGTATATGAGGTACTGAGTCAACACTCTTCAGAAATCATACTCCATCTGCCTGACTGCCATGGTCCAAAACTTTCAGTATGTCATGTGAGAAAAGTGCAAGTTGGGGTTCACCTTGTAACACTACAATCAATATTGTTAATAACTTGTACTGATTAATCCTGCATATTGTCAAGTGTATATTCCTTATTATGAAATGTCCTTGATCTACTATAAAGAAGCAGAAAGGTAGTGTGACATGTTTACTCTTTGCAAGTTAAGTTCTTTGTTTTATTTGGAGGGAAGCAGTATTTAATTATGTACATTTGTGTTGACTTCTTAATATGTTTAAATAATGAGCTTTTTAAAAATATGTTTGCTGGCAACTATGAAATAACTGGTTCATGCATGGGGACTTTGTGTTATATAAAGAGAAAGCCAAAGTAGTTCCCCTATGCAAGGGAAGTGAGCTGGTGCCCTAGGAAAAGGTGGATGTGGTGCTCAGTCTGGGTGGCAAGTGTGAGGGTACAGTAGTCGGTCGGTAGCAAGTAACTGACGAGTAACCAGCGCAGGTGCTGAGCGAAACTTACAATATTGCAATTGGAATGGAATGGCCTCGTAATTAATACGTGGCTGTAAAAGGGTGCTCTCAATTTGGGAAAATCTCTAAAAATCATAGTGTTAAAATTAGTACAAGCTTAATGATCTCAGATGCAGGAGCAACCCAATTCTACCTTAATGCTACATAATTCTGGAAGTGTGTCCAGTTTTGTTGTTACAATGAAAGGGATAGTTTGTGGGACCACATTTCTTTTCCATCAAAATAAAGAGGATAAATCAGATGAGTAAGTTTCTGGTTAATGAACCTTGAAGTGATTACTGAGAGTCAAAGGTAGAAGATTTGTATGCTATGTCTCATTATTGATTTTGTATAGTAAATGTGTAACTAATTGTACTTCACTATTATCATGTGCTACCTGGTCTTGTGTGGGTTGTGAAGAGCAAGTATAGACTATATTAGTTAAAGGCAAAAGTAATGATTAAATTAAACAAGAGAAAGGGCTCATTTGCAAATCTTGTAACTGCTTTACTGTTAAAGTGACAACTGCAGATATTCACTGTGTAATTTGTCCAATTGGGTATGTTCATTGCACTTCACAGAACAGTATTTAATGAAAGTTCATTTCAAATTAGGAAAAGTAGATTCTTTACAAATAATGTTTTTTACATTATTATGCCTAATTAGGTTGGCGACCGTATAACTATTTCATATAACAATAATCAGTTGCTGTTACTTCTTGCAAAATTATTTCTTTTTGCTGTCTATCTACAGCTATTATTACAAAATTAAGGTTCAATACCAATTTTTCCATTAGGCAAACTCGATCAAACTTCTAAACTCCTCACAGAGGGTAACATCCACCACAAGTCTAGGACATATTAGGCAAATTTACTACCCCAGTAGTGTTGTATGTGGATGCCTTGTGACAGAAATAAACCTTGTCATCACAAGGTTAACTGCATGCCAGTGTAACAAGCGGAGCAGTAGTGTTATAACCTGATCAATGTTTTTGGAATCTATGCTGATTGGCATGCAGGAGATCATTCTGTTCAAGATACCTCATTACGTTTGAGCTCAGAGTATGTTCCAAGACTCTACAACAAATTAGTGCTAACATATTAGACAGTAGTTTTATGGATTACTTCTACTGCCTTCACATAAATGAGTGTTATCTGCACTTTCTTCCAACTACTGGGCTTGGTTTTTTGTTCGAGGGATCTATGATATGTAAAGTTACAAGAGGGGCTGCAAGTTCAGTACAGAATCTGACAGGGATTCAATTGAGCCCTGGAGCTTTGTTCAGTTTTAATGATTTCAGCTGTCTCTCAACACCAATGACACTAACACTTATTTCAGTCATATTTTCAATGGTATGAGAATTAAATTAGGCAATTCTCCTGGGTTATCCTTTGTAAAGGAACATTTGAAGATGGAGCTAAGTATTTCAGCTTTTGATTTGCTACCCTCAATTCCAGTTCTTGTCTCATTCACGAGTGACTGGACATTAACTTTGGTGTCACTAACAGCCTTTACACATGACTAGAATTTCTTTGGACTTTGTGTAAGATCATTTGATAGTGACAAATCATATCAAGTGTGCAGGGTTGCTGGTGGTCTTTAGTAGTATTCATCTAGTCCATAGCTGTCACTGTGACTTCAAAATGGTTCAAATGGCTCTGAGCACTATGAGACTTAACTGCTGAGGTCATCAGTCCTCTAGAAATCAGAACTACTTAAACCTAAGTAACCTAAGGACATCACACACATCCATACCCGCAGCAGGATTCGAACCTGCGACCGTAGCGGTCGCGCGGTTCCAGACTGCAGTGTCTAGAACCAGCCGACCACTGTGACTTCAATTACTACCACAAATGCCATGAATGCCCAGATAAATGTCCCTCTCTCGTAATACTACCAGTATCAGAATGTATCTGTGATTCATTGCATATTTTGAACAGCCACTGGCCTGTTGATGGTATATTTGGGCACAACCACTGAATGATGTAGGAAGAAATGCAATTCATGCAACCAGGTGACACATTTACGATAATCCACAGTCCAATATCAGTGATTCCACACACACTACAACCATAATTGATGACATTATTGGTCATCATAGGAACAGACAAGAGAATTCAATATCAATACTGGATTGTAAGGCACACTCAAAGCAGATTTAAACTCAGACCATAGTTTAGTAATGAAGGGTGGGGTGAAGCTTAAGACAGTCATCATGAAGAATCAACATGCAAAGAAGTGGATACTGAAGAACTTGGAAGTAATGTTGTATAGATTGTGCGATAATGAATACCACAATAGGAAGTTCAGTTGAAAAGGAGTGGACTTCTCTAAAAGAGGCAATCACAGAAGCTGCCCAAAAAAGTACAAGGAAGACAACAAACCTTGGCTAGCAAATGAAATACTTCAGTTTATTGGGGAAAGGAAGAGATATATAAAAATGCTAAGAAAAAGATAGGAGTGCAGCTATATAAGTCTCTTAGGTTCAAATGGTTCAAATGGCTCTGAGCACTATGGGACTTAACATCTATGGTCATCAGTCCCCTAGAACTTAGAACTACTTAAACCTAACTAACCTAAGGACATCACGCACATCCATGCCCGAGGCAGGATTCGAACCTGCGACCGTAGCAATCACGCGGTTCCGGACTGAGCACCTTAACCGCAAGACCAGTCTCTTAGGGATGTAATAAATGAGAAGAGCAATGAAGCTAAGACAAAATGACTGCAGGAAAAATATCAAGAAATCAAAAGAGAAATGGTCATTGGAAGGGATGACTCGACATATAGAAAAGTCGAACAACCTTTGGTGAATTTAAAAGCAATGCCATCAAGTGGATTTGCTTGTGGATTTACACTCTCAAATTCATAGGAGTTGTGAACAAATGGAAAAAAATACATTGAAGCCCTCTAGGTGGGGAAGAACTATCTGCTGATAGAAGAAGAAATGGAAACCTACTTGGAAGACATGGGGAACAAACATTAAAATTGGAGTTTGTCAATGCTCTGGGGAAACTTGCATTCAAAGTAGGTATAGACAAACATTCCCTTGATATTTTTAAATCATTCAGGGAAATGGCAACCAAACGATTATTTAAGTTGGTATGTAGAATGTATGAGACTAGAGATATGTTTTTAAACTTTCAGAAAAATATCATTATGGAATTCCAAAGATAGCAAAGGCAGATAAGTTCAAGAACTATCACACAATAAATTTAAAAGCTCATGCATCCAAGTTACTAGTAAGAATAACACACAGAAAAATGGAAAAGAAAATTGAGGATCTCTTAGATGATGATCAGTTTGACATTTGGAAAGGTAAAAGAGAGGGAGTTCTGATGTTAACACTTGATAATGGAAGCAAGACTTCAGGAAAATTGAGACTGCTTACTAGAATTTGCAGAATTAGGAAAAGCACCTGACACTGTAAAACGGCACAAGACGTTCAAAATCTAGAAAAATAAGCTATTAGGAAAGGCAGGTAATATACTTGATGCATAGTAACCAAGAAGGAACAATAAGAATTGAAGACAAAACAATGAAATGCTTAGATTAAAAAGGCTATGTGACACGGATGCAGCTCCTCCCCCTCATGCACTCTTCAATCTATATATCAAAGCAGTAGTGACAAGAAATAAAAGCCGCGTGGGGTAGCCGTGTGGTCTGATACTTCTTGTCACGGTCTGCGCAGCTCCTCCAATTGGAGGTTCGAGTCCTTGCTGTGTGTGTGTGTGTGTGTGTGTGTGTGTGTTTTGTCCTTAGCGTAAGTTAGTTTAAGTTAGATTAAATAGTTTGATAGCTTACGAACGGATGACCTCAGCAGTTTGGTGCCATAGGACCTTACGACACATTTCCATATTTTTCCACAAGAAATAAAAGGTAGGTTCAGTAGTAGGACTAAACTTCAGGGGGACAATATGAAGGAGAAGATTTGTTGATCACATTGCTACACTGGGTGACCGTGATCAAGACTTACAGCGGGACATAATGAATGGAATTTATAGTCTACTGAGCAGTGAATATGGATTGAGAGTATGAAAGATAGAAGCAATGGGGAGTGGCAGAAATAAGTTTAGTGAAAAACATAAGATCAAAATGTCAATGAAGTAAAGGGATTCTGTTAGCTTGGAAGCAAAATAACTTATGATGGATGAAGCAAGGACAACATAAGAAAAGAGTAACAGTAACATTCGCACAGACGAAGGTCAATGGCTGGGTAGCCTTTAACTATATATACAAAGACAGTAACAGTAAGCTGCATCGTCATTAACAGTAACTGTTCTTTCGAGAACAAGTTACTGTCTTCGTATATATAGTTCAAGGCTACCCAGCCATTGACCTTCATCTGTGCAAATGCGCACAGGTTGCCCAAACTCTTACGGGATTCGGCAAAGTGTGCACGAGTAATGAGTGGGTGGGCAAATGTCTATAAGGTACAATACATATGTAGAATTGTGGACAGTTGGGAATGTGAGTCTCACGGGAGGCGTGCAAGGGATAAGTCCCTGCAGTCGCGCTATTCATCTGTGTCCTCGGTGGCTCAGATGGATAGAGGGTCTGCCATGTAAGCAGGAGATCCCGGGTTCGAGTCCCAGTCAGGGCACACATTTTCAGCTGTCCACATCGAGGTATATCAAAAGCACCTGTCGGCAGCTGAGGTTGTCAGTTAGACATCATTTAATCCATACTCTGTGTCACAATGCACGCTGGGATATACCGAGCAAGGTGGCGCAGTGCTTAGCACACCGGACTCGCATTCGGGAGGATGATGGTTCAATCCCACATCCGGCCATCCTGATTTAGCTTTTCCATGATTTCCTTAAATCATTCCAGACAAATACTGGGACGGTTCCTTCAAATGGGCACAGGCGACTTCCTTCCCCATAGCGCCCTAATCCAATGAGACCGATAACCTCACTGTTTGGTCTCCTCCCCCAAACAACCCAACCCCACCCTGGGACATTTTTACTACCCCTCTTGTCTTGCCATCTGCCCACTTAATTTTTTTCCCATTTTAACTAATTAACATAAACATACATGAGTGTAACTTGAATTTTATAAAAGAGAAAAGTTGACCCTCAGTTCTAAAGAGTTTAACACCGATTTAATTTTGTGCTTAGTTTTATGTATGTAATTGGTTTTCTAATTTATTTTGACTATTACTAGTTAGTATCTTTTATTATAGGGCAAAATCAGTAATTGTTTCATAACTTAAATTCTATTGTTGACTTACAAACAAATATAAATTCTGTATTAATTATAAACATTGGGACGAACAACTAACAGTAATCTTAAAGGCTCTATTTGGTTCTATTCAAAAACATGTTACCAAATCCAGCTCTTAATTAATTCTACAGTAATTAACAGTTTGGTCAAAAATATTGTTTGTGTAACTATATTTGTTAATTTCATGATTTAAATAAATAATTCAGCTTAACCCTTGTAATAGAAAAAAATGTTAAAAAGACACAATGTGTAGTTTCAGTACCTATTTTGTGATCATGTATAAGGGCCCGAATATTGGTCACAATTTTTGGTTAGTACAACAACAACACTTCAACTTAACTGTGGAATAAGTGTTAAACAATTAGGCCATGTGTAAAAACAGTGACAGTGTCTGCTTCAATCGTATCTTTATATTCTTCAAGAATGGTTAACTTTGTGGTTATGTTTTTACTGCTCATAGATGTTCAATAGTAAACTATAGTAGCAGTATGTGGAGGTTTGCCTGCAAACTATTAGTGAGGCTTATCGAAAGTTAAACAATTGTGTAGCAACACAGTATGTCGACACCAAGGACAACAAATGAAGAAATAAAGCAAAGTAGGTGAAATGCTACATCTGTACACATCAGGCTGTTCATTCCATTCAACAGATTCTGTAATTCTTCTTCACTTTCACTGAGGATATCAATGTCATCATTGATATCCTTTCACCTTGAATTTTAATTCTGCTTGAAACTTTCTTCAGTTTCCATCATTGCTTCTCCAATGTATAGATTGAACAATAGGGGTGAAAGACTACATCCCTGTCTTACGCCTTTTCAAATTCAAGCACTTCATTCTTTATCTTTCACTCCTACTGTTCCCTCTTGTTTCTTGTACATATTGTCTATTACCCATCTTTTCCTATAGTGTACCCTTATTTTTCTCAGAATGTCAAACATCTTGCACCATTTGACATTGTCAAATGCTTTTTTGCAGGCTGATAAATCCAATGAACGTGTCTTGATTTTTCTTCAGTCTTATTACCATTATAAACTACAATGTCAGAACTACCTTTCTGGTGCCTTTACCTTTCCTCCCCTTATAGAGGCCTTCAATATACTCTTTCCACCTATCCACTCTTTCTTCTGCACTTAACAGTGGAATTCCCATTACACTCTTAATGTTACCACCCATTCTTTTAATTTCACTTAAGGTTGTTTTGACTTTTCTGTATGGTTAGTCAGTCCTGACAATCATTTTTTGGATTTCTCCATATTTTTCAGGTAGCTATTTCACCTTCGCTTCTCTGCATTTCCCATTTATTACATTTCTAAGTGATTTATATTTCTGTATTCCTGAATTTCCCTGCAAATTTTTATACTTCCTTCTTTTATTTATCAATAAACGGAAGTATTTCTTCTGTTACCCATGGTTTCTTTTCAATTCCCTTCTTTGTACCTATGTTTTTCTTTCCAGTTTCTGTGTCTTCCCTTTTTAGAGTGTCCTTCCTCTTCAACTGAACTACTTACTGAGCTGTTCATTATCATGATATCTACAGTCTCAGAGAACTTCAAGCATATCTGTTCTTCATAACTTAATATTTCTGTATTCCATTTCTTTGCACACTGATTTTTCCCAACTGGTCTCAAACTTCAGCCTACTCTTCATCATCATTAAATTGTGATTTGAATCTGTATCTGCTCCTGAGTATGCCTCACAATGCAATACCTGATTTTAGAATCTCTGTCTGACCATGGTGTAATGTAATTGAAATCTTCCCATATCCCTCTGCCTTTACCAAGTTTAATTCTCCTCTTATTAACTTTGAGAAAAGGCCATTTCATAGTGGAAGACCAAACAGTTTTAGAACAGCTGATTTAGAAGACCAAGTACTTCATGATACTGAGGACAGTAATGGCAGCAGTAATAGAGAAATAACAGAAACTCAGAATGCGAGTCTTGTGAAAGTGTGGAAAGTGTCATAGGTTGCAACCCCTTTATCCATACCACCTTAAAAGAGTGCAAGGCATTACTGAGACAGATTTTCAGTCCAGAGAAGCTTTCTCTACTTGGTTACTGGAGATGTGTGCTCGGCATCAACACCTTCTGTTTGATATACCATTCACTGATGAACCAAAGTTTACCAGGAACAGACCGTAGAATTTTCAAAACAGTCATGTATTGTGGTGTAATAGGGGATTCTACGGAATAACATGTTACACTTGTATCCCCTTAAGACCATGAAAGAGGTTTGTGTAAACTGAAAGTGTAGTATAGATAGTTTTATGTGGGGATTCCACTACATGCACTTTTGTTTAACATATTATACACACATGGGGTACAAAATCCATCAGCTCTAGACATCGACAATGTAACTGCATGTCTCCATCTGCTAGGGCAGCTCACTTATGCTTTGGCATTAAGGTTTGGGAGAGCCTTGGGTGTCTCAGAGAAAAGGGGATGCTGACAAGAGTGTAAATTACCAAACAGTTGAAGATCATACTGGAGAACTGTCATTCTGTCACTTCGCTATCGAATGTCAGAGCATCTTACACATACATGATATGCTCTATTATGAGTTGCAACTTATGAGCAATTTGCATCACCTGTCACCATAAAAGTGGAAATGTTGCAGTTATCACAGAGAAGCATTTTTGCAAACTAATTACATCATTTCAGTAGCTTAAATATATCAGAGCTCTTTTTCAGCACCCACCCCAACTGCAAAGGAAAAGCAGTCACACGGCATGGTGTCGTGGCACAGTATAACAAGTCTACTACAGCAGTTAACTTTGAGAACAGCAACTGAAAATTATTAGGAAGGTAAAGTTAACACACATGCAATCAGATGACAGATTGTGTATGGAGTGCATCACATCATAACCAACCAACATTGATACACATCATTTTGCAGTGCAGGATGTGAGTTAGAGGTGCTAAAAGAAGAAAAAGTTCATGATAACAAACATTTGTCACTAATTTTGAAGAGAATAATAGAAGAAGATATGACCTTGCCCAGAGCAACCCAAGTCAACAAAAGAGATAATGTAACAGACACATTAGTGGTGCTGTGTCTGAAATAAATTAAATATTTAAGATGACTAGTAATGTTGTTTAAATACGAACGAGCATATAACTATCACTGTTGAAGTTGTATGCTTCTTTGGACTAGGAAGATGGAAGTATTAATGGCCCTCATATAGACTTAAAAGTGCCTGGAGTGTACTGATTACACTGTATTATTATAATTGAAATATACAGAAGGAGACAAGCTATTTTTTTAAAGCTTTGTTTCTTGTAGAAACTAGAATGGATCAAGGGAAATGCTTATTTATTACTGCCATATTATGGAAATTCAAATCCCCAGAGGAATCTGTGACCTTTGAAGATTCTGCAGATTGACAGCCACCATGTATCCGAGATAACTGTTTCAGTATTTCACATTTCATTTTCTCTTGAGCAGTTTCTTCTACTCTTTCCATCCTGTGCTCTTTAACCTAAATCTATCTTCCACAATGTTAGACTAGTCACTGTCCCACTACAGAAAGACTTAAAATAGTTCTCTCATTGATATAAGAAATGGATAAGGAAATATGAAGGGCATCCAATAAAACATTACACACAGTTAATCATGTTGAAATAATTTTATTGACATTATACAATATTTCTGCTACTTTTCTACATAGTTGCTATGTCTTTTCAAGCATATTTGTGCTGTGACACAAGTTTTTCCAAACCAGTGTTGTACCAGGTCAGGATCTGTGCTCATCTTGTGGAGTACACAAGCATTCATCACAAGAAAATGTCATGAATTTTTGATTCACAAAGTTATCTTCCTTCATGACCCAGGTAGAGCTCAGAAGATCCAACAAAAGTGTTCCTACATTCTCCATATTCACCGAATGTGGCCTGAAGTGATTTTCACATGTTCCCCAAGCTCAAAGGTCATCTTGGAAGTAAGCACATCAACACTGATGATGAAGTCACATCAACAATGAACAGCTGGTTACAGGTACAGGATATAATACAGGACCTGACCTCGTGCAACACTGATTTGAAAAACTTGTGTCACATTACCAAAAATGCTAGGGAATAAATGGCAACTATATAGAAAAGTAACAGAAGCACTGTACAATGTCAATAAAATTATTTCAACATCATAAACTGTGTGTATTTTTTAAAATAAAATAGTTAAACTTGCTTAGTGGACAACTCTCATATGAACACAACCCATCCCGTAACTATTATGGTATACAATGACACAGGATAGGCATATACGTGACATATTATTGTACACTATGATGCATTATCATGGAGGATGGCAGAGAGAGTGGCAACAGAATGACTAACTTGTAAGGAAGACAGCTGAATGAATTACAAATGTGTTGCCACTCCATACTTTCATGCTAACCTTACGAAAGGAGCCTCCTCGAAGATCATGACAGTGACTGGGTGTACCCTGGGCAACATTAGGTTTTTGCTTAATGGCAAATTCTTTCAACATCGAGACACCACCAAACAGCTTTTATGAAAGTAAACTTTGATGATGTCCTTGAACAGTGAAGGGCTCTAATATGAGGAGGAGGTATTACTCACTGAAACGTAAAAAGACACAACTGTGATCTCTTAATAGTTCAAGAGACCCACAGTGGTCCCGACAATATAAGACCAAAGATCCAAGGAATGGAATTAGTAATTGAAAGACCACATAGGTAATACGGCAGCAAAGTTTTGCCAAAACTGAATTAGACATTATATGTGTAGAACTAACATCTCAAGAAGACATCGAAATGTTGACTGTAGAGATACAATCCAGTACAAATCCACTGAAAAGCGAGTTCAGTTTCAATGAACTGTCAAACTTTGAGTTGCAACCAAAAAAATTAGTAACGGGTGATTTCAACTGCCATAGCTCTGCCTGAGAATACAGGCACACAGACAAAAGCAGAGGGGACCTTGAAAGCTGGGCAGACTCAACTGGACTGAAATTAATTCAAAATACCAAACTTTCGTCTTCCTTTAACAGCAGCAGGTAAAACCACAGATACTATCCTGATAACATCTTCATCAGTGAACACATTGCACAGCAAACCAGGAAGGATGTGGGAGAATCCCTCCCACATACACAACATTGAGCCATAATATGTCTGGTAGAAGCAGTTGTTAAACAAGCAACCACCTAATTCAAAAGGCACTTTAATTTTAAATGTTCCTAGTGGGACAAATTCACTGAAGAACTTGACAAAGAGGTGCAGAACCTAGACATGATCCCCCAAAAAAAATGTGAAACTTGAAGGTTCTCCTGGAACATTACCTACAGCTTTTTGAAAGAAACCCATTTTCAGAAGAAACAAGTGTGGTGGGACAACAACTCCTACAGGCCATATTAGACTCAAGAAGAGCAAAATGGTGTAACTTAATCACAAATCTAGATATGGAACTGAATAGCCAAAAGAACTGGCAATTTCTTAGAAACGTCAATAATAACCCATCAGCTAACACTCTGAATCTATGTAAGGTCGCACCAAATAGCACATCAGCTCCTACTAAATGGCAAAAACAACAGCAAACACACAAGAAAGAAGCTTTAGAGAGTCACTCAATAAGAAGACCATCTAGGCTAGTGGTTGTCAAAGCATTTTGCTCAAGAGTGAGTATTAACACTGAGGGACGACACATTGGGACACATATGTACCAATTTTATTATTAATTGGTAAGCTATACAAATTGGTATGTTGCAATTGTTCAGTAGACTAGTTGTGGTAAGGGTGTGATAAGTTGTCAGCTGGCCCCCATGTAGTGATTGTTAAAAGTAAGCATCATTCAGACCACTTCATGTGAACTGTTCTCTATTTCAGATTGTTGCACCCTCGGTGACCCCAAACTCGTAGCACAGCTTTGTGTAACTAAGTCTTGTGTTGCCTGTGTGAATGGATGGTTAATTGGTTAATAAAAGTATCAGTACTTATGTTCTAAAGCATTATTCAATACAAGAGAATATGAAATATGATCTGACTGTCAGTTTTCTTCTACTCATTGCAGTGTATGATAAGATCTTTAATGTAATGTTCCTTGCTGCAAACAAGTATCACATTTGAAGATGACTGTCTCTATAACATTCACAAATCCATGTTACTTGTGTCTCAAAATTAATAACACAGACTCTGATCGCTACAAGATGCTCGCACACTTGAGTTGTCGGTACTGGAAGACAAAAAATACGTTTCCCACTGCAACAAAGCAGTGGTCGCACTACTTGACCCCTATACTCCTGAGGAAAGTGGCCAACTTTACTTAGCTCATGGACGAATTCATCAACATCAATTAAAATTAAGCACATCTTAAAATCGTATTGGCTGTATAAGTATTTTTTTGTTATTAAGAAGGAAAACTACAGCTATTAACATTAGTTGGCATTTTGGTTTCAGCTGTTAGTTGTCAGATGCATATTGTTATCAAATATGGCTGAGAATCGTGGACCACACGAATACTTGATTCGGGCTGCAGTTTGACGATCGCTGATCTAGGCACTACCATTACCCTGGAAGAATTGGAAGACTACATCTCTCTAATGAAGAATAGTAAAGCTGCTGCTGCTGCTGGACTAGATGATCTATGCCCAGAGCAAATAAAAATGTTCAAACCTGCTACCGACGGTGGTTATTAGCTATGATGAACAAATAGGTCCTTGAAATGAAAAGCCCCAAGATCTGCCAGAAGACAAAGATAGTAGCTATACCAAAACTTGGAGAGAGCCCCACAGATCCTAAAAAATTTTGACCTATTTCCCTCCTCTGCCAGCTCCATTAAGTCCTTGAAAGAATGATCCTCAACGTCATCTCCACACATGTAGACCAGAATATTATTAAAGATCAAGCAGGGTTCCACCCAGGTAGATCATGCTGTGGACAAATTTTGAACCTCACATAGCAGATAGTAGATGGCTACAAATGGAAACAAATCACAGGTACAGTTTTTATCGACATCATTAACCATAATAAGTTAATGTCAAAAATGTATAACCCACAAAGGATTATCAACTGGCGCAATTCAAACAGTGCCTGCTGCAGACAAAGAGGAGCTAACAGCGGACTCAGAAAAATGGACTACCCCAAGGTAGTGTCCTTCCCCCACTGATGTGCAACGTCTACTCCAGTAACCAGTTGATTAGTACAGATGCGATGCTCGCTCCTTCATCTACACAGATGATATAGTAATCATTGCTCAGGGCATAACATTTGAAGAGGTGGAAAGAAAACTGAGGACAGTGCTTGAGAATGTAGCTGACTACTATGAGAATAACAATCTCAAGCCAAACCCAGCAAAAACCCAAGTCTGTGCTTTTCACTAGCACAGTAGAGAGGTCAGGGGAAAACTCAACTAAACACGGAGGGGACAGCACCTCTCTCATTGCGACACACCAGAATATCTTGGAGTCAAACTTGACCATGCTCTCACCTTCAGGGATCACTTTTTGAACACAAAGATGAAAGTGAGTGTCAGGAATAATGTCACCCACAAGCTTACAAATAGTAGATGGGGAGACAATCCACAGTTCTCCGTAAGTCAGCTCTAGCATTATGTTTCTCCACAGCAGAGAACACAGTACCTGTATGATAAAAATCGACTCATCCAAAACAAGTGCATATAGTTCTGAATGAGACAGGATGCATCATAACAAACTGCCTCCACCCAACTCCCACAAACCAGCTGTACCAACTTATGGGCAAAGCCCCTCCAGACATCAGAAGGAGAAAAACTGCAGAAATTGAGAAACAAAAACAAGAAACAGAACCCTGATATCCAATGTCTGGAACCCCCCCCCCCCCCCCCCAAAAAAAAAAAAAAAAAAAAAAAAAAAAAAAAAAAAAAAAAAAAACTTAAATTAAGAAAGAGGTCTCTACAGACAAGCCAGGAAGACCAGGAAATAGCTCCAGGGTAGAACCTACAGCTGGCTTCAAACTTTCATACACAATGTGGAAAGCTTTGAATAGATTAAGAATGGATGTATCATGATACAAAGTACACTTGAAGAAATGGGGCTATATTAGAACAGATGAGCTCTGTGAATCTGGAGAACTGCAAGACCATAACACCTACTAGTCTGCAGGAAATTGGATGAACCTTGCATGCTACAGGACCTAGTAACAGAAAATGACAGGCTGCAATGTACTAAGTTTCTCATGGGATATAAAGATTGTAATTCCAGACAGAATCTCTTTTAAATGGACAATGTTTTCTATGTTTTTGTATTTTAATTTATTTGATCTTCACTTCTCTCACTGCCGTGTATTGTATTGGTTCATGTTTTCTCTTTACTGTAACCTTAAAGATTTTGTAAAAGTGGTCTGGGATACAATAGATAAATAAATAAATAGCACAGGGGTATGTTAGCATCAATTTTTGGAGCCTGTATGGCTGAAACAAACGTAAGACCATTGTGTAGGGTAATGCCGACCACACTACATCCTCCAGTGTCTTGATGAAGAACCCATCAGTGAGAATTCGTCTTTGGGGATGTATCTTCTTTCTTTGTTTGATCCTAACAAACCCATCCTTAGTTTTCATTTTTCTTAATTTTCTGACATGAGTATGTAATGTATTGTTCCTCCTTCCACATTCACATGTTTCTATTGCTGAAACACTTCGTTTCCACACAGAATGTCATGGTAATTACAACCTACTAATACATAATAGCTTGGAGCAATAACACACATTCACCAATGAAACAATAATGCAGTAAACTGACATAGACAATCTGTTTTATGGAAATACAGGTTAGCCATATCACAAAAAATGGGGGATTGGATGGGAATTGAGACTATTCCTTAAGTGATGGGTAGTATCACACGCTAACATGTAAGTGAAAAAACACGAGATAGTTTGGCAAGCAAATGATGGCTGCTGTAGCTGAGCATGTTATTATCTCTGGAGAAAGAGCACTAATGAGGTTTCCAAAACATGAGGAATGAAAGTAATATAGAACACTTAAGTTATCTTTTAAGAGGGAGTGCTAGTGATAAATGATTTGAAAAACCAGTAAAAAGACTAAAGTAATGTATTACACCTCTGGTAATACAGTTGAGGGATTGACTAGGTATTAAGTAAATGTGTCTTATCTTTTAAGAGAAAATTCAGGATTATTTTCAACAGAACTTGAGAATATAATAATATGAAGTGCAAGAACTTGTGTAAAGAAATGAAGACTAGAGTATATTATCGCTTATTGCAAATTAAACCTTAGCGTGGTTTTTGGTGTGGCCAGAATGTGATTGCTTTGATAATAAAAGAAGATAAATCATATAATCCACCAGTTGCAGGTAGACCCTGGGTGAACAATTAATAAACAAATAGTATTTATGGAAAGCTAATTTATAACACAGCAAGAAGCACAAGTAGAAGTTATAAAAGGAGGAGTCAGGAAATACATACTGGAGTGACTGGATAGAGTTAATACATTATGGGGACACTTTGTCATTGGAGAGTTTACAGGTAAGGGTTAGAAGCCGTGTATGTTGTTACAAGATTTAAGATAGGGTGTATCCAATTTTGTGTGGTACTGGAGAGGTAAAAGGTAGGTGGACCCTTGGAATGAATGGTCAATGCCTAGGTCAGGTGGATCCACAGAATGAATGACCTACACCACATTTTTGTGGAGGGGTGAGTAGAGGGACAATAACATTGAAGAGATAATAAGGTATTTGTGTAGTAGCTACCCACAAAACAAGGTGTAACCACAGCTCTTACAGAGAGAATATGCTGTAGAGTGACTTAGCCAGTGTCAGGGTGTTCTCCAAAATAGGGCACTGATGATTCTTTGCATACACATTTCGGCACAAGTTTGACTTACCACAGATCTGAGAAATGAACTTTTAGAAAGTGGTGTAAATGAAAATTTCAGCACTGATTCCTTATGTTAAATCTAAAACTAAACATTTTTTAAAAAATAAACTGGTGTAACTTATGCTCTCATACGAAATAATTTATGGGTGAAAGAGAAAGGCAGTTATGATACAACCTGATTAAACAGTTCAGTTATTTCTTATACTCTACATGGAATGGGGAGGGGGAGGGGGAGGGGGGAGGGGCAGGAATTTACATACCAATCTCACAGAAAGGGACCAATACCAATAAAACCAAAAATGGAAAAATCATTTACTGCACTTCAGAATGTACTGAATGAAAGAGTATGGCAACACAAATATTTTGAACAAAGTATATTATGTGTAATTCTATTCTTTGTATAAACAAGCTGAATTATGTATGAAGATTGGATGCTCTCTAAAGGGACTTAAAGGACTGGAAATAATGTTAAGCGAAATGAAGCAAAAACCTACTGTTATTGAAAGAGTACATTTTTTAATGTTATGAGCTGTTAGTTAACTAAATTGCATTACATGACATCTGTCATCTCAGTGAAGGGATCTGCAATGTAACATGGGATTCTATGGAATAATAAGTTACACTTCCATCCTCTTAGGTTGACCAAAGATGTTTGTGGCAACTGAAAAATGTAGTTTAGGTAGTCTTTAAGGGTGAGGAAACCCATTGTGCACACTTTTGCGAAACAGACTATGTTTAGATGAAGATGGGGTGTGAAAGCCTCCAGCTATGGACATTGACAAGGCATGACAGTGACTGCACATCTCCACCTGCTTGGTAGGCTTGCTTATGCTTTGGAATTGTAGCTTGGTGGTACCTTGCAAGTCACACAGGAAGGGGACACTGGTAAGAATGTACCAGTAAATGACTAAACAGTTGAAAATCATACTTGAGATCTGTCATTTTGTCATTCTGCTATTGAATGTCAAAACATGTATATTCACATTACAATCTGCTGTGAGATGCAACTCATGAGCAATCTGCATCATCTGCCATTGTAAAAATAAGAGTACAGTGGAAATTTTGCCGTTATAGTGCAGAAGAGTTATCGTAAATCAAGCTGACACACACACACACACACACACACACACACACACACACACACACACACACACACAAAGTTGTGTGACATGTATGGGGTGTGCAATGCTACACCCCAGTATGGATGGATGAGAATCCTTTTGGAATTCTGGAAACAAGACATCAACAATAGTTCAGCATTAATGTATCAGATAGCACAATTGGAGACAAAGTAATTGACCCTCCTTTTCTTCCCCTCGGATCACTGACTGGAGCATTACACAGTGAATTTTTAATGGAACACTAAATGTTTTGCGGGAGATGTTGCACTACGGAATGAGTGGTTCACAATACGGCACCATCTCATTTTGCTCCGCATACAACCACAATTTTAAATCAGCATGTCCCTAACAAATGGATAATTCCTGAGACAGCAACGTCTTGGCATGATCCATCATCTAATCACAGGATTTTTATTTTTGGGGCGATTTAAAGGACACACTGCACTGAAGACCTATTACGAATATTGCCATTCTTCGCCAACGTTTTCAAGAAGGATTTTAGCAGATGCCTGGAATATGGGAGCGAGTAAGACATTCTATGAAGTGTCATTTAGGTGCTTGTGTTAGAGACCATTTATGCATCAAGAAACAAAAATATCTGTAGAACCAAGATGGAAATCTGAAAACAAGAACACACATATGAAGCAAACATTTAAAAAAAATATGTGAGAAAAAGAAACCACATTGACTTTATGTATATATGAACATTTTTGCTTCCTTTCAAGTCCTCTGCCCATTTCCAGGAGTTTCCCGTATATTTGTTAACCCCTAATATGAACTTCCAGTGACCAGAAGTGAGGCAGGCACAAAACTGAGTGTTGACAAAGCACAGAGTGTGTCACTGATGGTGGTCGAACCTTATTGGAGTAATGAGTTGACATAGTTGTTTAATCAAACAACTGAAAGTCTAGGTTGGAATATCAACAATTATGAAAAGGGTTGATCATCACTCATTGTACAGGTGACTCACTGAGAGTTGCAGGGAAGCACAACGAAAAGATTGTTATAAACTAAGCTGTCAACCAAAACCTTCTGCAAAAGAAGAAAACACACACACACACACACACACACACACACACACACACACACACACATGCACACACACATGCAAAAAAAAGCACATGACTGCTATCTCTGGCTGCTCTGACCGGAAAGCAACTTGAAATGCATCAAATGGGAGAGATAATCTGAAGTGGGGAGGGGAAGGGGAAGGGGAAGGGGAAGGGATAGCAGGGTACAGGTGGGAGAAGAGGAATCAGTGCAGCCCGGCACAATGTGCAGGGACTAGAGATGGCAGAACAAGGCCACTAGATACAATGTCAGGAAGCTGTGGGAGAAAGATTGGGGGAGGGGGGGTGAAAAAGAGGAGTGGGAGAACAAGATTAGAGAAGCAGAAAAGACCGGTGTGTGCGCTGGCAGAGAACAGTCTATAATAAGAGTGAGGGGATGTGAATCAGGAGGAAGGGAGAGGTCAGAGGGGGCAGAAACAGTTGGGTGGAAGGTGCCGGGATGATAGGTTGAGGGGGGGGGGGGGGGCAATTTCAGGATTGAAAAATGTATTTTAATGGTAACTCCCATATGCACAGCTCAGGAAAGCAGATGGTGGAAAGGAGGATGCAGATGGCTTGGATTGTGAAGAAGCCTTTGAAATCAAGCATGTTATGTCATAGGCCCTTCTTCCTGGCAGACAGCTGGTTGGTAGACATATCAATATAAAATGCTGAGCAATGATTGCAGCAGAGCTGGTTTATGACATGTCTGTTTTCACAGCTGGTGTGGCCTCTGATGGGGTAAAAGAAGCTTGTGACAGTACTGGAACAGGAAGTGCTGGGTGGATGGATTGGCAGGTCTTGCACCTTGCTCTTCCACAGGAATATGATCACAGTGGTAAGGGGTTGGGACTGGGAGTGGCATAGGGATAAACTAGGATATTGTATATGCTGAGTGGTCGATAACTTCAGGAAAGGCAGGAAGGATCTTGGGAAGGATTTCCCTCATTTCCAGGCATGATTAATGATTAACTGTCATCTCTGCCTGAAATTAGGTGTATTCTATCCAAGATCCTCCCCACCCCTCTTAAAGTGGAGTTCCATTGCCCATTCAGTCTTCAAAACATCCTAATCCATCCCTATGCCACTTCCAATCCCATCCCCTTGCCACAGTGATCACATCCTTGTGGAAACCCAGTGCAAGACCTGTCCAATCCACCCACCCAGCACTTCATATTCTAGTCCATTCACAAGCTTTTCTTACCCCATCAAAGGTCAGGTAACCTGTGTAAGCAGCCATGTTATATACCAGCTCTGCTGTAATCATTTCTCAGTTTCTGTCCGCCGGGAAGAACGGTCAAGAGCAAAGTGGGCAATACTACAACACAATGTGCTTGATTTCAAATTCTGCTTCAAAACCCAAGCCATCTGCATCCTCACCTCCACCATCAGCTTTCCAGAGACAAGCAGATAGGAGTTACCCTTAAAATACATTTTTTGCTCCTGCAATAATCCCAGCCTCATTTTACAGTCAGCTCTTGTACCTTCTGCCCAACACACTCTATGCAACTGTTTCTGCACCCTCTATCCTGTTACCTCCTCACTATTTGCCTCCCCTCACCTTAATTGTCTGATGCTATCATCTAACGCACCCATCAGTCATTTCCCTTTTTCTACTCCTCTCCTTTCCATATCCATGTTTCCTTGCCTCTCCCTCCACCACAAGGTACTGATGGCCCTGCAGTTTGGTCCCTTTACACCACAAACCAATCAAACAACCTTCCCCACAGTCACCCAACTCTGCACCTGGCAGCCTCAGTTTGCCAACTCTATTCCCTGCAATCTCCACTAGTGTGTGTAATTTCTTAAAATTATAAAGAATGTAGCTACCAGTCGCGGAAACATAATTTATTTATCTTGTTGCAAATCGATTTTGACTGATATCAGTCATCACCGGTGCATTTTTCTAACCAATACATGCCATAAGTAGAAGTACTGTCCTTGGCAGATTTCTGTCAAGAAGTCAAGGACAGTACTCCTACTTATGGCATGTATTGGTTAGAAAAATGCACCAATGAGTGATATCAGTTGTAATCTATTTGTAACAAGATAAATAAATTATGTTTACGTTACTGGTTGCTACATTCTTTATAATTTTATACCCCACGGTCGCTGCACAGAAAGGGAACCTTATGGAGCCCAAAATTCAAAAGTGTTAATTGTTCTTCCCTCATCCATACTCTGCTATCCCTTTCTCCCTTCTCCATGCCCTCTCTAGACTGATGCTACCATTCAACAAGTTTTCGTTGCATTCTGGCCAGTGTTGCTGGAGATTGCAATCTTGGGAATATGAGGTGTGCTTGCTTGGGTCAATGTGTGAGTGTATTTCTTTTCTAAAGAAAGCTTTTGCCGAAAGCTTATATGTAACATACTTTTTGGCATCCCTGTCTGCAACTCAGTGTGTCACCTTTATAGCAAGTAGCAACCTGGACTTTCCATTGATTAATAGATGAGCGTTTCAGCTTATTACTCCAACAATATTCAACTACCACCACCAGTGGCATGCTCTGAGCTTTGTCAACCATCCTTATGATCTCAATGAAGGGTGAGACTTATAAGTAAATTCTTCTTCGTCTATGACTTCAGATAAGTCAATTTTCTTGGGTAACGTAACTAAAATATTTTTATTATTATGGACAGCAAAAAATGCTTATTCTCACTCAGTCAGTCATCATCAGAATTTTATTATATACCTTTAACTTCCATGCAGTACAATTATGGACATGAAATTCTGTGCCTTCCCCCTCCAGGACATGGACATGTCCATCCCTCTGGATTCACGGGGTATCGCTTTGCTCCAGTTGTGTTTTTACTTTTCCAGTCACTGGAACATTGTACAGGGTGTTAATAAATATATGGTCAACTGATTCATAATATTGGTGATAGCCATTTAACTGGAATTTCCAAGAAAAATATATAAAATCACGTAGCAAGCGACCCTGAATGGTGGATAAAAGTTTGATTTTTATAGTTACAATACTTCTAGGTTTAAATGTGATTACACAATGATGAAAAAAGCTTGTGCCACACCACTGTGTCATTGCTTGATACTGAGATGGCATGCAGAGGTATTCTACCTAACTTTATGCATGATATTCTCAGTGCATTTAAGATTATCACGAATGGCCTCAGATCATGACTGAATGAAAAGAAGTTGATAATTCAATTTTGTGCAGATAATAAATTCAGAAAACGAATTCTTTAGAAGAAAATTTAATTCTAAGATCTTATTTACTAAATCTTTGTAATGTGTGTTTAATTTTCTCACCCTTCTTATACAATTCTAATCTTTGCATTAATAATAAAACACAATCAACAAATTACATAGGCTCAAAAGTATTTTGTTTAAACCAGACAGAAGTAAAACAGTAATGAAGTCTTGACCAATGATATTCTTCGCTCAATACTTGGCTGCACAGCCCTTTCTGTGCATTACTGCAGCACACCTGAATGGCACAGAGTCCACGAGTTTGGCCAATCGTGCCTCAGGAATCTTCTTCCACTGCTGACACATTCCCTGCAGAAAGTCTCCTTGCAGGTGCAGTATTGTTGGTGAACAAGTCTATCCAGTTCACTCCTAACTGTTCTATGAGGTTTAAGCATGGACTTTGGCTTTGCCATTCAAATACCATCAGTTTGTGCTGCTTCAGAACTGTCTTCACATGGCCATAAGTATGCTTTGGATTGCTTTCAAGCCAGAACTGCCAATTATTAGGCATGTTTTATCTTCTGTGACATATCATGTGGTCTGTTAATGTTTCCTCACACTTTAGACTGTACCTTACCCCACAAATTTCGATGTTTTGTAAGAAACAGACCTACACTACGGAACTTCCTCCTCCATGCTCCATGGTGGGTATTTGGCACTTTCTGTCATTACTTTAGTTTGTTGGCTATCAAACCTGCTGGATCCTATCTGGGGAGAAGAGATTAAACTTGCTTTCATCACTTCATAAAATTTTTGACCAGTCTTCAGTAGTTCACAATGTGCACTTCTTAGCAATCTACAGTGCGGCCTTCTTATTTTTTGCACTATCATAAGTTTTTGAGAAGTTTGCCTGCCATTCAGATCTATAGCTGCTAAGTAATGTTTAGCTCCTGAAATATGGACCTTCAACCTGTGTTTTACCTGCAGATTATCATATATTGCCTGGGCTGTTTTTTTGGGGTCAGGTATGAGATGACACTATCTCCTTCTTGGCTTTCAGCCATTTACATTTCAAATGCAATTTATTTATGTGACCAGTTTCAGTGTTTCACTAAGCCATCTTCAGGTCCCCTGACTAACATGTAGGAAGAATCCAACCTCATGTGTAGTAGTCTGAATAGGAGCCAGCATCCAGAAACTGGGATGCACAGACCTCTTTTTCAACAATGCGTTCATCAAAGGGCTGCTGAAGGTGTTTCTGATTTTACAGTTTAATTTGTGCATTGTTCTCTATCATCACAATTTTTTTCTGAAGCCAGACACAGACACTCACAAGCTGTTGTGAGATGACAAATGCCTTTGCGATAAAGGACTGAGTTTGGCCTTGACTCAGTGCTCCTAAGACACCTTGTCTGAAATCTACTGGATATTGTTTACTTTAAGGCATAGCTGAAAGTAAATAAAAGTATTAGAATTAGACCTGCTTCATGTAATTAGGTTTGTTGCACTCTTCCCATTTTACAAAATACTTACAAATCCCTTGAAAACACGGTTTATGGCAAGGTCAAGCAATCTTCTGTCTGACAACCAGTTTGTGTGGATTTTGTGTATAGATAAACATACATATCAAACTACTAGTTTAACTACAAAATACTTTTGAGTGATACTGTAGATGACAGGTTGCAAGTTTTAATACCGAAGTCAAACCAGTAAGCTTAAATCAAATGCTGTCAACCAATTCTGGTTCACAAAGTCTTAAAGTGTTTCAACAGACCATACATTGTCATGTCCTTACCATATTTTCTACTAATTGAGGACGATGCCTACGAACAGTCTTGACAGCCTGGAAAATGTCTACTTCTCCATGCTGTATAACCTGTTCTATACAAGCATTTGCTGCACAATAAACACCACATCTGCTTCGTCCATCCCTGTTGGACAAAAACAAAGCAAGTCTATAATATGACATATACTTTTATTCAAATTTAAGAACACTACAGAGATAATATCTAGAACACTATAAGGTACATTTCTGCAGACTTTGATCCAATGCAATCAACAACTGTGAAATATTAACATACACATTAAAACAGTGCTAATGTTTACACTGTTAAGTGACCAATATGGTCAATCATTATCTTCGTCGGTAGCGCAACTATTTCTTGTGCTTCGTCTGTCTTCTCAATGCAGTATGGCCTTAAGCTTAGTCATCCCCATTGCTCCTCCATGTTTCCTAATATTATCTACCTGTTTGATCTTTTCTTGTTTTTAGAAAAACCTTTCCTTGGCTCACCTAGTATCCATTCACCTGGCTAATCTCCTACTTGCTTCCATTTCATTTTCAATACAATTGTAATAATTTCTTTTACTGCTGTCAGTTCCTGAATTCACTTAGTAATTTCCTGGCAGTTTTCCATTTCCTGCTAACCTGCCCCAGTTTTTGGAAGGTTTTCTCACACTTAGTTTATGTTTTATTACGCTAAGTCAGAATTGGTAAAGTACAGGGTGTCCCTGGAGGAATGGTCAACATTCAGGGATATGGCAGGAGTCATTATTTCAAGCAAAAAAAGTCCTGTAAACATAGGTTCTAAAATGCACACATTAAGAGATGCGATTACTACGTCACTTTCAGTATTTGTGAAACAAATGTCTTCTACCGCAAGCTCTTTGCTTCCCATATTTTGGGAGGAGGTAATATAGACAAAAACAAGAAAAAACTGTCTACTAAACTTGAGCTCTAAAATGCAAACCTTAAGATCTATAAGCAGTAGAAAAGAGTGTTTCACAGTACCAGAGGTAAATAAGTGCTCATAACTCTTACGGTATGCATTTTAGAGCCTGTGTTAACTAGACTTTTTTCTTTGAATGAATACTGACCGTTCCTGGTGGTACACCTTGTATACTAATTGTAAAGTTCTTGTTTCATCCACATAAAAGCTTCATTTGGAATACCCTATTTGGTCTAATTTTATTATAATTGATTTTGTGGCCAATCTTATTCTATTAATTCTTTTCATTCATTGTTTAAAGTTTATCTGCACTAGAGGCAAGAAGAATGATGTCACCTGTTAAATGAAAGCATTTCAGATATGTTCCATTAACCCATCGCCCTTCTCCATTATCATAACATGTAGGCTTTCATTGCTAGTGTCTTCATTAATTAAAACTTCTGGGACAAGAGGCTATGGTCGAACAGTAGAAATTCTTCCTCCTGATGTTTCATTGCCAACTGTGGGCAATGAAACATCAGGAGGGACTTTTGAGTATAGTTTAGGGGATGTGGAATGCCCTGGACTGATTCCTCATATGTATAATGGT
Source organism: Schistocerca gregaria (assembly GCF_023897955.1). Taxonomy (NCBI): domain Eukaryota; kingdom Metazoa; phylum Arthropoda; class Insecta; order Orthoptera; family Acrididae; genus Schistocerca; species Schistocerca gregaria. The sequence continues at coordinate 529,894,657 of NC_064924.1, forward strand.
GAATGGAATACTGTGAAGGCTTGTAATTCAGGTAGGCTACGTACTATGAGTCATTTTTAAAAGATACACAAATTTTACAAGTGCCTTTGAACTACATAATACTCACTATGTGAACATCGTTCTTATGAATGCTGGTATGCGGTCTATTCCATGTTTCTGCACCACCTATGACATCATCTTAAATTCTGATGATAAAACAAATGGGAAATTATGATGATAAAGCAAATGGGTCTTAAGTTCAGTCCTCACTTCCTTACATTTTTATATTCTTTTTTATTGCATACTTAAATGCTTGAGGTTGGATACATTATTCTGAACTACACTACATCAAAATTTTATGCCCTCTAGGGGCATTTTACCACTTTGTTGTTATCTGGGACTTTTCTACTTGTTTAGTTACAGTTATTATTATTATTATTATTATTATTATTATTACATTTTGTATACCTATGTCACATAATAGTTTCTACAGTTATTTATCTGCTTTAGTTAATATATTATAACTGCAATGCCTCCTGGTGGCACATGGTTTTTCTTAAATTTCCACCAGCACCTAACATCAATCAGTGTTCTGCCTGCTCTGACATGGGCATTTTCATTTTACTCTGTTTTGCATTGGTGTTATGTGACAGGGATAAATTTGTCCACCAGTTGTCATAAGCTCTTTTCATATGTGGATGCTGGTTAATACAATGTTACTGTACAATGTGACAATGCTCTCACATATTTGGGTAAGAATTATATGGTTTCGACCTTGCAATGATATAGTGACACACTGCATCCTAGTAGATATGTATATTTTAGGTCATATTTTTTTAGCATTCATTGAGCTGTACATGTACAAAAAGGTTGGCCCATGAATACTGTTAAGCATAAGTACATAATTTATTGTTGTCAGAGTGTCTCCTACTGGCCTGGTGATTAGACACAACAGTGTTTGTCATATTTGGTATGTTCTCACTTTGTGTAAACTTTGTCATAATGACAGGTTGTGTCACACTGCTCTCCCTCACATGCAATTTTCTATGAAACTTCAACTCTAAAGATGGCTAGCTGGTTTAGCAGAAACCAGTTACTATAATGATAAGACAGTTTTTGTGATCTTGAGTAATAATGGATTACTTATGAGAATCCATACCTTTTATCATATACAAGGGCTGTCCGCAAAGTACATCACGTTTTCATTTGTGTCCGTTAGGGGTGGGGCTAGCGTGGCCATCTTGGTGTCATGGCATTCCACCGCTCAGTCAGCAACCTGCCGTGCTAGTGAGAGGTTCTTGCTGTACTCCGTTGAGTTACTGTGACTGTTTGAAATGTCAGCGTTAATTGAAAATGCCGCGAAGTGTGAAGCGCATGCTGTAATAAGGTTTCTGACTGCAAAAAACTGTACACCGATAGAAATCTATCAGCAGTTTTGTGAAGTGTATGGGGACAACATAAACACTGAAGGTGGAGTGCATCAATGGGTCATAAAATTTAAAAATGGCCGAACTAACATTCATGACGAAGAGCAAAGTGGAAGACCCAGCATAGTGACTGCCGAACTTGTTGAAAAAGTCAATGCCGCCGCCCGTCAAAAGTGTAATTTCACAATAATGGAACTCTCTATGAGTTTTTAACAAATTTCACAAAGTTTGTTGCATGAAATCATTACCAAAAAGGTTGGTTACCACAAGTTCTGTGCAAGATGGATACCAAAAATCTTGACAGAGATTCACAAAAATCAGTGAATGGCTGCAGCGTTAATGATTTTGGACACTTACGAGAAAGATGGCGTCTCATTACTCGATCGCATTGTTACTGGTGATGAAACATGGGTTAAGCATGTGAACTGCAAGACAAAATTGCAGTCAATGCAGCGGGGGTACACAAATTCCCCCAAAAACCCAAGAAATGCATGCAGACAATGTCAGCAAGGAAGGTGAGGGCGACTGTCTTTTGGGACAGAAAAGGTGTGATTTTTGTGGATTTCCTGGAAAGAGGCACTACAATAAACTCTCAAAGATATTGCCAAACTCTGCACAACCTCAGAAGAGCAATACAAAACAAGCGCAGGGGAAAGTTGGGCTCAAAGATCTTGCTGATTCATGACAACGCCTGGACCCACACGGCAAATGCCACTCGTGACGTTCTCCAATCTTTTAAGTGAGATTTGTATCTCATCTGCCAGTATCCGTCTCCTACCTTCCAAACTTTACAGAAACTCTCCTGCGAACCTTTAGAACTAGCACTCCTGAAAGAAAGGATATTGCAGAGACATGGCTTAGCCACAGCCTGGGGGATGTTTCCAGAATGAGATTTTCACTCTGCAGCGGAGTGTGCGCTGATATGAAACTTCCTGGCAGATTAAAACTGTGTGCCCAACCGAGACTCGAACTCGGGACCTTTGCCTTTCGCGGGCAAGTGCTCTACCATCTGAGCTACCGAAGCACAACTCACGCCCTGTACTCAAAGCTTTACTTCTGCCAGTATCCGTCTCCTACCGAGTACCGGGCGTGAGTCGTGCTTCGGTAGCTCAGATTGTAGAGCACTTGCCCGCGAAAGGCAAAGGTCCCAAGTTCAAGTCTTGGTCAGGCACACAGTTTTAATCTGCCAGAAAGTTTCATATCAGCGCACACTCCGCTGCAGAGTGAAAATCTCATTCAGGCACCTTCATGTTATTTCTCTACCATTCCACTCTTGGACAGCGAGCAAAAAAAATGAACACTTAAATCTCTTTGTGTAAGCTCCAGTTTCTCTTATTTTATTACAATGATCATTTTCCCTATATAGGCTGGCATCAACAAAATATTTCTTACATTCAGAGGAGAAAGTTGGTGATTGAGGTTTTGTGAAAAGATGCAGCCGCAGCAAAAAATACCTTTGTTTTAATGACTGCCAGCCCAATTTGCATGTCATATGCATGACATTCTCTCCCCTATTTTGTGATAATACAAAACAAGCTGCCCTTCTTTCAACTTTTTCAATGACCTCCCTCAATCCCACCTGGTACAAATATCAGAAGAGGAACACAAGCATAGTGTTAGCAGTCTCTTTAGAGACTCTTTGCATCACTCATAGATTACAAAATTGTGTCAAACCTATGAAGAACTTGACAGTATGAACCCAGTTATCAGTACAATATTGCATGATCTCTGGCCTCGATGCATGCAATAATTTGGTTGGGAAAGCTGTCACAAAGTCACCCTATCCTCTTCTGAGGAAAACTGGGTCACAACTATTGTAACCACTTCTGTATACCTTGTACACTGGTGCTGGAATGGACTTCATGTTGAAGTTCACCTCGCACATTTCATAAGAGACAGATCTGGGGAATTTGCTTGCCACAGTACCTCAACATCGTGCCAACAGTTCACAGAGACATGCACCACGTGTGGACAAGTATTGTTCCATAGAAAAGTGACACCACATGGTAACACATGATGATGCAAGGTGTGTCTGACATACTGTTATATCATCAGAATTCTGACAATCACCACCAGCTGTGATATAAAGTCATCCGATATGGCTCCCACTCCACGATATCAGGAGTAACATCGCTGTGCCTCTCCAAAGCAGTGGAAGAATGAGACCTCTCCCCAGGTCACCTCCATAATTGCTGACAATGGTCATGTGGGGTAGTGCAGAACTGCGATTAATTGCTTAATGCAATGTGGAGCTGTTCATCAGCAGTCCATGCTTCCTGCCTTGGCACCACTCCAAACACAGCTGTCTGTATTGTGTTAATGGCAGTCTACACATTGGAATGTAATTCCCTAGTCGGGCTGCTGCAGTCTCCGACCAATGGTGCAGGAAGTCAATTACTTGTTCTTGGATGGCAGGCACAGATGTTGTGATATGCTTATTGCACAATATGGTGCTCTTCCCTTGTGGTGGTCAGATATGGCCAACCAGAACCTTGATGACAAATATACCTCCATGCTCATCCAGTCCAACATTGGGCTACTGTCACATCAAAAAGGCCCAGAAATATGCAAATTGCATGATTCAACCAGACAGCCAAATGGGATCCCACAATGAGGCCCCTTTCAAATATTATTAGCTGCTGATAATACACCTCACAAGAGTACCCAAGAGCTCAATGTCCTACACCATAACCACTCAACGTCCGGCATGTTCACACACATTATATAGCCTAATAGACCTGTTAAGAAAACTAAACATGAACAACACTAATGCATTCTTGTGGATATTCTACCTGTCACAAAGAGTTGCCTTCCCTGTTCCACTCATGAATGGTGCATGGGAAGAATGACTGTCAGTAATCCTCTACATTAGCTCTAATATCTCAAATTTTTTCATCACGGTAATTTCACAAGATTGATGTGGGAGGAAGTAATCTGTTTGTGGGGCAGTGGGTTAATAATATTGAATTTGTTCATCATCGTCTTCTACAATAGCTTGTAAACTATTTTTGCATTCAGCCAGAAGGTGGGAGGACATACTGACCATAATTTACAGTCTGCAAGTCCACATTCTCATTGTGCCCAATGAAAGTAAATGTTCCTACTAGCTATTTAATCAGCGCGGTCAGGAACTATGACTATAAGTAAAACTTTTGAATTCTACCTGATTAACATATTCAGTAAAAGTTCACACACACAAACATAGTAATATTTCTGATAATATTAATAATAATAATAATAATAATAATAGTGTCCCTAATATACACAGCACTATGAGCAGTTCAGAGGTGACCTCTACAGTATGTTCCAACTAAATAAGTCTCTTGCCCTGACTCCTAATCATCAAAGTTAATTGCTCACCACAAAAGTGGAAAATAAACTGTGGATGTTAGCCCTAGTAACTTTGATTGTGACAGAGGGCTGAATAAGACAACACTAGATCACAGTTACCACCACTGCTGAGGTTAGAAGAAGATGGTGCATCATCATAGAGCAGTGTGGACCTGCAAGCTACCTACAAGCTGCTGCACATGCTCACTGGTGCCAAGACCACCCATGGAGCTACAGAAGTAGGCCATCCTCACTGCCACAGCTGCTGCTGCCTGCAATACATTGCAATGCATCACATACCATGTTCCAGTACAGCATGCTGGCATCGCTTGTTGAGGTCAAGCAATTAAGTCAAGTCAAGAATATTTAAAATATTTGTTAACTGCTTCCAACTGGCTTCTGAAAATGGAATGTACTGATAAGAACAATGTTAAGTTAAGATGGAATGACTCTCTGACGATGAATCCTCAGATTTAGAAACTGAAATTAATGAGGATGGTTCTGCCAAAGTAATAAATCCAGAATCAGGAGTAAAGCTCAGTGTTATTGCTAAGTTAGAACCATTTTCTGAGGACAAGGTAAATGAAGTTGTGGTCAAAAATGAAAAAGTAGAATTAGTACACTTATCAGATAAAGAGACTGACTTCAATATTTCTGAAATTCAGCCAAGTCAGGGAATGCTACATACTCCTTTAAAATTGGTGGTAATGCTAAGTGGCAATGTAGAACACCAAACTGGATGCAATTACTGTTTGCTAAACATGAATCACACAATAAAGAACTAAAGCATAATGATAAAGAACTGAACAGTAAGACTGCAGCTAATACTAAAGAACTACAGGATAGTAATAAAGAATGACCTCAAAAGTGAATAGTTTAAATTATAAAATTGATTCTGACCACCATGATCTGCAAGTCAAAATAGGGGAACAGCTAAATAAATTGCATAGTACTTTCAAAGCCGAAATTAGTAAAGATTTCAAAGGCACAGATGAACTTATGGAAGGAAGGTTGTCAGAAAGAATAGGCAATGAATCCAAACTATGCTCTAATCAATTTGAAGAAGTAAGTACTAGAGTTCATGCTTGTCATAAAGATATATAGAAAATAAAATCGGATTTCCTGAAATTCTGACAGAGCGGAAGCAGTAGAACTACAATCAGAGGGACTAAATACTAATATTACTAACATAGAAAATTGAGTAATCTCTAATAACTCTGATAACTACTCTACAACATGTTGCTTCAGTTGATGCAGCTTTCATCAGATGTCATCAATTTTCATGTTTTGATCCAGACAAACAAATTCACCTATTAGAGTTCTGGAAAGATTTTGAGGATGTTTTGCCTATTGCAAAGTCAGAATAAGAAAAAGTTTCTTTCATAAGAAGTAATTTGTCAGGAGATGCTTTGTGATGGTCAACTGACGCAATCACTAGATACAAAACTCTTTCCGAATTTACTACTGCAGTTCTTAATGAGTGCTGGTCAGACAACAAACAAAACAATGTTTTGAGAATGTTTGGAGTAGTAAAAAGTTTGCTCCAGGACGTGAGTCAGTAAGAGATTTCTCTAGAAAGTGGGTCTCATGGCTGTCACACCTGACAGAAAAGATTAAACCAGAAATCATTATAATGGGACTAGAAGGTAAAGTGATTTGGTATTGGAAGGAAAGAATCATTTCTGCACCTAGAGATAATGTGTATAGGTTCACTGAGTATCTGGAGCAAGTTGAAAGAGTAGCTACTGCTGAGGAGTAGGTGCAAAATAATGATAGGTCTTCTAATAGTCATGTAAACAACAGAAATAATGACAGTGGGAACACAAATGTTACAAGTATGGAGGTTCACAATACAAGATCATCTTATTGTGGTATAGGCTGTGATAGAGGAAGAGCTGGGAGACGGCTACCATGCTTTTGCAATAATTATTACAACAAAAACAGAACTGTAAATAATGTGTCATTGAGATAAGATGGAAAGCCAAGTACTACCCTGTCTGATTCTGTATTGAATGACCGCAACAGGCCGCATGTGGGAAAGTAAGTCCCACCTATGAGGAAACTGGCGCTCACAAGGTATAAGCAGTTACACAGCCAGTAAAAAAAAAAAACCATACCAAAGTCAGTCAGCACACACAAATAGATAACAGAGATGATGAAATGGGAACAGACAGTGCCAGTGATATGCTAAACCTCCTGCTTATATAGTTGACAGCATTTTGGACTTTCTTTTTTTTTAAAAAAAAAAAAAAAAAAAGGGTCAAGAAGGAAAAGCAAAACACTACAGATAACAGGGAGGAACAAGTTAACGGATTTAAATCTGATAAGGATGAAGATGAAATAAAGGCTTAATCTTTTACAATAATGGCAATATGAAGGCTAAGGTTTACCTGACCTTTTCAAATTATCAGTCACTGAAAAGTTTGAAGAGCCCAGAAATAAAAAGCATCTCAGGTCAATGTTTGGTTTATTCAAATTCTACCACCACTTTGTTATAGATCCTTTGTTTAATGCACCTTGTTTATTCCATTTGTTGAAGAAGAATAGCCCCTTGGGTTTGGACTAAAGAGTGCCGCACCGCTTTTGAAGAATTAAGGAACATTATGATGAGTAGTCTGCTTTTGCATCATTCAGATTTTTTGAACCCCTTTTGCATGTCAGTTCACACAATTAGTAATGGGATTGCAGTACAGGTGGTCCAGGGGAAACAGAAGGGAACCAAGAGGTACATAAAACAATTGCATTTTTGAGCCATTCACTTAACTTACTGAGCAGAATTATGGAATTTTGAAATTAGAGGCACTGACTATTGTGTTTGATATTAAAATATTTGAGCATCACTTGTTAGGGCACAAGGTGATAACCTGTAGTGATCACAGGGCACTTACAGTTTTAAAAACTTGCAAACTGGGACAAATAGGATTAACCAGGTGGGCTATGAACCTTCAGCAGTTTGACCTTGAGATTAAATACATACAAGGGAAGGACAATCTGGTAGCAGATGGGCTATGAAGAAATGCTGAGTTTTGCAGGGAATTAGAAATTCCACAAGCAGATTGGTCATAATGAGCTCAAGGAGGAAAGTTCCTTGAAGAAAGTATGCAAAATCTAAAGGGAACAAAATGATTATGATCAGCTGACATCGATCAATGAATAAAATAGCAAATCTTTTTTTACAGTAGTACTATAACATAACAAGGAGAAAAACAGAAAGCAAAATTTTATTTTAGGCATAACAAAAAATATTTGGCAAATTATGTAACATAACATAACACTGGAAAAACCTGATTAAATGCAGAGAACACACTTTTCACCCACCTATCAATCTGTATGTATCAGTCAAATGTTGGATTATGCTCTGCCTCAGATGACATCACAGTCAGGCTGCTATTAAATGTGGGTATGGTAAGAGTGGGAAGTGGACTCGTGTGTACCGTACACTATCCTGGATCACTTAGGTTTCACATAAGTAACTGTTTGTGTGCTGCCCATAATGTTGACAAAATCACGAAGCAAGTGGTGAGGTTATTTTCCACTTTTGTGGGGAGAAATTAACTTTGATGATTAGAAAACAGGGCAAAAGAACATTTTAATTGGAACTTACTGTAGAGGTTGCCTCTGAACTGCTCATAGTGCTGTTTATGATGCGGACGTTATTATTATTATTTCTTTCTTATCTCAGACGTTATGTCTGGTATAAAATAGAAAGTGACGCGGACCTTGATCAAGCGTGACTTCCTTTTAACTGTACGGTATATGTTATATTGCATTTAGGAACTTTCGGGTAATTGAACATGTATCAGTAATTTCGGATTTCTGTAGTTGTATATATAAGTTTGGATGTAGCTGTATTGCATTGATGTACTGGTGGATATTGTGTGGTATGACTCTTGTAGTTGATAGTATAATTGGTATAATGTCAACTTTATCCTGATGCCACATATCCTTGACTTCCTCAGCCAGTTGGATGTATTTTTCAATTTTTTCTCCTGTTTTCTTTTGTATATTTGTTGTATTGGGTATGGATATTTCGATTAGTTGTGTTAATTTCTTCTTTTTATTGGTGAGTATGATGTCAGGTTTGTTATGTGGTGTTGTTTTATCTGCTATAAAGGTTCTGTTCCAGTATAATTTGTATTCATCATTCTCCAGTACATTTTGTAGTACATACTTGTATGTGGCAATGTGTTGTTTTATAAGTTTATGTTGTAAGGCAAGCTGTTGATGTATTATTTTTGCTACATTGTCATGTCTTCTGGGGTATTCTGTATTTGCTAGTACTGTACATCCGCTTGTGATGTGATCTACTGTTTCTATTTGTAGTTTGCAAAGTCTGCATTTATCTGTTGTGATATTGGGATCTTTAATAATATGCTTGCTGTAATATCTGGTGTTTATTGTTTGATCCTGTATTGCAATCATGAATCCTTCCATCTCACTCTATAATTGCCTTTTCTTAGCCATCTGTTTGATGCGTCTTGATCAATGTGTGGCTGTGTTAGATGATACGGGTGCTTGCCATGTAGTGTTTCCTTTTTCCAATTTACTTTCTTCATATTGATGTTATGTGATCTAAAGGGTCGTAGAAGTGGTTATGATGCAGTGGTGTAGGAGATGTATTTATATGAGTGATTGCTTTGTGTATTTTGCTTGTTTCTGCTCGTTATATAAAGAATTTTCTTAAATTGTCTACCTTTTAATACCATGTCAACCTCACAACATCCCTACAACGACCCCATTAAATTTTATTTACATTCCTTCCGCAAACATGCCTTCACCCTAGCCAGATTACACTCCCATATTTTGTTTACTCAGGCTTGTCTGACATTTGGCATTACCCCCAAAGGCCTCACACTTAAAGTTCCCATATCTGGCTGCAATCCTTCTTTCCATCAGTCCTTATACCAGTTCCAAACAGCACAATCCATAGCCCTCACCCACCTAATCCTTCACCTATACATCGACTCAGCCAATGAACACACCAGTCAACTCCTATCCCAAATCGAAGTCCTCAATCTTTCCTCTCCCACATCCACTCCGGCTGTACATAGCATCCTCCTACAGGCCAACCGCAAATTAGAACAGCATGCCACCCTCCACCTCAAAAAGCTATCCAATCTCCTGGTTTCCCACATCCGGAAAGGCAACTCACTCACCCTCCACAACCTTTCCAACAAACCTCAACCTCCTCTCATTGCACATATACCCAGTCTTTCCCATCTACTCAACCTCCTACTTCCAGCTCCACTCCCCCAAACACCTCAAAATTCTAGTCAACACAATCTGGAACCACAACACCCCTATTCAGTAGTTAACCTTTCCTCCAAACCCCTCTCCCAATCCGAAACCTCTGTCCTATCCAAAGGCCTCACCTTCAGCCCCACTCCCAGGTTCAACCAAACTGCCCTTGTCAAAGATTTACTGTCCTACACTCGTAGTCTCTGCTGGAAATATCACTTTGCCACGAAGAAAAATAATCCTGATCCCACTCCTAATGATCCAACTCCCCAAGACACTATCCAAATTGAAGCCTGCCTGGAACAGTTCCATCCTCCATCACAGTGGGACCCACCTCCTCTTCCTCAAAATCACCCTCTCCAAACCTTCCAGGAATTTCTCACTTCCAGCCTTGCCTCTCAATCTTTCTTGAAAAACTTTAATCCTACTCCCAACATCACCACAGCCGAAGCCCAGGCTATCCGTGATCTGAAAGCTGACCGATCCATCATCATTCTTCCGGCTGACAAGGGTTCCACGACCGTGGTACTTGATCGTCGGGAGTACGTGGCTGAGGGACTGCGTCAGCTTTCAGACGACTCTACATACAAAGTTTGCCAAGGTAATCCCATTCCTGATGTCCAGGCGGAGCTTCAAGGAATCCTCAGAACCTTAGGCCCCCTACAAAACCTTTCACCTGACTCCATCAACCTCCTGACCCCACCGACACCTCACACTCCTACCTTCTACCTACTTTCTAAAATTCACAAACCCAAACATCCTGGCCACCCCATTGTAGCTGGTTACCAAGCCCCCACAGAACGTATCTCTGCCTACGTAGATCAACAACTTCAACCCATTACATGCAGTCTCCCATCCTTCATCAAGGACACCAACCACTTTCTCAAACACCTGGAATCCTTACCCAATCTGTTACCCCCGGAAACCATCCTTGTAACCATTGATGCCACCTCCCTATACACAAATATCCCGCACGTCCAGGGCCTCGCTGCAATGGAGCACTTCCTTGCACGCCAATCACCTGCCACCCTACCTAAAACCTCTTTCCTCGTCACCTTAGCCAGCTTCATCCTGACCCACAACTTCTTCACTTTTGAAGGCCAGACATACCAACAATTAAAGGGAACAGCCATGGGTACCAGTATGGCCCCCACGTATGCCAACCTATTTACGGGTCGCTTAGAGGAAGCCTTTTTGGTTACCCAAGCCTGCCAACCCAAAGTTTGGTACAGATTTATTGATGACATCTTCATGACCTGGACTCACAGTGAAGAACTCCAGAATATCCTCTCCAACCTCAACTCCTTTGGTTCCATCAGACTCACCTGGTCCTACTCCAAATCCCATGCCACTTTCCTTGACGTTGACCTCCATCTGTCCAATGGCCAGCTTCACACATCCGTCCACATCAAACCCACCTACAAGCAACAGTACCTCCATTATGACAGCTCCCACCCATTCCATATCAAACGGTCCCTTCCCTACAGCCTAGCCCTTCGTGGCAAACGAATCTGCTTCAGTCCTGAATCCCTCGACTATTACACCAACAACCTGAAAACAGCTTTCGCATCCCGCAACTACACTCCCAACCTGGTACAGAAGCAGATAACCAGAGCCACTTCCTCATCCCCTCAAACCCAGAACCTCTCACAGAAGAATCCCAAAAGTGCCCCACTTGTGACAGGATACTTCCTGGGACTGGATCAGACTCTGAATGTGGCTCTCCAGCAGGGATTCGACTTCCTAAAATCCTGCCCCGAAATGAGATCCATCCTTCATGACATCCTCCCCACTCCACCAAGAGTGTCTTTCCACCGTCCACCTAACCCTCGTAACCTCTTGGTTCATCCCTATGAAATCCCCAAACCACCTTCCCTACCCTCTGGCTCCTACCCTTGCAACCGCCCCCGGTGTAAAACCTGTCCTATGCACCCTCCTGCCACCACCTACTCCAGTCCTGTAACCCGGAAGGTATACACGATCAAAGGGAGAGCCACGTGTGAAAGCACCCACGTGATTTACCAACTGACCTGCCTACACTGTGACGCTTTCTATGTGGGAATGACCAGAAACAAACTGTCCATTCGCATGAATGGACACAGGCAGACAGTGTTTGTTGGTAATCAGGATCACCCTGTGGCTAAACATGCCTTGGTGCACGCCCAGCACATCTTGGCACAGTGTTACACCGTCCGAGTTATCTGGATACTTCCCACCAACACCAACCTATCCGAACTCCGGAGATGGGAACTCGCCCTTCAGTATATCCTCTCTTCTTGATATCCGCCAGGCCTCAACCTCCGCTAATTTCAAGTTGCCGCCGCTCATACCTCACCTGTCTTTCAACAACTTCTTTGCCTCTGTACTTCCGCCTCGACTGACATCTCTGCCCTTACTCTTTGCCTTTAAATATGTCTGCTTGTGTCTGTGTATGTGCGGATGGATATGTGTGTGTGTGTGTGTGTGTGTGTGTGTGTGTGTGTGTGTGTGTGTGTGTGTGTGTGTGTGTGTGTACACCTGTCCTTTTTTCCCCCTAAGGGAAGTCTTTCCGATCCCGGGATTGGAATGACTCCTTACCCTCTCCCTTAAAACCCACATCCTTTCGTCTTTCCCTCTCGTTCCCTCTTTCCTGAAGAAGCAACCATCAGTTGCAAAAGCTAGTAATTCTGTGTGTGTGTTTGTGTGTTTTGTTCATTGTGCCTGTCTGCCGGTGCTGTCCCACTTGGCAAGTCTTGGAATCTTTGTTTTTAATATATTTGTCCTTAATGTAGGTTTTTTATGTCGATAAATCCCCTTCCTCCTTCCTTTCAGCTTAATGTGAATCTTTCTGTTGCTGAATGTATGTGATGTATTCTATATTTGTGGCATTGTGATCGTGTAATTGTATTGAGTGCTTCCAGGTCTGTGTTACTTCATTTCACTACTCCAAATGAGTAGGTCAATATTGGTATAGCATAAGTATATATAGCTTTTGTTTTGTTTCTTGCTGTAAATTCTGGTTTCAGTATTTTTGTTAGTCTTTGTCTATATTTTTCCTTTAGTTCTTCTTTAATATTTGTATTATCTATTCCTATTTTTTGTCTGTATCCTAGATACTTATAGGCACCTGTTTCTTCCATCGCTTCTGTGCAGTCGCTGTGGTTATCCAATATGTAATCATCTTGTTTAGTCTGTTTTCCCTTGACTACGCTATTTTTCTTACATTTGTCTGTTCCAAAAGCCATATTTATATCATTGCTGAATACTTCTGTTATCTTTAGTAATTGGTAGAGCTGTTGATTTGTTGCTGCCAGTAGTTTTAGATCATCCATATATAGCAAATGTGGGATTTTTCTGTGTGTATGTTCCAGTAATATTGTATCCATAATTTGTATTATTTTTCATGTTGGATAGTGGGATCAGAGCAAGGCAGAACCAGAAAGGACTTAATGAGTCTCCTTGGTATATTTTGTGCTTAATCTGTATTAGCTGTGATTCATTACTATGTTTAGGAACTGTATCAATTTAGGATCTACTTTGTATATTTCCAATATTTGTAGTAACCATGAGTGGGGTACACTATCAAAAGCTTTTTGGTAATCAATGTATGCGTAGTGTAGCGACCTTTGTTTAGTTTTAGCTTGATATGTTACCTTTGCATCTATTATCAGTTGCTGTTTACATCCTCGTGCTCCTTTGCAACAGCCTTTTTGTTCTTCATTTATAATTTTGTTCTGTGTTGTATGTGTCATTAATTTCTGTGTAATGACTGAAGTTAATATTTTGTATATTGTTGGTAGGAATGTTATGGGGTGGTATTTAGCTGGGTTTGCTGTGTCTGCTTGATCTTTAGGTTTCAGGTAAGTTATTCCATGTGTAAGTGTATCAGGGAATGTGTATTGGTCTGCAATGTAACTGTTAAATAATTTAGTTAGATGTGAATGTGTTGAGGTGAACTATTTTAGCCAGAAATTTGCTATTTTATCTTTTCCAGGGGCTTTCCAATTCTGAGTAGAATTGATTGCTTGGGTGACTTCATGTTGCAAAATTATCACTTTAGGCATTTGTGGTATCATCTTGTATGTGTCTGTTTCTGCTTGTATCCACTGTGCATGCCTGCTATGTTGTACCGGGTTTGACCATATGTTGCTCCAGAAGTGTTCCATGTCTGTTATGTTTGATGAATTGTCTATTTTAATGTGTGTGTTATCTATTGTCTGGTAGAATTTCTTTTGGTTTCTGTTGAATGTTTGGTTTTGTTTCCTTCTATTTTCACTTTTTTTGTGTCTTCTAGGTCGTTTGGCCAATGCTTGTAATTTCTGCTTCTTTTCATCTAATTGCTCTATCACTTCTTGTTGTGAGATTTTACCTAACCTTTTTCGTTTTTTTTCTGACATTTGATGTCTTATAAATTGTGTTAGCTGTTCAATGTCTATTCTCCTTTTTTTCTATTCTGATCTGTAGCCTGTGTTGCCATGCTGGTTTTGTGGGTTTCTTCTGTGTGTTGGTTGGTTCTGATCTCTGCTTGGTGTGTATATTTAGAATAGTGAGTGCTCCTATATAAACCAGTAATTGTAACTCTTCCATAGTTGTGTTTTCATTGATTTTGTTGTATATGATTGTGTTGATAGTTTTTATTGGTGTTTCGACTTGTGGGTTATTTGGCGGTCTATGCAAGAATGGTCTAATGTCTGTATTTGTGTCTTTGTATTCTCTATATGTCAGCTGAAATTTTTCTTCTATATCTAACATGTTATCAGTTCACGTTCTATTTGTGCTTGTTCTGGTGGCTGTCTTACGATTTCGTTTTCCTCTGATTGTTTAATTAATGTGTGTTGTTCTTTGTTTGTTTGCTCTGAGATTTTCGAGTCCATTACTGTATTTTCTTCTTCTTCTGATTGCACATTATTTTGTTCTATCATTTGTTGTAATTGTTGTTTGATGTTTTCTAATTCTGACTGGGGTATCCTGTTATTTTTGATTATTACATGGATCTGATCAGCTAGTCGCTGTTCTGCTAAAAATTTTAATTCTGGGTATCTGGTAATAAACGTTGTGTATACTTGTGATCTGTATCCAGTTGTGTTGGTTCCTAAGCTTGTTGCTTGGTAATAACAGAACATGAGGTGTCAGTTAACTTAATCTGAGCATCTCATCCTCTGTCTTTGTTTTCCTTCTAGAGTAGTTGCAGGAAGCATATCCTGCAAAACACCTCTATTTGGATTTAAATCATTTTCCGTGTGGCTAGCAGTGTCATTACAATTGCGGACGGGCATAGGGTTCAAGCGTCATCCCTGACCATGACAGCACTTGTCCGAGGCTTCATTAGTTCTGTCCTGAACGAACTAATCACACTAAAAAGGGGGGGGGGGGGGGGGTTAGCCCTATTAGTGGTTTGTTCTTTTCGTTGCTTTTTACGACTGGCAGAACATACCGGAGGCCTATTTTTTTCCCGGGCCTCCACGGGGTTTATTATTATTATTATTTTCAATTATTCCCATTTAAAGAGAGTGTTTGAACTTGAATTTCTTTATGATGATTGATTATGTTTTTTCTGAGCCCACATTTTCTATATGTGTTCACTGTGTTGTTTCTTTTGCTCTGGTGTTCATTTGCATCCTGGTCTCTCCTGTTTTGTGGTGTCAAATTTATGTTTTTTGATGATGTTCCTGAATTCTTTTCTATTTTCTGCATTGTTTACTGCTGTGTGCGCTTGTCTGAGGTCCTCTTAACTTCTTTTATCCATTTTGTTTTTCCCCTGCCTGAGTTGATGACTTTAAGAATTTGCTTTGAAATTCTGTTTTCATTTATCCTGTGGATAGATCCGTAGAACTGCATTCTTCATTTCCTTATTGTATCCGTAATATTGTCTATGTATTTATATAATTCTGATGTTGGTCTCTTCTTCCAGATTCCTTGTTCTTGTATCGAACCAAAAATTTTCCTGAGAATTTTCCTTTCTTGTTTCTCTATTTCTTTGATTTTAGTTTTCCCACCTATTTGTGTTGTTTCAGATGCATGCAGTACCTCTGGAAGTACGACAATGTTGTAGTGCCTCAATTTTGCGTTAATGGATATGGACTTTTTGTTATAATAGTTCCACGTGAGTTTATATGCTTTCTGCTTTTTTTTTTTTTTTTTTACCCTTTCCTCATTTAATCCCTAATGGCTGGATGATTTCTCCCAGGTATTTAAAATGTGGTACTTGTATGATTTTCCCATTGGATGTCGCAATAGGCAATTTGTCTTGTGGCACTCTTTCTATGTACTGGGTTTTCTCATACAAGATTTGCAGGCCAGTTCTTTGTGCAATTTCGTGTAACTTCTCTATGGCGTTAATGGCTTCTTTTCTATTATTTGTGAGGATTGCAAGGTCATCTGCAAAAGCTAAACACTTCACATTGAATCTATTATCTTTTCTAATGCCAATTTGGATTCCTTTGACTTCTTTTTCCCACGTCCTGATAATTTTTTCAAGAATGATATTAAAGAGTAATGGTGAAAGTCCG